>NC_044283.2:25974046-26291426 GCF_004027225.2 Strigops habroptila
TTTGCAGCTGGTGTCTCCGGAAGAAAGCTTACAGAAGGAAAAAATGCACAAACCAATAAACAAAATAACCCAAATTCCATGCTGGATTTGCAGACTATGCAGTTGGCATCATTCAAACATATAAGACATTGAAGACTGACAAGGAGGTTAAGGCCGTGACCACTTTTATGGTGGGGAGAGTACCAGTAGTGACTCTCCTCTGGTGGTGTCCAATAAACTGAGAATCCCAGGTGGTAGCAATGCTTTTAGTTACATGGCTCTGCTGTGCAGTGCAGGAGTTAGACCCTGAAAAGGAGGAAGAAAATTGGAATTTGCTGGTGGCTTACAGAGAATACACTATACCACTGCCAGAAAATATCCCCACTACCATAAATAAGTAGCTCTCTCTTTCAAAAAAGAAAATTAAAAATAGCAGCTTGTTTTCCCACCTGTATCGTATACAAAGCAGCAAAGCATAGAAGGTACAGAAAGGATGATTTTGCAATGAGAATACACCTTTTCTACCATTCAGTATTGTACTTGGTAGTATAAGTGGACTTGCAAATGTTAAACATTGCAACAATTAAAGGAAGTGATGGGCCTGCAAATTATTTCTGACAGGTGCCTTCCACAGAGACTGAGTAGTCCCTTCTCAGGGTTGCCTTTAAGGGTCTTTGGGTGGAATGTCCTATGCAGTCAGTGAGCAGATAAGGGCCCTCCATCCACCCCGCCAGTACTTCTGCACAGTAGACAGAGTTACTTACAGAATTCAGCTGTGTGGCATTAAGCTGTACAGACCTTGCCTTGATTCCCTGGATAGGTCTGAGGCTCCGTTCTTACAGGTAACTGAGCTTGCAAAACTGCTAAATGTTCATTTATTTGTTTAACCACTCTTTCTGAGGAACACGATGCTCTTCCAGCTACCATTCTTCCATGAGGCAAGATCTCATGGCTACCAGATGCATCAGAATATTGCTCTGCACTGCTAGGACTTGAACGGATGGGAAGCTTAAGGGCTCAGTTTGAAGGCATTAATCCTGCAATTGGAAACCCATGGGCAAGAGCTCCATTCATACCAACCGACTTTGCCCAACCATAGCATCTTGCTTAAACATTAGGTTGCAGCACTGGGGCCTGTGAAAAAACATCCTCATCCATTCAGGAGCTTTCCTGCTTAGTCACGCATGACAAAACTTCTCAGCTATCAGAAGAAAACTTAGCTACCAACCAGAATACGGGAATAGGTTGTAAGTAAGTGCCTTTTTCCCCCTATTTTGCATTTGCATGGTATGATTTTTAAGTTAGTTGATCATACAGTTGATGAGCAAACATTAGATCAAAATAATTTGATAAATCTTAAAAATGTGAAAGTGTAAAAGAGGAAGATGGGTAATTAGGAAAATTTGGTGCACAAAAGCATGGACTAGACACAACTTGATTTAACTCAGAAGGAGTTTCATTCATTTAAAACCAAAAGAGTATGAAGAGATTGTGATCTTACTCCACACTGTAACAAAGTTTAAACAGAACCATTCTAAGGAATACTAATAGAAATTACAGAGAACAACCAATTTTTGCACTTATGTTATATTCATTTCAATGGCCCCAGTTCTTGTTTTGCCGTTTTCAATTGTCTTGGGGCAGAAGACAAGTCTATATACTTAAGTGTTAAAGCATTAACCATGCACCCCATGCAAAATAAATTAAAAAAATGAATTATGATAGGCATTCTGGAATATTAAGTAAATCAGCACATGCCTACTGCATCAATAATAATTCTTAGTGAATATCCTTGAGTGACTGAGGCATCAGCAGGGAGGAAGAGAAAGAAATAACACATCTTCAGAACTGGGAGGAAGCAGCAATCAGATAGTCACATAAGCACATGCACAGGCTTAAAACCCTGGTATATTACTGGCTGAAAATAATCCTTTAATTTTTACAGTAAAAAGCAGATGTGATAATTCTGGACATGGGTCCTGCATAATGGCAGTTTTGCTGAGGTCTTCTGAAGTCAAGCTCAGGATGGGATGTGGCACACATCCAAAACCATCATTCCTAGGAGTAGTATATTGCACTTGCACCATTGTTAAGGCATTATCTATGAAATTACATCTGTGTTTTCTAAGATGGGGTTATTGATGGTGTTCAGGAGATGAGGCCCTTGATGGCTGGCTGCTACGAAGTGAAGCAGGATCTCAGCTCCCAAGCATTAGATAGGAACTATTCAATAATCTGAGAGCTCCAGTCCACAGGTTGTCCATCAGCTGACAATCAAGGTAATCACGCGGGCAGGATTAAAGCACCTAAAGATCTCACTGTTCTCCAGGTACTTGGAGATGGGAGAAAACCACTCAAATCACTTTCAAAGCCATGGAGAAGATTTTTGTCCTGTTCTTGATTTGGTTTCCCTCTCTTTGCCCCATGACATCTTCACTGTGTGTAGACTTATAGAGGGACATAGAAGGCTTTGGAAAACTTCTGTAGATATTCAGAAACACTGATGTACAGATAATTTATTAGAAGCTTGTATGCATAAGAGTTCTCATTTCTGTACCCCACAGAGCAGCACTATTGCTTGCCTCCTGCTGAGATGCCTATCACAGACTGGCTGTTTATCACAGTGCAAGGGTAAGACAGACTCACAAGGAGTATTAAAACATAGCATTTGTCAGACAAACTTGATTATTCCTTTCAGTAAGCACTAAAGAATTAGTGGATGAAGGGAATGGCACAGTGTAATAATTCCTGATTTCAGTTTCGAGAAACCTTACTTGTAAAATTAATTTAAATTGACTTGGAGTGGAAAGCTATAGTTAAAGATTATTGACAGCGCCTATTCAGATGTGGGGAAGGGCATAGGGATCACAGCAGAGACAACATGAGTTTTTCAGAGACAGAAAAGAAAAAGTTACACGCCCAAATCTCAGTAGATGCTACAGGGAATTAGGGATCCAGATCTCTCACCTGTGCCTTTGAAAATCTCTCATTTATGTTTTTTTGCCATCTTCTCTAATTATCTAAGATAAAGTAAGTGGGAGGTTCATGAAATTCAGTTTAAAAAAAGAAAAAATAGAATAAAGACTCATGAATAATTAGAAACACAGAGAAAGGTAAAATGTGACTGAATTTTTGAAGTGATCTGGTTAGAAATAATTGAAAATCTGTGCTGTGTATTTCCAGGGGGATGAAGTAACCAGGAGAAAGACAAGTAAAGTGACATAAGTTTGCAATATGAGGAGGCAGTAAAAAAGAACATGCAATAATTAATTCTATATGTGGAAACAAACCATCAAAGTGCAGGAAGGGAATAACCTTTTTTTTCTACCTCTGTCTTTCCATTACTGACCAAAACTAGAATATGTGCATTTGCAGGTATCTCTTTCTCAAAAGAGTATTGAACAGTTGGAATAAGTTCAAGAAGAGTCACAAGACATGTTTGAAAAGAGAGACCTACACTTGTCAGGGAAGTTTCAGGTAATTATTCACATAAATTTAGTAACTAGTCACAAAAATAGAAGCCAAGCCTACTTTCTCTTCAGGGACCGGGAGGATGCTATTTAATTTTTCTACAAGGACATTCAGGACTAGTGTCATAAAACCTGTGAAAGACTCGGCTTAGTTCTGCAAGATGGTGAAACCAAGCTTTCCCTTCAGGAAGAATATGAAAAGGCTCCCCATCCCTTGCTGTCCAGAGATGGAAGCACTACATGCCATGTCGCAGAGGCGCCGGGGCTTCTAACTCTTTGGGATGCCTCCAAATCCACAGTGGCGTGTAGGATTATTTTTAATTCTATCTTCTATAAGCTCATTTCTTGACTGTATGGCCACCATTCAATCACTCAGTAGTCATCTCAACTGCTGATATCAGAAGCTTACTAACGTAATTTAAATCAAGGGTAGGTATAAATCAGAACAATTCAGAGCCAAAGTGTCTGTGACTGTTTTGTGCTGCATTGAATCTGATGCTACCTTTGACAGACAAATGACACCACAGAAAACACAATTCAGCTAAATAGGAAAAGAAACAGGAAAAAAAAGCTTTTTAGGGTCATAGATAGATGGTTTCCACACTTCATCATAGGCCAAACTAGCAATCTAGTCGGAATGAGAAATATTTCACCAGGTGTTGCCTGCTGTCAAAATCTACATTTACTATGTGCAGTATCCACATATGAAGAAAACAACCTTTCAGAAATTTATCATGAGTAATCTAAACTTTGGGCATATTATGAATTGATCAATATTAAATTAATGAATTGCATGTATGTTAAGCAGATAGTACATTAAGTGATAGTTTTTCAGCATTAAATGTGCTTTGGAATCTGGAAAGATTATTTATTGCATATTTGTGATCTCCATTTTATGTTAATTTAATTTACTTCTTGTTACTCATCTGTTCTGGAGTGACTTCTTGCTAAAAATTACACTACATTGTAATTGAAACACTTAACATGCTCAATACTAGAAATTCATCTAATATGTGTATGCAAGATTAAACAATCTAGGATCTCAGAACTAATCCCATCAAGATATTTCTACATTCCCTTTTTCTGTATACAAAGGAACATAAAGTAACATTGTGAAGAAATATAGGAATTTTAAAAGACAATGCAACACACAAAGACACAGAAATCCCCACTACCTCCATCTGGTCTATTATTGTTTTATCATAATCCCTTTTCCATTCTTATTATCCAAGGAGAAGAGATGGCCCAGCAAGAAGAGGAGGAGTCCTTAGGGGAGGAGAAAATTCTCAAATATTTATTCTCTTATGTTCATCACTAACTGCACTGACTCCATTTGTGCTTTTCCCCCAGTGTGTCTTGCACAAGCTAATGCCTGCAGCTGAGGACTGCTAGGGTGCCAGGCTCCAAACAAATGGGAGCACAGTCAGTGCTGAGTTTATCTTCTGGGCATCATTTGTATTCTGTTTTCTCAGCACCTCTTTTTGCAATCACGAGCCCATTTTCATAGAAGGGACAGTGCGGTAAAGCAGCAGAGATCTCCCATCTTCTGCTGTGTGTCTACATGTAGGCATACTAGGATTTGGTCTCATGGGACAGCTGTTTTCTGTGCAAACAGTGATGATCCAGCTGAATAAACCATTCCCAGTTCAGATTGCCTTCAGGTAGGGTGTACCTATACGAAGGCAAGTATCCACTACGGCAGCCTGAAATAGGTACTATGCCCCCATAAATAGATGTACTGTGTGAGTAGTAGCTCTTACAGCTCTTAGCTGCACTAGCCTCGTGCAGCCCAGCATCACATACCTGAACTGGGATGACCAGTTTAGCTGCAGTACCAACACACAGCAGGTGTGGATGGCAAACTGGATGATGACAGCATCAGCAGCTCATTTATTGGTGAATAATGTCTTTGTGGCTCTTTTCATTGAATGATTGGACAGCACTAAAGGAATTTGATGCCTGACAGTCTGAAAAAGAGCATGGGGGTTATATGACTTTGCTTTCCAGCTTGTGCTCTGTGGTGTTTTCTTGTCAGCAGTGCTAAGTTTATTCAAACCAGAAAAATTCCTAATTTCCCAGCTTCCCCCACCATTTTCCAGTGTGAAGACTATTGCGGTCCCTTCTGAATTTGGATATGTATCTTCCAGCAAGGAACAGATAAGCTCTTAAATACAAGTGATTTTATGAATAGCAACAATGGAAAAGAGAGGGGTAGAGAGGAAAATATAAAACAGGTTGAGACTTTACTTCTAGATAACAGATCTTGTAAAAGAAGAAACTATTTGATGGCCCATAATATATAAGCTGAAGTAATGTGTGAATGCTGTTTTTATGGTGTGAATGCTGTTTTTATGGTGAGCTGCACCAGTGGTGTGAAAAGCTAAGGGTTTCCTGAGAATTTCTGAACATCTCAAAGAGTTTGGTTCAGGACATGAATCACATACAGAGGGAACCCAGCATTGCCCTCTTGTTACCAAGTATACTAAATTGGGGTTTCCACCTCCAGTAGTAAGTGCATTTTTGAATACCATTACTTGAACAAAGACAGCATTTGCAAGTCAAATGATTTTGCATAAGCACTTTTTTTAAAAAAAAGGCCACAAAATTATGGTTTTTATACAATTTAGAATTTTTTTAATTCATTCAAAGTGAAATCAAAGTGAATTCTAAAATTCCATTTCAGAATTAATTTAAATTATTCTAAGACTTGTAAATTTTTCTTAGAGTAAGAAGAGCTCAGAAATATTCCTTCAGCAACAGACTAATTAGTCCACCATGTGATTCTGATCTCTGTTCACAGATGTTAAAGATGTATCATTGTATGGCAAAACTGTATCTCTATTCCCCATCTATTCAGTTAGAACAAAAAAGCATATAAAAATTGGTGCACATAACACCCATTATGAGGTCTTAAAATTAATTTTTATAGTGAATAAACATGGGCAATGATAGCAGTATTTTTGCTGCAGATTCTGATATATTACTCTTGTGAAATATTAGCTTAACTGGGAGACTACTTGGTGAAGGAAGATTTGTTTCATCCAAATCTTTAAACATAATCTAGAATATAGCATTCTATATTGCTGAACATGTTAAAAATTAAGAATTGAAAAATATACAGGGATATTAATTCCATGTTGAATTCCTAATATGACCATAATTTAAGGGATTGTGTTGATTTAGAAAAAAATTCTGAAAAATAAATACTTTTTTATAGGAATTACTTTCCTTACAGAAATATGCTATGCTTACATTTTGTATTACTTTTTCGTATTTTATCTTGGTTTTAAAATTTTTGAAATATATTTAATCAAAGCAATTATCAATTATGATTTATAATAGCAACTGCTGACTAAAAACTAGTTGGTCTTTAATGACACTAAGCTAAATTTGCACCCATTGCACCCATTTATAAAACGGTAGAAAGGAGGACCCTGGGAAGTACACACCTGTGAGCCTCACCTCTGTATCTGGCAAGATTGTGAAACGGATCCTTCTAGACAATATGCTAAGGCACGTGGAGGACAGGGAGGTAATTAAGACAGCTGGCAAAGCTTCACCAAGGGCAAGTCTTGCCTGTCGCCTTCTGTGGTAGAGTGACTACATATGTGAACAAGGAAAGAGCACTTGCAGCCCAGAAAGCCAAACATAACCTGGACTGTACCAAAAGGGCCAGCAGGTTGAGGGAGGTGATTTTGCCCCTTTGCTCTGCTCTGGTAAGACCCCACCTGGAGTACTGCATCCAGCTCTGGTGTCCTCAGTGCAGGGAAGATATGGACCTGCCAGAATGGGTCCAGAGAAGGGCCACAGAAATGATCAGAGAGGCTGGAGCACCTCTCCTATGAAGACACACTGAGAGAGTTGTTTTTTTTCAGTCTGGAGAAGAGAATGCTCCAGGAAGACCTTATTGCAGCCTTACACGAGCTAAAGGGGGCTACAAGAAACCTGGAGGGGAACTTTTTACAAGGACATGTAGTGACAGGACAATGGGGAATAGCTTTAATCTGAGAGAGGGTAGATTTAGATTAGATATTAGGAAAAATTCTTCACTGTGAGGCACAGATTGCCCAGAGAAGTTGTGGATGCCCCATCCCTGGCAGTGATTGCAGGCCAGGTTGCATGGGGCTTTGAGCAACCTGGTTTAGTCGAAGATGTCCCTGCTCATTTCAGAAAGGCATTTGGACTACATGATCTTTAAAGGTCCCTTCCAACACAAACTATTCTCTGATTCTATGATAAATATTTCATATACATAACTGTAAAACATAACCCTATAGAATGTGAAATTAATATAAAAATGATCATTGATATATTGAAAAATACAAACTTTATTATTTACATTCCTAAGTTAAGATCGTCAAATGTCAGTATTTTGCTCATCTTTCCTTTCCAGAAAAACATTGCGGTTTAAGATCCTAAACCTCAGATAGAGTGGAATTTTAATGTACTGACCACTTCCACTGAAGTCCAACAAAAGGCACAGATCCCATGGTAGACTATTCCTGAGTGTAACAAAATGAACAGCTGAAAAGAAGAGAAAAAGACTGAAATGCAAAAAGAAAAGGCAGTCATCATAGGAAAGTAAGAAAAACAGAAGACAAAGGGTAAAATCATCCCCCACCATGTGCTTCTAATACACAATTCTCTTGTAGCACCTGGGAATTTCCTACCAACAGTACCTAACTGCCCACAAGCTCCTCTATACCACTTCAGCTTGCTTCCTCCCTAATTACAGGCTGTAGTCTGGAAACTGTAGATTAATAACCATATAAATAGGGTTGGAGCTGTAACTGTGTGAACTGGATGAAAAGTGTGGTGAGAATTAGAGAATATGACCAAAGGACTCACAGGAGGCATTGTTTTCTCCCTCTCTCTGACTATAACACATCCCAGTTTTTCACCCTGAAAGGAGGAGGACAGTGTAGACTGTGCAATACCAAAACACTTCACCTTCAGATGCAGCGTGGTTGCTAAGTAACAGCAATGTAGTTTACTTGCTACATCACTCACATGCCTCGTGGAAAATGGTTAAGGTTATCATAAATCGTAGGCTGCCTCTGTATTAAGATATGCATTAAGATAATATTCTGTTCTCAAGAATAAATTAAAAATGTTCTAAGAAATTTTAGGTAGTATAATAAAAGGAAAGAAAAAAAACCTCATGAAAACATCTATATACAAACAAATTTAAATGAATGGACAGGTGAAAAAATCAGCTAAGCATATCTCAGGCAGGTACTGCCTGGAGTACTGAAAGTAACTAGGAAGGCAAAACAAATCTCCAACCTCAAGGGCGACATTTAATGGGAGGTTCAAGATGCTGTCTGAACCTAAAAACTATAACCGCAGATGAAAACATAGCCTAAAGAAAAGTGGTGGAAAACAGCATAAGGTGTGAGAAGTGCAATGAGGACAGATGCAGAAGGCTAAAAGAGATTTTAAATCTAAGTGTGAGATTTTCCAAAGCTCTCAATAATAGTCTAACTTTTGACTAAATAAAACCAGAATTGTATCTACTGGAGGTTAGTAAGTCATGGTTAAGCAGTTGGAAATTCCATCTGGTAAAGAGTAGGAAGCCAAAGATTAAAAAAGAGAAAGTAAATTCTAAACATGTCTAAGCAAAAAACTTTCAAAAGAAGGAATAGGTCTCTTCGACCTCAGAGAAAAAAGCAAGCAAGGAACATAAAGACAGAGCTGAAAAGCCAACTGATTTCACACCGGACTGCATCAGACTTATTCTAGATATACTCTTTCAAGTTATAAAAATGTCGTCAAAAGAAGAAATGTTGGAGCCAACTGATTAACTGAATAGGAGAGTAACCAGCACTAGATAGGTTAAAAAAAAAAAAAAAAAAGTGAATTAATTTGCTAAGCTACTATCTAATGTATGCAGTCTTTTCTCAAAGTGGCCTGTCAGGTCTGAAAAGTAATACAGGCATTAGGAATAGCCCTGGAAATTACAACACAAGAAGTCCTCTTTACTTTAGCTAAATCAGTTAAAATTACAACCAGATGTAAAACATCTATTCTGACAGAATTGTGTAGTTCCTGCTATAGAATATATATGGGAATGGATCCCTTTAAATGTGTATGTGTACATTTGTGTGTGCACACAGTAATACTTTCAATTCTGTAAGAAATCAGCAGCTCTCTTGCAAACTCCAGTGGTCCTTACTCATTCCAGCTACGGCTTGAAGAAATTGTCTTCTTGGTCATGTTGTAATGAGAAAGGTATTGATATTCTTGTATCTGGGCTGAGAAAATAGGTTTGTCATATAGAGTTGACTATTCATAGAAAACTTTTCATTTGTGAATGTATCACACTGCTGTGATATTTTAAATCTTCTATTTCCAAGCTGGGTTTTGTGAACTTATAAAATTGGAGCTCCTTTCCACTCTGTAAGTAAAAACACTCAGTTTTCTAGTTCATTCCCTGCTGCTTAGCATAACTCTCTACTTTTTGGAGAACGCGTACAGTGATTCCAATTAAAAGTCCCTACCCAGAACATTTTTCAGCCACTCTTGAAACATTTGATTTTGTTTTGTCTTTTGTTTGTTGTTTTTTTTGTTTGTTTGTTTTTTTTAGTAGAGTACTTATGAAAACATTAAACAAAAAGTAACAATTTCCTTGATTCTATTTTTAAAAAAGGAGATAACGATAGCCAAGAAAATCTACCAGATAGTTCTTTTAATAAATACATTAAAGTCTTTTATTTTTCTCCAATTTTAGCAACTAACATAACCGAAACTTTCAGACCATCAAACCAGTTTTCACAATCTGCCATAAATTTGCATTTCACAGAAATAATCCTGACAAGCACTAATAGATGAACGTTGTTGGTGCAATAATAAAACAGTATAAGGCATATTTACACCATCCTTACATACAGAACACTGTACACACAAAAGAAATCACAGATCCAGAACAAAGAAAATTCAATCTCTTAGACGTTTTATGTTAATAGGCTTGGTATCAAACAAGTAACTCTCCAAGCAACAGACAACCTCTTGTTCCTGTGTGATTTATTTGTAACATTGTGCTCATGCAAAATAGGTATTTGCTTTATTGCATTAACATTGAAAGAAGGTTGGGAATTAGTTTTGAAACCAGTTCAATCAAATTTTAAACCCTGTTTCTCTTCATCCATAACAAGTCTGAGTCACTGTTATTGGTGACATAAAATGAGGCGTTAACTGATGATTGAGATTTTTATTTGGTAAGTTCCAAAACAATAATGAAGCTCAACTGACTACAGTTCGAAAACCATCTTTCTTGACCACGCACTTTTTTCTTTTCTATTATGAGGTGGTTTAGATGAGATGCCTTTTGTATTTTTTAAGTTTCTATCTTTTTCTATATATTATTAAAGAAACCATGTACTATCCAACATCCACTGTTCACAGAAACAAATAAGCAGCAGGAATAGCTCTGGTGGCAGAGTTGGCCAGAAAGAGGACATCAGTAAGTTAGTGGCAACTTAATAAACATCAAATGCCCCAGAGATACGTCATGAAAGAGTTGATTACTATAACCCATATTTCTGTAAGAGTTCAGACTGCCAGGGACGTTTGCGCTCTGGAAAGTAATCTGGAATGTGGATTTTTTTAAAATCTTGGATACATTTTCTCATTTCTTCCTCAACACTCAGCTTCTCACATACCTTCTTTTTGGAAAGATTTGTTTCTCTGGACTTGCTAATGAGAGTTTGAAAGAGTTCACTGTTTCTGCGTTTGTCTGGTGGTGGCATCCACTGCACTGGGGCTTTCTTAGATGGACGATCCAAAGTCAGAGTATTTGGCTGGTGGGCTGCGGATGGCTGAGTGCTGGTGGCATTTTCTTGAGGGGTGCTCGCTTCTGAGTGGCTGTCACAGCTTGAGGTGGACAACTCGTTACAGGAAGTCCCACTTTCACTGCCCTTGTCCAAGACTTTGTCATGCTTCCTTTCTTCGTGGTCTTGTTTGGGGGAAACGGTTCTCTGGGGGGGCCCTAATACAAGGCAGGAGAGAAAAAGTATTAAGCAAGCACTAGTTTACACCAAAAACTGATTAGATACCATTTAGAAAAACATGACTCAGAGTCTTGGCTGGCATAAATCCGTGGCATTTCCTCGTAGTCAAAAGAACTATACCAGACTGGTAGACAAGTTGAAGGTCTAGTCCTCCAAATTCTCACTCCTAAAATGATTACAGCAAGAATAACTTCACTGCCTGCCTAAGAACACAGGTAATGAAACATGCATAATGCTCATGGATTATCTGCACCGGAAATCCCTGCAGGCAAGTTTAAATGAGCTAGTTTGCTATTACACCCCAAGAAGTTTATTATACGAAATTAGATTTTATAGTATTAGGAAAATACTACCATACAATTTGCAAACTCTTTACTTAAATAAAAATATTCTAAGGGCTTCAGTTTCTCTTTTGGAAGCTCTTAACTCACCTTCCCAAAACAGTCTACTGATACTATGCTCTGCAGATGTCAACTCTGCAGAAGCCCTGCACAGAAAAAGGAGTATTAATCCTAGAATAACAGAGAGATTGCTCACTACTGACAGAGTCTTTAGGCTTTTTTATTCTTTTTGTATCCTATAGCGATTTCACCGCACTTCTTCCTGTCAGTTATTATCCCCAGCTTGCCTCAGTGCAAGCTCAGAATTCAGCTGTACTCCTCTTACTGCACAAGCTGGCAAGGAAAAGTAGGTTATGAAGTCATCGGTGAAGAGGCACTCTGCAATGGCAGGGAAAGCTGATGGCCTATCAGCAGGCATTGCTCAGCACTTCACATGTCAGAAATCAGATCTAGGTTGTTATTCTCTCCAGATACCACTTTTGCTTTGAAGTCTTAAGCAGAATACGAATGTGAAAATTAGGTGGTAGCTGCTAAATCTGTACAAGTGTTTTCATTTCTGAAGCCTTATTTCAAAACTCCAGCTGTGAAGTGAGATGACGCTACGCTGACATCATATAAACATCACAATGTTAATTTAGGACACTATCTAAAGCTTACAGAAACGTCTACAGAGTTCAAGAGGCACTGGATCAGACTGAAAGGAAAAAATTCAAAGATGTTTAAACATCTAAATGAAAACGTAAACTATGTCTGCTACAAATCCTGAAATAGCCGAACAGTTTAGGTATCTAAATATTTCACAAAATCTAGATTATCCTTACAGTTTCTCCATACACCACCAGCATCAGTTAACTGCCCTCGCCAGAACCAAAACTCAGAATATGAGAGCTCAGCCTTCAGTTACTGGGACAGAGCAGCAAAGAGATTTTTTGAGTCACTCTGTTTTTCAGAATTACAAATTAGAAATATAATTACAATTATAAAGAATGCAGAAGCAATATGAACACTCTTGTGTCTTTTTGACAGTGCACTTCTATGATCCAAAGGAATCTAAGAAGATTGCAGTATTTCATATTTTATTTATGAGACACAGAGGAAAACAAAAGAAAGCAAAAAAAAAAAAAAGGGCAAATAAAAAATAATCTAACAACAAACAGAAGCACTCAAAAAGCCTGCTTTGCTTTTGTTTTAGGCAGCATCCCAGGATGCCATGTCACATTTCTGCAGTCCATCTAGAGAAACCCATGTGTAACCAAGAGCCAAAGAGAAGAGACAACAATCCATCAGGGCTTGTGCTTACATTATTCAGAGTGAAAAAGACAAGTAATTTTCTACTTCATTATATTCAACCTGAATATTTAGCACATGATTGCAGTGATTTCCCTTCTCTTTCTCTTCCAGAAGTATGTTCACCTTCTTAACGAGATGTATATACTTTCTTTCCATTGCTGTATCTAGCATTTCATTTCATACCTCAAACCATTATATGAATATGCTAAATTGAGAGTCAGCTGTCATGGAATTACTCTGGCTTTGCAGCATGTGATTATAAAACCGAGTAGTGAATCAGTTAATGATTTCAGTATCGTTCCTCTGATTTTCAATAACATGATTAACATCAATATCTAGTCACCTAGTTTACAATCTTCTACAAATGTAACAACACACTCTGTGACTAAGAAATTAAAATTTTCTGTTAGCAACACCCAGTAGTCTTCAACTATCTTTCCTGCCCATTTTTTGCTGTAACATCATAAATCAAGATATTATTTCTACTTACACTTCTTTATTGGTACTCCTTGCTTCTCAAGGGCTCAAACATGCATGTACTAAGGCTCTATTTCAAAAAAAGCACTGAAATACACCTTCAAGAATATAAAAAATTCCACTTCCTGCTACAAGATTATTCAGGAGCCTGACAATAGGCAGGTATTTAAATGCTTTTTTGGATCACAGCCCTGAGGTTCAATACCTTACAGCACTGAGCTCTGTATGCTTCATTGAATCACCTAAATTCACAATTACTTTAATCCAAACACACATTTCTCCCACACCTCTCCTTTTAAAAACTAACAAATCCTCCCTCACAAAGAATTCTTTACATGCTCCTGCACTTCTTTCTCAGTAGTGTGTTATTAACAGAAGCACCAGTTCTGCTACAAGGGAGGTTTTTTGCACAATATTTCCACTGGCTGAAACCCAAAAGAATTTATAAATACATAAGAAAAAATCCTCACAATTTTCAACATCAGGGATTATCAGATAAATTTAGCTCCATCTCTAATTTAGAAAGCACCTCTTTATTGCCCTCTAAGATGACACACTCATCTGTGGCTGGGATTGCGTGATGGGATGCTGTCTCCACTGTGCCTTCTCAGCCCTTCCAGAATAACACCAAAGGCTTTCAAATACTTAAGTCTACCAGAAATTACTTATTTTACTGGAGTGCAGAATACTTCTTAAAAACTCACAGAAAGCGTATTTGCTCCATCGTGCGCATAGAATCATACAGTGATAGAATCATTTAGGTTGGAAAAGGCCTTTAAGATTATTAAATCTGTTAACCCGGCACTGCAAAGTCCACACACAACACTAAAAAACTTCAGTGACTTACAACCTGTCCCTCCTGCTCCTGCCCTTTCTAGGATGTCCCATCTGCTGTTCATTCCCCAACTTAGAGATGGTGGAACTGAGTAACTGCATCTCAGTCCTCTCTGACTCATTCTTAACAGTCTTAAAGTTTAGGAAATCATATTAAAATTCAACTAACCTGAGTGCTCCATTATCTTGCTTTACCAAGGGCAAGTCCTGCTATAGTGGGCTTCTACGATGGAGTGACATCAGTGGACAAGGGAAGAGCTACAAATGTCATCTATCTGGACTTCTGCAAGGCCTTTAACATGGTCTTCCACAACATTCTTCTCTCTAAATTGGACAGATATGGATTTGATGGGGGGACATTTCAATGGATGAGGAATTGTTTGGATGGTCTCATCCAGACAGTAGTGCTCAACAGCTCAGTGTTCAGATGGAGATGGTGACAAGTGGTGTCCCTCAGGAGTGGGACCAGCACTGTGCATCATCTTCATCAATGACAGACAGTGGGATCAAGTTCACCCTCAGCAAGTTTACAGATGACACCAAGCTGAGTGGTGCACTTGAAACACCTGAGGGATGGGATGCCATCCAGAGGGACTTTGACAAGGTGAAGAAATGGGTCCATGTGAACCTCATGAGGTTCAACAAGGCCAGTGCAAAGACCTGCATCTGGGTCGGGGCAACCACCAGCATCAATACAGGCTGGGGGCCAAAGGGATTGTGAGAGTATGTTTATACTGAACATAAGGAAGAAATTTTTTACAATGATGAGGGTGGTGACACACTGGCAGATGTTGCCCAGAAAAGTTGTGAATGCCCCATCCCTGGAAACATTCAAAGTCAGGCTGGAAGGAGCTCTGAGCAACCTGATCTACTTGAAGATGTCCCTGCTCATTGCAAAGGTGTTGGACTAGATGACCTTTAAAGATTCCTTCCAACCCAAACCATTCTATTATTCCATGATCGATTCTACGATTCTCTTATCTCTCTCTCTCTGTAGGTTAAACTCCCAGTTTACTGTGTGCGCAGTGGCAGATTCACGAATTAACTTCCTCCTCACACAGCTTCTTTATTCCTACAGTGTCTCAAAGATCATTTGTTTGTTTATGAATCAGTTTATTTTTACTGCATAATGTAAAAGAAGTTGTGAACATATGCATAGATTGCTGCGGTTAGCTATTTTAATAGATACTGCATTGACATGAAGAACGGAAAATCTTAGCTCTGAAGTACAACAGTTACAGCTGGATCTAAGAGATGTCGATAAGAGTTGAAGTTGATATAAATACAGTCATTCGGAAACAAAATATGAACACTACTTTAAATGTGTTCAATAGGCAGTACATCAATCAAGAATGGAATCTGTTAGAGAGATGCTTTTACTGTTCCAGAAAATATACACAAAAAATTGAAATTATTGGAGTTTTATCAATCCCCTTGCCAGTACTATAAAATGAAGCCTGTTGGTTGATTTAAATAAAAACCTAAACCGATTAAAAAAAACACCAGCAGAACAACAAAACAGCGGGAAAAAAAAAAAACCAACAAAAACCAAAACCAAAACCAAACCAAACCAACAAACCCAAAATCTTGAGGTTTTCTATGATGTAATTTTAGTGAAACAAAGTTCTTTCTTTGGGGTATTTTATCTTCAACATTTTCTGTTTCATCAATTGTACTTTTATAAAAAAACCCAGCAGAACAAAGGCTGTTTTTATTTGTATTTGTAGAAGACTTTATATCTAATCCAACAATAGTATTTTCAGTTTAATTAATAATTTCTGCATGCTTAAGAATATTGGTATCATGTGACTTGCACATGACTTTGCATGAAATGAAAATTTCTTCACATTGTTTTGCATAGAGAAGAATCCTTATTTTATAGGCTTTACAAACATCTTCAATCTGGTACCAGCTGTTAAACCTCTGAATGAACTTTTCCTCTACCTACTGTCTCATAATTACATTATACTCAGAGTGAATATAAGATGAATTCTATTGTGGTTTATGATTTAATCTTAAGAATCTAAGTAAAACTAACTATAATTAATATGCAATCACACAAAACCCCTCATAAAATATCACATTATAATGGACTTATCCATCTGGGGTTTTTTATTACTTTTCGTCAACATTCAAAGTATTACACCAAACTGAATGCTTAGAGAAGCCACCTGTGAAATCTGATGACAGGTTATGGCTACTGTGGGAATCTTATCACTACCAGACTTTTGAGTACTTAATATCACACTTCAATGGAAAATTATTATCTTTTATGTCTAATTTTACTTTTATTTTTTTAAAAAAGATTATTTTTAAGAGATATAAAAGGATAGCTCTAAGCCCCTGACATTTTCTGTGGTATATTAATGATATTTCCAGGTTTAGAAGAAAATACAGTTCTTAGAGCCCAGCTCAACACATGAATTCACTCCCTGAAAACAGAAAGGGATTCAGCTTGCCTCTTACCACTGGAGTTGTAGGTTAAAACTAGCTTTATGGCAGGCAAATTTACAAGGGACTTCCTGACCACTGCACTCTGTCATCTTTAAGGCACAACAAAATCAAGCTAAATCCACTGCTTGGATTTAGCAGTGAGAGTTTATGTGGGTTTTTTTAAATCCATACAGTTTGTCAAGGAAACTTTTCTACTTATTTTAGTTATTGCAATTTACATTTAACTTAGGCTTGTTGAGAGTGGGGTAGAGGGAAAGCCATGCTCCACTTCATTTCTATTTTCAGGCTAATATGCTGGCTTACACAGGAATTACGTGGCATGCAGTCCTTAGCTGTCCCTCTGCCTATGGATCAATTTATCTACTATGAACATCCCAAGCAAACAATACTAATGACTAAGCATATAATGTGAGAAATATCTAAGTGCTTTTGACAAGCTCTGCTCTTGACAGCTTGCACTTACAGGAAAAATTGAAGAGTTCTGTGTAGAGATTTCAGTGGAATAAAACTTCATGTGGGAGTCTTTGTGTGGTTTCAAATCACTTCAAGTTAAAAAAAAAATCAGTTTCCAATTTGGGCCTCAGCTGGTGCAAAATTTCAAACCACTTTTTGGATTAAAGACCTGATCCAAAGAATGCTTGTTATATATAACATATGTTATATATACTAGTGAATTAGTTTTCAGAAAGAAGGATTGAAACTCAGCATTTCCTATTTTCTTCCTCCTTTTAGGTGAGTGACGAATTGCTGTGGATAGCCAAATACTGACACTTTCCTCTTCTTTGACCCAACTGAGGCTTAGCTTTAGTCAATGCAAAGTAGAATAGCTTCAATAAAATGAAAAGAATGTTCCTTTTGCCTTTGATTACTTCAGGGTAACATATTCATTTGGAAGAAGTGAGTTAACTTCCCTCAGGCACAAGAGAGGATTAGCATCTGGGAGGTTTTGATTTATTAATGTGATAAGCCCTGAACTCTTGAGTAGAAGACCGGCACTGTCAACATATCAACATCAGTACTTGGAGCAGAACTTGAATTGTATGTGATTTAAGAAAGCCGAGCAAGTCGTCTTGCAGATGAGTCTGCTACAGAGAGGTCTTGCGAGTCTCAGCAGGGCTTTCCTGACATGAAGAATAGCACTTAGGCTCCTCACATTTTATAAAAGCAGTTTTGTAAATACACCCTATGCTCTGGCAAAACTTCAAATTCGTATCTACAGGTCATGTAAATTGGTTTGGCTTCACTAACAAGCTGGTTGTGAGCTGCAAGTCTGGATTCAAAACTGCATAATTTAAAAAAAAATAAGGTTTAGACTTAAATGTTGACCCCACTCAAGTCAAAGTCAACACACTCTGTGACCTTAAGTTACAAAACAATAATTAAAAAATAAAGCCTGTTCATTCTAGTGCGAATGCAAAAAAAGATCTTAGAAGGAAAGCAATTTAATGGTGAAAGGAAAAAGGGTGAAAGAAGACTCTCTTTTTACAAAAAAAAAAAAAAAGGAAGTTAGAATGATTTCTATAACTCTTTAGTACTTTACTCAGAACGCATAATTTTATTGGAATCCCAGGAAAATTCATCTTTAGGTGAAAACAAGCAAAATTACTTCAGATAATACTTTAGCCCCCAAATATTTGCACAAGAACATATGAAAACAGTATGTTCTAAAGAAAACCTCACCGTAGACTTTATTATCATCTTTGCTAGAGTATAGAACCTATAATAATAAGGTGTTCAATGAGTCATTGTAGACAAACTAAAGAAATTATGAGAATAGTAAAAAGAAAAAAAAAATCATGGTGATTGTGAAAGATGGCAAAATATACTTCTTAATTATTCAGGAATGTTTTACCACATTCAGAATTTAACAGGAAATGCAAATTTTCCCATAATAGTTCCTGTCCTCTACTGACAAGCCCAGGAGGCATTTCACATGCTTTGATTCCAACACAAAATTTCAAAGAGGGAATTGTACACTGAAGTCTTAAGACTGAAAGTCAGGAAACCATCAATACTGTCAATATGCACCCACGGTGTACAATGCATGACAGATTTTACTAATTTCAGGACTATATTGCTAGATCAATACTCTGCAACCAAATTCGTCGACCCTGCTGATGACCCTTGAAGAGACAACTGTTCAGTAGATTGCAAGACCTTCTAAATCCCTGAAGCAAAATTTAAAAAAATCTATCCCAGCTAAATGAATACTGTAAAGCTATCTGACAAGTTCATAGCAGGCAACACAAACGTCCAGAATCAAACAGATGCTTCACGTTTGGTATGTAAGGTATTTTGAGAAATAGGACTCACTGAAGAAGTACAGAATATTCTTCCTGAAGCAAAATCTGGATGTCATCACAGTTTTCACATGCTATATTAATCTCCACTAACAGCGGAGTAATAGCTCTACTAGACAATCTGTCAAGGATATAGAATCATAGAATCATATAAATGTCCTTAAATTGTTTTTCGTTAGCCATTTTCTCAAAACTCTGGAGTTGCTAGTTGTTATCATTCTCCTTTCTCACTCCCTTCCCCTTTCTTCTAATGACATACTTGTAAGTCAATCAGGAATTTCCGTCTGTTGTCAATCACACTGCTGGCTGCTTCCTCCTGCTTTGTAAATATTAATATTGGTTGGGCATCCCCTGAAGTGTTAAATAGACCTTTAGCCAGCAAGTCTGGTTTGGCAAAGACCTAATCAAAGTTTTAGGTAACGTGAAGCTGAATCTTTTTCCGCACAGATAAGCAATGCATTTCTTTGAACTACTCACCTTTCATTTTTCCTAAATTATTTTTGACTTCTTAGCTGTCAGATGTGGCCCTCTATGTGGCCACATAAATGCTTGTGCAGAACAAAAGGCACCAGAGGGATGGGAAATATTCAATGGAAAGAACTGCACTCTTCAGTGACGGCTTATGGCAATTTGAAACATACTTGAAGCAATTACTTGCCTTCTTGTGACATATACATATGTTAAATATATTGACTTAATAATGTCTCCATCAAATATAGTTTCAATAAAAGTATATATGGAATGTAAAAAATGACATCTCAGATAAGATCCACCAGTCAGAAACGTATTTCAGTGGCACTTCAGGGATTCAATCACTTCCAAAATCACTGCTTCTCTCTTAGAAGCTCCAACTTGAGTTAAAGCAGAGGGAGAGTTATTAACACAGCAATCTCAGGATTTTTTGTTTTAATTTTTATTTCAAGAAAAGTTCATTCACAGCTCATTGGTAAGAACTCTCCTCTGTCAGTGGTCTCAGACTTGCCTACTTTGTTCTTACAGTAGAAGTAACAGGCAAAAAAAACCCCAAACAAACAAAAAAAACCCACAACAAAAAAGGTACAGAATCAACCACCACCTTTGTGGCTTTCTTCCCCATTCGGTTTCAGATATCTAACCAATAGTTTTCCTTGATAACTTTTATTTCTGTCTTTCTAGTATGATCTCACATTACTTTGCTTTGTCAATTACTTTGTCAATCATCGCTTTAGATAAAATGTATAATCTTAATTTCTACATTCCATCTCTTTCAATTTTACAGGTTTCTTTCCTACTGGCATGCAAAAGAAACTAATGTTAATATGAATTTACAGAATGTGTATAAAATACGCTTGCAGAAAGTTGTCAAAATACTGTGCACTGGCTTTGGCATTACTAAAAGTCTCAAATTAAAGAAACACTTCAGACAGCAGCAATCTTCGCAGGCTTACATAATACTTATGATGGCACTTCAGGCAATAAGCAAGTGGAAAACAATGGGAAATGCACACTTGAATCAAGTTTGCATTTTACTTTTGATTACTGAGATCTAGCAGTGAATTATCTGAACTGGGCGAGAGTCCACAGTGAATTATCCTAAGGGTTCAAGCACTAAGAGGGATGCAATTCAGAATACGCTCAGATTATATTTGTATAGTTTCATGCCTTTCTTCTCTGGATCCCTGGGATAATAGAAGAGTCTCAATCCGCAAGAATTCTGTGAACAGACCAGAAATGTTTACTGAAAGCTCTCTCTAAGTAACACTGATGATCATCAATGAGGTCTTTCTCACTTCTGTATACACCGCACGAAGTACATTTCAGACTAACATTTCAACTATAGCAGTGCCATTCATCTATTTTGTCATTAAGGTCTGGTACATGAAAACTAAAGCAAAACAATATGAAATTAATGGGGCATTGAATCCTAAACTACGTAAACACATGCCAATAATAACACACTATCTTTAGATCCAAATTCCTAGCTCTGCCTTATGGAACATTCAAAGCACTCGCCCCAAATAAACAGCTACAGAAAATATGAAAACATATGCAGAAAAACAATCTTACTTATATGGTATATATATAAGTAAACTACAAATTATTAAATATGTGAAGGATAATGAATTCACTCTGTACACATCTTGTTCTCCACAAAAAGCAAAACAGTTTGCAAATAATTTGCATGTAAAAATATTACATATCCATACAAAGAAAATATTATGGCTATATGACATAAACCCACAAACAGATTGCTAAAATGAAGGTTGAATTCATTAAATTAATTCTGCTTGTGAAATGGTGAAACTACATGGATTACAACTACAGTATAGTAAATACAATGTGAAGTTCTTAAAAGAAATCCGGAGTATTTGCAGAACAAACTAAATTTTTTTACAAGACAGAACCAACAGCATTTAAGGGACAGCACAATTATGGTGGTCACATTTAGAAATTAAAAATATAGGGATTCTTAACAGCAATATTTGAAATGTTGCTAAATTTCTTCAGACACTTAGATAATATTTGAAGATAAAAGTGATATTTTGTATCTTGAACTAACCTAAATGTTTCATCACTGCTTAATCCTCCAAAAGTAATAAAAGCAAAGTCTAAAAAGGATTTACTGCTATTACTGAGGTGGTTGTTAGTAATATTCATTTTATTTCCCTTGCAGACTATATGTTCTAGTAATAGGCTACATTGTGCATAATATAGTTGTGCTGCATTACAATTAATTATTAGATTACCTTTGCCCTGAAGAGGTTAAAATCTAAGAACAAGACAAGAAACAACAGATGGGAAGAGACTGACAGATGGGAAAGTACCAAAAAATGCAGTATTGGTCAGCACAATAGGCTGGTTGTCTCAGACCTCCAGCTGTCTAATCTTTTCTCCAAATTTATATGAGCAGCACAAAACCAGAGAGTTTTAAGGAGGATTTTGAAGCATAATAACACAATAGCTTTGCAGATGTTAGTGGTATCTTCTCCCTCAAGTACAAAGTAGCATCAGAGGTGACATGAATGTGAGCAATAAAGTCACCATGGTCTGGCTGGGGCTAAGAGTTACAACTGCAACAGCAAGTAATAGAGGCTAGGTGAGGACAGGCAACCAAAGTCCTTAAGTGTGAGGATAAGCAACCCATGTCTGACATAAATATGAGAGGTTTAATGTAGGGCCTGAGAAGCAAAGGCGAAAGCAATAAACTACAAACATAATTTTTTCCACCAAAACAAAGCAGATATTCTGGAAGCAGGTAAAGTAATATTTCCCACAGCTAGATACTTGAAGTCTGGATGGAAGAAAAGGAAAATAAAGACCCTTTCTTAAATATAATTTAATTCTTCACATTTCTAGGCAAGCCTATTAAGGCTTAAAATCTACATTGCTTTTAATATAAACAAAAGCGCCCATAAGGAATTTCCATCCAAACACAAGATCTTGCTTCTTCAGTGTATCTGAACTTCATTTGGACAGAACTGAAAACTGCGGTTGCCAGAAGACTTTCCTCTATCCTTTGGTTAAGTAGCTACACAGGTCTATGGAGCAGCCAGGTCATGGTTGACTTTTCCATGCATTCCTCTAGACCTTCTACAATACTTACTTGCCTCACCCTATCTCTTCCCAATGATCTCTTCCCATCTTGCAGCAGAACTCAAGGGATAAACCGCACCAGACCTGTTTTGAGCAGCTTTAGAAGTAGTCCTACAGAAACTATATACCCTTCTGATTCAAATTTGCTTTCATGTTCAATATGATGTATAATTTGTGGCCTGCAATATTCATTTATTCCTTAAAACCCTTAAATATTTCCTGTAAGGTAACTGCTAGTTGCATCCAATAGTTGCATTTACATGTGACATTTCCATCCCTGACCAAGTAACAAAGAGAGTCTGATTACCAGCCCAGGTGAAACCAGCATTAGAAAGAGTAGAAAGATTTAATCCTTCTGTTATTCCAAATATTTCAGATATTTACCAGGAAACACAATCAACATATATAACTGAGATATTTAATCACTTACTACAGTTTGCAATGAATAAATTATGCTCAGCTCAGATTGAAATGTGTTTGTTTAAATTCATTCTTTCTTGAAATGTGAACTACATTTGAAAAATTTAAACAATAAAAATGTTAAATATTAAAACATGGACTAGTTTTCTACTGTCCTGCAAATTGAATATCAAATAAGTACAGAAGGCTATCTAAAGAGGGTAACAGCGTTCTTTAGTGAAAATTTCTTACATTATTCTTAGCGATTTTTTTAATAAAATATACAAAATCTTGAGCGATTCACAAAACATCTCTTAGCAGTACTGAAATACAGATACTATTAGTTGATATCTAATTTAGCCCTAATGGAGGCAAAGAAAACAAATAAACAAAAAAAGCCCTAGAAGAAAAAGTATGAGAGTTTCAGAGGAGAAACACACATTTATTTATACCTTTCACCACAATCCTACATTCCAGTAAATTATCTAAAGAATGTTTCAATTAGGAGCTGTGAGGCTTTTGTAGCTTTGCACAGTAACAAAAAGAATGAAAGCAGGAAGGAAAAATACACTAAAAAGCATCTAGAGAGTGTGAACAAACAGTACTATTGAAAATTTTTACATTAAACTTCATTTACCAAATCAAGCTGAGCAATTTTCATTTTATTGTAGTAATCTACCTTATAGTAAAAACATTACACAGAAAGTAATAACCTCATTCTGATTATCACTAATAGTTCTACCTCAGTTTGAGCAAAGGCACAGCCAAAAGCTGTTTTATTAGTTTCATTAGAGCTAAACTAGTCTACTTTCTCTTATTTTCTTTTCCCATCTTTGACTGGCTCAACAGAGGAATGACCAGCAGATGGAATAATTACTTTGGAATATTATCACCAAAATAAAAAAAAATAAGTCACTGTGTTAGAAAAGCAGCATTTGGTGCATTTTATTAAGTGATCATTTATAATGAATATAATCTTATTTTGTATTAATTTGCATTTTCATTACATTCATGTAAGACCTATCATATCTTAGCTGTACAAAAACCTAAAATACATGGAAGGTGAAAATTAAGAAAAAGATAAATGGCAGTAGATACGAAAACAGGTATTTCTTCTAATAGCCATAAGGCTCCGGAATATTTACTTTTTCAGAACACAGGACTCATTTGTTGCCTTATGGATGTCGACATGAGTCTTCAGTAACAGTTGCAGTTCTGCATTTGGAAGTTTCCAACAGCAACCCAAACTGAAACCTGCTTCTAATAACAGCTGAGATGGTGCTTCTTTTTTGTCACCATGCAGAGCTGACAAAAAAGACCAGTCTATATGCAGAAGGACTGTCAGGAGCCAATGATAATTTTAGTGACTCAGATTTCCAAGTGCAAACTGTGCAGTTATTAACCAGGGAAAGGGCTATATATGTGCCTTTTCTTCTCACTTTTTGTATTCCCAAAAAAAAAGAACCCAGGATCAAAATACTGCTGTTGCTACATTCATTGGTCTCAGATTTCTTGTAATGAAATATTTTCCTTCCTACATACTTGTTTCTCCTACTGTTACTACTTAGATTCCCTTATACGTTAGCTTAATTTAAGCAAGCTTTACCAATGATTGATAGTATATCTTTCCTATTCAGCTGTACATTGAGCTTTCAAATGCAACAAAGCAGTTACCCGAAACAAATTGGTTTTGTGTCTAAAAGTGTAATTTTCTTCTGCTTTTCAATGTCAATATGAAAGTCAAGGTACTTCTGTCTCAGTGCCTGAGTTTCTCCATCTGTAAAGTGTGAGTTGTCCCTTCTGTAGAAAGCTTGAAGACCTACTGCTGAAAATATTATATGACAACTGGATGCTAATAATATACTAGAATAAATCCTGCTAATTTCCTACAAAATAAATTCCAAATTTATTTTGGGGTTACAAAATAAAGTACAGCTGGGGAAAGAGAAACTAAAATCAAGATCATAAATTAGGTAACAGGTTTATCTAATAAGACTGTAGAAGAGGTCTGTCTTGTACATTCGTACTAGTATTTCTCTTCCGCTAACGAATGGTATGCCACAGTATTACTGTGGCTTGACAGATTTAGGAAAGCAAAGGAAGTCAAAGTCTTTAGTAGAAAAGAGGAACGAAAATCCAGTAATCATAATGCTGGTTCTTCT
The DNA here is from genome assembly GCF_004027225.2 of Strigops habroptila. Taxonomy (NCBI): domain Eukaryota; kingdom Metazoa; phylum Chordata; class Aves; order Psittaciformes; family Psittacidae; genus Strigops; species Strigops habroptila. The sequence continues at coordinate 25,999,335 of NC_044283.2, forward strand.
GGCTGCTCCTGGTTGACTGTCTGATTTTCACTCTGCAGTCGAAAGTTTATGAAATTACCCCTTCCTATTTGTTTTTTATTAGCCTTAAAGAGCGTAAACAAATTTGGAAAAGAGGAAGAAAATTGTGCTAGTCTTCACACAAGATACTGTAACTTGCACACTTAAAATCTAGCTTTCCTGTTATCCTTAATATGAAAGAATGGCAGAGCTTTAGAGCTGCCTGTATTACAGGCAAGGTCACAGGCAGGAGATGAACACTGGCAGGGACTTTTACTGACAGAAGAAAACTTTTGAGATTTCCTTTGAAAGAGACTGTCTGCATTTAAACCAAATCAAAACAAAAAAGGAAATGCATAGAGAGAACTCTCTTTCCTGATATATCCTTCCATTTCCCCACAACCAAGCTTAGGAGCTTCACAAACTGGGAATGGTGACTGCAATAGGGCAGCTATTTCATTATTCTATTTGAGTGTGTTCTTCATAATGATGCTAACATGAAGCAAGAGGCACAATCTTGGCTATATGCTCTATTTGTTTAGAGAAAGGCTTTAAACCAGATTCTTTAAACCAGTCACGAAATGCATTCTGACACAAATAACATAAACACTTCCTTCTATAAAAAACAAAATAAAAGACCATTCTTCACAGTAAACTTAATAACATATTTGACTTTACTTTTCAATCTTTTGTCACTGCTATTATTTGTTTATAATTTATCTTCCTCAGCAGATGTTCATATAAGAAAACAGAAAACACATGTATTTGCAATATCTAATTATAGTGGAGGTATTGAGTTTTTTATAATATGCAAGGGTTTATAACAGAACAGAATTGCTTTTTCCCTTGATCAGGGTGGGTTTTGACTTTTATCTCTTGTTTTAAGAGATAAGGCTTTCCATTTCAGGAAGTAGGATGCTTGTTGCATTTTTATAAAATTATGTAAAGAAAGTTGGAAAAATAATGTAAAGAAAGTTTTTACTTACTCTTATAACAAAAAAAAAATAAAAAATTAAAGCTATTAAATTAACTTCCAATGATTTTGGAAATCACCTATTTTTCTTCTTAAAATTACTTTTTCTAGGAAAAAAAGAATTTAAATCCATGTGCTGAAAATATTTTAGCTTTTGATAAAATCCACAGTTTTTCACTGAAAAAATATTTCAGCAGATTTTCCTGACCACAACCAGTGTTGTATGTCCTTCACATCTTACATTACCCTGTGTCTATGACACAACTGAAACTATAGTTCCACAGATCACTTCCATGATATTTGTCAGAAGCTATTTCATATCTTTATATGAAAGAATGAAAGGGAGAAAGGGACAAAGAACAAGAATAATTTTAACATGTATGGTAAAGAAATTAGAATAAGAGTATCTCTGGATTATGCCATTATCTATGGCTAATATCTATATGGCTAATATCTATGGCTAATATCTAATATCTATAGCCATTATCTATGGCTAATGCAGATACAGTACTAAAAATACAGATATAGAAATACATTTCTACGAACGGCAAGACATTGTATAATATATCCATATAACATTAGAAAATGCCACTTTTTCCCTCAGCAGGTGGAGGCAGGCAATTATTTTACAATCATCATCTCCTTTACTTCCTACTGCTAGTGTTGAGCTCAGTAATGAGAATTTAAATTCTGGCACATCCATATGGATACATTTCTGATAGTGTGGCTCAGATTCTGAATAGAGTTACACCACTTCACATCAGCAATGCTGATGAAGGTGCTCTGGTCTTTCATCATGCTCACAACAAAATACGAATTAAGTTCAGTGAGCTCATTTCTCTTATTCTTATCCATTAATCTGAAGAAGTGCAAGAGACACACACTCCTATATTCGGAAGTGTTACAGTTGGACCTGCATGTTCTCAGCTCCCTTGCTTTTTTAGCACCTTCTAAAACTTCTTGGTTTCCAAAAACTAGGAAATGTTTTCACACTCCTCATCAAACAGCACTGTTAGGATTATATTCTGTATTGGAACCACTGTGTTGCCCTTGCAGTTAATTTTTTAATCATTTATCTATTTAGATATGTTTTTTAAAACATAGCTAATAAGAAAGGATTCATCACTTTTAGATGATTGTTTTCTGCCTTGTGGAACCTCAGTAGGTGGTCCAGGCACATGCACATGGAAAGCTAAAAGCCTGGAAAGCATGAAACTCTGCTAGAGATTGCAAGTGTTCCCATAGTGAAGCTTTCTTAGGATGATATTTTGGACTTAAGGGTCTAAGTTCCACCATATATGCCTAAATCCTCATTTTTTGATGTGGCTTTCAGTTTTCCCCTAACTGAAACACTGCTCAGAAATATTTGCTACTCTCCTGTCATGTAAGAAATGAAAATTTCAAGGTTTTCTCCCCTTCATATTTCTTTGATAATGACTTCACTAAGCACTTTCAGCATTTCATTTCAATGAAAATAAAAGCAAAAGCTTATGGTTAGGAAGTGAATGAGTGAAAGATTTGGAAATGGTAGTATATGCAGTAGCTGATCAGAGACAAAGCTAACAGAAGTAACATGGGATGAAATTCATCAAAGTCCTGCTTTAACTGGGCCGAAAACTTGGTGGTGCCTGTCCATCCCTGCTTTGAAGCATCCACATAGCCAAATGGGTGCCACCTTCTCTCAAAGAAGTCACTGCTGACTGTGAGGGCAGTGCAGCCAGGTGTCCTGCCTTGTGTGTTGGATACGTGGCTGGATGCCCCAACTCTTGCCCAGCCTGGGTGTCAGGGCAGGGTCACCCAAGGTGAGAACCTGCTCAGGGAAGAGCTTGGAGCTAACACTCTCTAAGGAGGAGCATCAGTGCTGACCTTCAAGATGTGCTGCAAATCTGCCGTCCACACTTCTCTACTCAGGGACACAAGCTAGACAATCATTTCAGTTAAGTCTATTGCTTTCATTTGAGCTTTTTTTCATAAATAAATGAAACTCTTGCTTGCATCAAGGGATACCCTGAGAATGGGCTCAATTTATACAGAAGCAAATATTACCTGATGTCCACGATTTCAGACCTAAGAAACAGTGATAGTCACTGAATGGCAGTCCACAGCATTAAACTACCCCCCTCTGAGTGCAGCATGTCTTTTCAGGATGAACAATTTATGAAGTTAATGCACATCTAAGTATGCAGCTGTCCTTTTCTATTTTTAATAACCAAAAGGAAATGTCACCAAGTAAAGGGGAAAAAAACTGCTTCTCAGTTGGGACTGTACATAAAATAGTAGCAGCATTATTCTCTGTTCTGTAAAATGGTACTAACCAGTTTTGTCATGGAGCTTAAAAATACAAGATAGACCTAAAAATTTAAACTCTCTTCATTTCCCCTTCACGTTATTATTAAATTGTTCTTTGAATGAACTTCTTTTAACTGTGATCACAAAATGGGTATGACCTCATGTGTGTGGCTTGGTATAAACATGCATTAAACAAAGCTACTTGAGATATTCCAGGATTTAATTGAATTTTCCTACTGTTTTACACAAGAATTAATATAAATAATCGCTTGCTTTACTTAGGCATTTAAGTATGAAGAATCCTTAAGTCCTTTGCAAAATTATATATGTGAAGGAAAAACTTTCAGTGCTTAAATGCAGCAGTCCTCTGAATGGGCTTTGTGTAAATAAGTATTTTTCTTTTCTGCTTGCCATGGGTTTCTTGGACTTTGGTGGTGGATGTGCCATAAATACTTTGATAGGAATAGAATCTGCAGCTGCATAAAAAGATGAATTCTGAGCAATAAATATTTTGCTAAGACATCAGTACAACTTCTCACTCATTTGAGGAGTATTGTGAAACTTGTACAGCAATGATCAACAAAAAGCCAGACAAGAAGCGGACTGATACAAGAATACAAAGGTGGCTACAGACTTGAGTAAACGGGAGGTGAACATGCGCTGAAAATTGAATTGTTGAGCTAGAGAAAAGTGACAAGTGTTTATTGTTAGGAATCATTCTTGAGATGAGTCTCATTTAATAAGTGTATCTCATCTCATTTTATGGGTGTATATTCAATGAATCATATCTTAGAAGAAGGAAGATCAGGATATCATACTGGAGGAAAGAAGTGATGCTGAAGTCTTCAGTGGTAGAAACAGGATGAAACGTCATGGTAAAGAATGCATCTTGGACATTATTAACAAGAATTTCTGCTTTAAGCATCTGAGTGGAAGCAAAAGGAGAGGAAAGGATCGCTGTGCTAATTGACCACAGCTCCTCTGAGCAAAGTCATACAGTCACTAAAGAAAAAGTTACAGAACATGACAAGTAAGGCATACCCAGAAGGAAATACTGTCCTGCTCTACAATGTAAAGGTAAGACCTGACCTGAATACTGTGTTAATTATGGCATCCCATGCTTATGAAAGACAATTTCAAACTACAGAATATGCTTTTAGCTTTTTTTATTCCTTTTCTTTTTCTTTTTTTTTTAAAAAATTTGAAAGCTCAAAAGAAGAAAAAGCAATGCAAACAGAAATGACAGTGTTGGTACAAAAATAACTTGATTTTAACCAATTACAAATTCAGAAGTCTTTTAACAAGCAAAACAAGGTTTTGCGGTTTGGTAAGTTTATAAACAGGATTATGTCTGGTTGCTTCTGATGATACAAATTCAGTAAACTGGGAATTGTCTTCCAGCCACATCTATGATGAGCCCCCCGAATAAGCTACATCTTTGGGGTGGATCTGCCTAGATAATTTCCTTATACATATTTCTTAAAGGCTTTTAATAAGATAGAGGAGAAAAGAACAAAACCAAACCCGATCTTCCTTGAATTGCTTATGCTGTGGGCTACCAATTTTTTTTTCTGGGAATTGAACACCCAGCATCTTTGCAGACCTTTCTACCCTCTGTACAGCCAGTGAGGGAACCAGGAAGAAGCAATCTTTCCTCTCTTTGCCCAGCCTATCCGAAAGAGCACAGTGTACCAGCTTAAGGACAAACAAAAGCAACATGCATTCTGTCACACCTCAAAATGAAGCTCTTAATTTATAAACAAAATAATTTTTACAAATCCTGTATTCTGCTCAGAAAAACAAACAAACCCCTATCCAGCAGGTCATCCTGACAATTTGCTCTGCAGTTAGCAGTAGCACACGTATTACATGCGTGTTGTTACAAACAAGCTCTCGTACAGCGTATGGGACCAAGACAGTGTGCCATCCCTGACAAAAAGGGGCTACAAAATATTTGGAAGCCAGATGAGAATAATAATCCAAATCAGAATGGAAATAATAATTCATAGTTCAAACTTCATAGTGGTAGGAGACAGGATAAGACTGTATTAGAAGAGCTGCTGGATTCAACCAACTTTTATTATCTATTTAAAACTATATACCCTGCTTTTGATCTTTTGGAAATTTTCTTAACAGCTCTGTTTGCGTGTAATGATAACGGGTCCACCTTTTAGTGAAACCCTGTCATCATAATTGGTGAGTATGTACCCTACATAAGGTTGATTTCATGAGACCTCATCACTTCCATGGCTGTCAGTCTCAGCGTGTGCAATGTTATGTTTCTTCCACCCACACTAATTTCTTTAGCACAGGGCAGGCAGTGGAGCATGATGTTTATGCTGCTATCTCTGCTGCTGTTGCTACTACTTCATCTAGTGCATCTGTGATACAAGTTGTTAAATCATCATGAGAAGAATAATACATTATGAAGCAGGCTACTTTATTATATAAGAACTATAAAGTTCTTATGGTATTTTTAATGTACAATTAAATTGCTATCATCACTACAGTCTGTACAGAGCCACCTATAAGTCTAGAACAAAACCAAATAATTGTATTCCAGTGTCATTAGTGCTACAGGTTATGAAGTAAATCATAAACACATGAAAACGTTTCTTGTAATTCAGTAACATAACTCTTTTGAGGTTATGTTAATAAACTGTACATTTCCCCAGTTTATCTGCATTAGGTATCAGTTACTCTATTTAGAAAAAAAAAGTATACTGTGTCCACTTCTGCGGCAAAATGTGACATACTTTGCTCCTTTGATGGTCTCAGCAGCAACTGAGTAGAATACAGTATTCATTGCCACTGGACCCTAAATATCTGTATATGGGAGAGGAACCCTAAAGGTTTTTTCCATATTCATCCTGAAACCCTGAAATTTATCCACCAGTGCTATGATCCCGGGGGAAACTTAGACATACCAGTCCCTCTGGAAGCCAAAGCAATTTGTCTCTTTATAGTATATTTGTAGGGCAGATACCAGCAAACGTCAACACAAGTGGTCATCAACAGGGGCAGAATTCAAGGGACATATATAGCAAAGACAGATATCCTCTGGTAGAGCTTGCTGAAGGTCAACAGAAGATTTAAAGCTTAAACTCTTTCTTCTTCTCTGTGCATCTCTAGAAGAGGTTATTGCCCCCAGAAACAGTAAAGAAAATAATGTGCTGGCACGTCATTTGCCTCAAATCACAGCCCAATAGTCAAATCTATTAATAAAATACAACTTCAGTGTTGCATTATTACATATCATTCTTGTTTGATTGTATCACAACCATTGCTTTGGACTAAGCTTCTCATAAGAGCCCCCATGCCTTTAATGCTGCAGCTTGCCACATAGCCACTCTTCTGAAGTCTAAGGATACCTACTGCTACAAGACACTCAGGATGAGAAGTGAGGGGACAGTCTTTTCTGCAGCTCTATCTCCAAATGAAACAAGGGGGTGTTACAGTTTAGCAAGATATTACAGTTGAAACCATTAGAATTTTCTTGTTGCAAAATGGTTTGGAAAAAAAGAAATAAATTCTAGCTTGAAAGCAGATTTGCATAGGAGCTTAACTTGTCAGACTGGGGGATGTATTTTGAAAAGAGAGAGAACACAGGTGGAGGAGAAGAGAAGGATATTTAAGATGATTATGCCTTCCAGTTATGCCCTGTATATTTACCTTCTGACATGTAAAACTTCTGTTTTCCAAATAAAACACCTCAACATCTTAATTGAAAACAAATACATTGAAAAACAGAGGAAGCATTTCCTAATCCTATAAGGTAAAGTGACATAAAGCCAGTTAACAGCATAATAAGATAAGGAATACAGTCTAATTGGTGATAAAATGTCAATATTCCAATAGATGTATACCAGCAGTTGATTAGATTTAATTAGGCTCTCTCAGCAAGCAATAAATCACGTAAAAGAGAAATTGAAAAGGAAATCAGCTGACTGCTGTGAAACACTCATGGGTTGGTTTACCAAAGCTAATCTTTGGGTAAATTAAGAACCAGCATAGACATGTTAAACAGAGGATTTGAAAAAAAGACCAATGTCTAATTTTAGTACAGGATTAAGAGACTACACATGAAAATCTAAAGGCACTGTTGATTTGCTCAGGTTTTAATTATGATCCCATTATTGATATCATAAAAAGCATTAAGAAAGATTTGAATGAAGGGAAGCGCTAGACTGGAAAACTGGGCTGCTTATGCACAGCCCCATTCTGGAAACTGATAATAATTAGTATGCAGCATGTGGACACTGAAGCCTCATCCTGTGTTCAGCAGGCCTCCATGTAGCTGCCTCTGTACATGCTATCAACTGGACTAAAACCTATAGTTCACAGGGCATGAATGAAAAATTAAATGCAAATGAATCAGCGGCCACATTTGCGGGATGAGGGCAGAAGAGCAGCAAGTGGAACTCACTTGGGCTGCATCAAAAGAAGCATGACCAGCAGGTCAAAGGAGGTGATCCTGCCCCTCTACTCCGCTCTTGTGAGACCCCACTTGGAGTACTGCTTACAGTTCTTGTGTCCTTAACATAAAAAGGGCATGGAACTGTTGGAGCAAGTCCAGAGGAGGGCCATGAAGATGACAAGGGGGCTTGAGCACCTCCTGTATGAAGATAGGCTGAGAAAGTTGGGGCTGTTCAGCCTGGAGAAGAGAAGCTGTGTGGAGACCTCATAGCAGCCTTCCAGTATCTGAAGGGGGCCTACAAGGATACTGGAGATGGACTCTTCATCAAGGACTGTAGTGCTATCAAGGGGTTCAAACTAAAACAGGAGAAGTTCAGGTTAGATACAAGGAAGCAGTTCTTTACTGTGAGGGTGGTGAGGCACTGGAATGGGTTGCCCAGAGAAGTGGCAAATGCTCTGTCCCTGGCAGTGTTCAAGGCCAGGTTGGACAGAGCCTAGGGCAACATGATCTAGTGTGAGGCGTCCCTGCTCATGGCAGGGAGGCTGGAACCGGATGATCTTAAGGTCCTCTCCAACCCTAACTATTCTCTGATTCTATGAACACATAAAACCAAGTAGGCAGAGGGGACAGAACTATGAAAAAATAAAAGCAGCATTTACTGTATTACAGCAACTCTGAGGAGTGAAGAGCCAATAGAATATAGTTCATGTGTTTGAATTAGAATTACACTTTTAGGTTGAGATCAATGATGGAATTTTATATTTCCATGGCTCTTTTCATTAAAGAGATGTCTGAAAAAATGCACATGACATTTTAATAAACTAAAAGCAAATTAAACACAGAGCACATGGAAGCAAAAGAAGGGCTTTTTTTTGTGGAGGTGGAGGACAAGGCATGGTAGGAATAAGAGGATACAAGAAAACACATTTTCTGATCCAATTTTTTTTTTTTTTTCCAAACTAATCACAGTAGTCGCCATTTCTACTCTATTTACATTGCATCTGACAAAACTGGGATAGGAGAAAACTGACAGAGTGACATTTCCCACAAGCTAGACCCACTTTTGTCATGTGCAAAGCACAATAGTCTTCATTTATTCAAAAGTGATGCCATGACAGTTTGCATTAAGCACTGAGACAGACATTGAGTCTGCACATTACAAATAGAATGGGACTGCTGAGAGGGGGAGGTTGAAGAGAAGTTTCTGAGTTTTTTGCCTTTATGGAAAAATTCTATATTCTTTTAAACTTCTGGCTCTAATGTGCCCTTTGTGAAATTACCAGAAGGAGAGGAATTGAGAGGTAAAGTTCTACATGTGGTTTTACATTTAACTATTACCTTGAGTTTACCTTTTTTTAACTGCATATTAATATTCTATGAAATTAGCTCAGTGGTAAAAATGCAAAATGGAACAGTGTTTAGCTGGGAAAAATGGAGAATAGCAGCAGCAAATAAGCTTTTCATTTGTAATCTTGTAAACTCCCAATTTGTGTCTCTCTGTATGAGATTGCCTTAATGTATCAAAAATATTTTAAACTGAAGGTTAATAAGCAGTCTTTATTAACTTTCTTTAGCTGCTGTAAAAATAAGTTGAATATTTGCCTTTGGAATAGTTGTGTTTGAGATGTGTATAAAACCAATTAAGGAAGAGAAATTTTGCACTCTTATTAAAAAATAATTACTGATCTTCATCTGTTTCCTGCAAATGTATGTCTCTCTTTGTTGGACACCAGAGTGATTTCCTCTGAAAAACTCTAACATCTCAAGAGAAGCCATATTTACTGAGGAAGAGTAGTTCAGTATAGACATGGATTGAGTATCCTGTACATTGAGTATAGGTCTGGATTGTTAACTTCATGTTTTATAAAGCATATGCTCTGGTTTTCTAGATGTGCTTCATTCCTCCACATATTAAGTGCCATACCTCAAACCCAGAAGCCCAAAACACACGGATTCACTAAGTCTACAACACTACTTTAACAACAAAAGTTGTGCTCAATCTAATGCGCTCCAGCCAGTAGCAGGGATTTATTTTCTTAGCTTATGTACAAAACTGTCACAATTACAACAACCACTAGCTCTGGGCTACACTTCAGTTTGAGACTACCCAAGATACTGACAGCTAACACCTTACACTGAGAATTATCTATGGCATATTTTCAGTGCTACAGCTGAGTTCCAGGGCAGTGCTAACATGCATCGAGTGTACCGCTTCTAGCATCGGACAAGCTTCATCAGCACTTGCATGGAGATGCACTCCACTGCACTGTGGAGACCTGTCCTATGGAAGGGAAAGTCTGTCCAAGCTCCACTATGCCTTGAGCAGCTCATTCTTCTTCGTTTTGTTTTTAATAATTTGCAGATGTCTTTTATATTTTCATTTTACAGAAATGGAAGTGTGTCCACGCAAACTCTGCATGGTTATTATGTTTTATGTGCATTACTATTATGTCAGCAACTAGTGAGTCCACACAGAAGGGGAAAATTTGCTCGATGATTACTTTCATACTGTGCAGTTTTGGGAAGACTGGAGCTTATCACCTGGCACTTTCTGATAAATAAGATCTGCTAAACTTTTTTTCAACAAGTTTCCTGATAAAGTTAATATTTTTTCCTACTGGATAAATATATGAGAAAGGTTTAAATCTCCATATGATTTTTTTTTTTTTTTTTAAATTTTATCATTATTACCTTTAAGAATGTAATTTAGATGTTAGAGCATAGCCTTCTGGCAGTATTAAAGCATTCACCTATTCAAATTATTCAGTGTAGCAAAACTCTGGGAAAATTCTTTAGTTAGGATCTGCAACCCACACATGCAGCCACTTCCTTAGACTCACTTAAAGACAGGATATTTTTGGTATTAACTTGAGGATTTAATTAGTTTGTTTACCTAATTCCAGTTCAGCAGAGAATAATTTGCTGACGTGACCTTGCTGTGATAGAGTGCTTTATATTTGCTCAGTTTAAGATTATGTACAGTAGCTTAGGTTTGGTGATGTGTTTCCATAAGTGTTTTATTAAATCCTACTAATACTGTCACATTTTGTGAAATAAATAATTTGGTTTATAACTTCTGAGGGATAAAAGGACATTAAACGCTCACCTGACTCAGACTTTGTTTCTCACAAAAACCTTTCACTGAACTTTTCTTGACGAAGTTACAGAACAAAGATTAAGTATAACTGAAGCTTGCAAACCATCCTGTACATTAATTTGATCAAGTAATCATTACAAATTATTTGCCTAGTGGGAATTGACTATATAAGGAAGAATCTGGCGTCTAAATTCTGTTTCAAGCTGTTTACATAGAAGAAAAATACAAAATCAAACAGCACCTGATCAACACATGACAGAGTAACCCATCTGAGGAAGCACTTCGGTCATGATTACTGAAAATCACTCAGACATTTCTGTTGATGCATATGTAGAGTCTTTTAATAACCAAAGAAACTACCCCAAAAAGCTTGTTTAGTGTTTTCTGAAACCAAGTCTGTATTCAGTCAATGAACAGCATATACCCCCCCAAATCACCTCCAGTTGTACCTCTGAAGCATTTTTTACTGGTAATGGAAGGAAAGCTAGTTAGGCCATGAAAACTACAGACTGAAAGTAAAGTGTACCTGTATGATCCAGAGCTGTTTAGCTAACCCTTAGAGGTTATCTTCTTAATCCTCAGCAAGAGTGAAGTAAATTTACACGATTGCTGAGGTTGGAAGGGACCTGTGGGGATCATCTAGTCCAAATTCCCACTCAAATCAAAGTCAACTACAGCAGGTTGCCCAGCACCATGCCAAGTCAAGTTTTTGCTGTCTCCCAGGATGGAGACTCCACAACCTCTCAACAACCAGTGTTGTACCAGTGTTCAATCATTCCCAGAGTAAAAAGGTGGAGGTATTTTACCTGTAACCAGAATTCCCTGTATTCCCAGTTGTGCTCATTGCCCTTATCCTGTCATTGGGTACCACCCGGAAGGATCTGGTTCCATCTTTACTCTCTCATACACTCATTAGTAAGATCCCCTTGGGCCTTTTCTTTTCAAGGTTAAACAGTCCTAGCTCTCTTTGTCTGTTCCTATGTGACAGATGCCCTAAACCTTTAATCATCTTTGTGGCTGTATTTTTACCAATATGTCCATGCCTTTCTTGTACTGGGGAGTCCACCACAGAAGACATCACTCCAGATGTATCTCACAAGGGCTGAGCAGTGTTCAGTATGTATCCTAGACATTTATGTATGAAAGAAGTTTGCTACTTGGGGATAGTTTTGAACCTCTTGATATTAGCGGCGACAAGAAGCATTCATGGGAGACTGAAACCATGTTTAACATGTAAGTATAAAGATACAATCATTAATAGATTTTATTAATTCCTGCTCTTTCATTAGATTTATGCAGTTTGATTTAATTAATTTTGAACTAAATGGTTGAAAAGCATGTGATACTGCTAAGACTCGTGTTACCAGAATTCTGTATCACACTGGCAGGAAACTTTAGATTCTTTGAACTAAGGAGTAAAGGCACAAGGAGGCACTACTTTTCTTACTCGGAACCGGAATCAGAACCATCTAAAAGTATCATGCAAACAACTTCTTAGAATTGATACATAACCTCTAATTACATTTTCTCTATCAAGAGTTTTGCACAGGATCATGATAGAGAGAACCATGTACAAAACCAAAAGGGACTCAAGAGCTGACAAAGCCACCCAGAATGTGACTTACTGAAATTCTTAAAAAGCAAAGAACTGCTTTGCCGTGAGAGGAGGTTGCACGCTCCCCCTGTGTCTAGCCTGATCATTTGAATTGGTAGTGAAGATTATTACCTCTGCTTTTCTCTGCTGCTTTTGTGTAGGCTACATCAACATCATCAACAACTGCCCTAGGTTGAATGTTTGTTACACTTACAGATCATCTTCCAGAGTAAGCATCCTGTTCTCCACAGCCTGCTCATCTTCTGTTCAGAGGCTGCCTAAGGAGAAGATAAGCAAGCACATGTGACAACAAGCCCTTGCACTCATGCAAGTCTTACAGGCTTGTAGAAGTTTCTACAGGCTTGTGGTGAAAACCAGTGGCACACACTATTTTCCAGTCAGCGTTGGAGCCACCCTCAGCAGGCAGCATGCACACAGATAAGTCTTTGCATTTCCAATGCAGTAGCTGCTCCCAGAGCTGGCATTAAGGTAAGAGCTGGGATAGGGGAGAGAAGCAAGAGCTTTCTTGACAGCTTCCTCACAGAGGTTCACAACAGAGGCAGCCACCAAAGCAGCTACTTCCTATCATTTGCCAGGATGCAGACAATTCATCAAAATTTACAAACCTTGTATGTTAGCCTTGGGGAGAGCAGGGAGGAGCAGGTTACTCTAGTCTCCATTTCTAGCACAGAACAGGGGAAATGGCAGGAGATACAAAGTGTTTTAAATGGTTGTTACATTATTTACCTCAAGAAACTTTACAACTTGATATATTGTCACAGTTACTATGTTTGCTTCAAAGCTTTCTATTCTTCTATTAGTGTACTCCCCATCAACTATGCATCACTACTTTTTCAGATAAAGAAGTAAAAAGCTTTGATATTTCTCAAAACTAATAGCTGTAAGGAAGGAAAACTGTCAAGTTGTCATTTCTGGCAAAATATTTAACCATTTTTATCAGCCATAACTTATAAATACAAAGATGAGGAACAGTGTGTGCATGTGGAAAGCCTTCATCCCTAGCATTATTTCTTTTAAAACACTATGTTTTTCTCTATATGTGTTCATCATAAATGTGAGCTTCAGAAAAGAATTCAAATTATCCCTGGTTTGGGTATCTTTTTGTGCTAAGGTACCCACATGCCACTGTATCACTGCTTACATTGCATCACTACTTTATATTGCAAAGAGAAGTGGTTTTTTTACTAATAGAGGAAGATGCGCAATAAACATCTACAGAGGAAATGGAAAATAAGCGACTCTAAATTCAGTGCCTGATGGAAGTATTTTGAATGTTACACATAACAGTTCATTTCTTTTATTCACCAACTTTTCATCCAAATACTATCAATAAGTATGTTCTAATAAAACTAATTTTAACACTTATAAATATTCCAAAGAAAAATGCTTTTCCTTTGGGGCACATATTCATTCATTTGTTCTACCTAACTAGCATCAGCATCCAGACTAATTCCATGGTGAGAAATTGAAATTATCCATGCGTGATGTAAAGTTTGGAATTTGTGACTGAATACTGTTTTTTGTAGACATGAGGCATCAATTTCCCAGTAGTGATCTTTCTTTCTATAAGAAGCTGAAGAATTCTGAAGGTTAGTGCTTTCTGAACTTCTTAAGGTTTTAAAGCTTAAAGAAATGTTTATTAAAAAATGGCAGGGTACAGGAAGCCTAAAGGATCTTTTTAGGCTGGATGACATGAAGTAGGCTGCATACCATGACTTCAAAGTTATATGTACATGGTACAGAGTAATATTTTGAAATCTTTCAAGTTTGCTTTTTATACTTTCAATTTTCAAAACATTTTGAGTCACACAATCATATATGAGTAAAAAAGGTCGATAGCTATACTCTTTGATGATAAATCATTATAGTTCAGGGATATTTTCATTTAATCTGTTCATCAAATACAAACTTTATAGAAGTCTTGATTTCTCATGTCTTTTAAATAAATGAGAAAACAATAAGAAAAATCATGTAATAAAGTGCACAAACTCAATATATAGAGATAGGTGTATTTTCCTAGATGTAATAAACTAAATTCTATAGAGAAAGTTACAAGTAAAAGAGGCAACAAAGTTAAGAAGAAAATAGTCTTACATATTCATAGAATTATTTAGGCTGGAAAAGACCTTTAATATCATCCAGTCCAACCATTAGCTACCCTGCCAAGTCCACCACTAAACCATGCCCCTAAGCACCACATCTACACATCTTTTAAACACCTCCAGGGATGGGAACTCAACCATATCCCTGGGCAGTCTGTTCCAATGCTTGACAACACTTTTGGTGAAGACATTTTTCCTTATGTCCAGTCTAAACCTCCTCTGGCACAACTTGAGGCCATTTCCTTTTGTCCCGTCACTTGCAACTTGGGAGAAGAGACCGACACTCACCTCGCTACAGCCTCCTTTCAGGTAGTTGTAGAAAGCAATAAAGGCTCCCCTGAGCCTCGTCTCCAACTAAACAACCCCAGTTCCATCAGCCACTCCTTCTAAGACTTGTACTCTAGACCCTTTACCAGCTTCATTGCCCCTCTCTGGACATTCAAAATGTTTAAATTTCTAAATATTTAGAAATATTTTGAAAGCCCCTTCTTGAAGGAAGAAGGTGATTTAATGAACACCTTCCAGCTTACGGAACTTATCCCAGTGACTATGGACTGAAGGAGTCACAGGACTGGGGTATCAACACTGACTTTTAGGATCTCAAACCAAATTTTATCAACAACTAGTGCAGAATAAACAACACAAAATGAGCACTATTTTGGTGAAATAGTTGTTTATTTCCTCTTTTCTAATTATCCATGGACAGGCTGACTGGCTCATTATTAACTTAATTGTGTGGAAAAATGTGAGCTGGAATTTCCCTGCTGTGGATAAACTCTTTTGACTATTCAAACAGCTACATACTTCGCTATATCAACAAAATTGTACAGGTTATGTTCTAAACATCCCAGCCTTTGAAAGTGAAAATGTAATACACAAAGAATGCTTACAGATATTTACAGAAAATTAATTATAATTGTTCACTGAGCCAGATGCCGCCCTTCTCAATTGTGATGGGCAGGGCCATACTGTACAGGCAGTCCTCAGATCTCTGTTGCAATCTATTTAGAAGACTTCTGAACTGAAGAAATAAGAAATGTCCATTCCCATAACAGAGACCAAGAAAACCTGATGCTCCAAAAAGATGCGTTAATTTTTTAAAAAATTATTTCAAACAATATTTAAGAATGCCAATAATTAATTCACCTCTAAGGGGCTGATAAACTGTCATAGAATCATAGAATCATAAAATCATAAGGGTTGGAAAGGACCTTAAGATCATCTAGTTCCAATCCCCCTGCCATGGGCAGGGACACCTTGCCCTAAACCACGTGGTTCAAGGCTCTGTCCAACCTGGCCTTGAACACCGCCAGGGATGGAGCATCCACAACCTCCCTGGGCAACCCATTCCAGTGCTTCACCACCCTCACTGTAAAGAACTTCTTCCTTATATCTAATCTAAACTTCCTCTGTTTAAGTTTGAACCCATTACCCCTTGTCCTATCACTACATTCCCTAAGGAAGAGTCCCTCCCCAGCATCCTTGTAGACCCCCTTCAGATACTGGAAGGCTGCTATGAGGTCACCACGCAGCCTTCTCTTCTCCAGGCTGAACAGCCCCAACTTCCTCAGCCTGTCTTCATATGGGAGGTGCTCCAGCCCTCTTATCATCCTCGTGGCCCTCCTCTGGACTCGCTCCAACAGCTCCATGTCCTTTTTATGTTGAGGACACCAGAACTGTACGCAGTACTCCAAGTGGGGTCTCACAAGAGCAGAGTAGAGGGGCAGGAGCACCTCCTTCGACCTGCTGGTCACGCTTCTTTTGATGCAGCCCAGGATGCAGTTGGCTTTCTGGGCTGCAAGCGCACACTGCCGGCTCATGTTAAGCTTCTCATCAACCAACACCCCCAAGTCCTTTTCTGCAGGGCTGCTCTGAATCTCTTCTCTGCCCAGCCTGTAGCAGTGCCTGGGGTTGCCCCGACCCAGGTGTAGGACCTTGCACTTGGCTTGGTTAATAGAAACTTATAGAGAGAATCCTAGCTAACCTAAATTACTGAATTCTACAGTGAATGCTAACTATGAAAAAATCTAGTGCCTAGTAATAATAACCAGGAATTTTACACTTACTGTGGTTAGATTCTGTATGCTCAAAACAGCAAAATAATATAATTGGACTGAAAGGCAAGAATGTTAGTCCTTTATCATAACACTTGAATGCAGTAGCATGAGAAGCACTACCATATCCTAATGACATATTTTGGAAAGAATTACTTCACTTTTATATAAAACAGAGCAATTAAAAATCCTGTTCAAGTGATTTCACTTAGACACACTTATCAACCTCATGCCTGCCACTATATTGTGCCAGTAATCAGCAGTGGCAATCATATTTTTCTGTTTCCATTCAGATGCAGAAGTATTTTCATCCTGTATGATAAGACTGTTTGAAATGCAATCCTTTTCCACCTAACAACCATGTAATCCAGAAGTGAAGCTTTTCCACCATTTCAAGAAAAAGAAGCATCATTTGTCCTTGAAAGCACATGGACGCAAAAGGCTTCATTAATGAAGAGTCAGAGAATATCAATCACCTGCTAGACCAGAGCAGCAACTGAAGCACAACAATTTTATGCCTTTCACAGTCACCAAATGCTTAACCCTAGATATCCCACTTACCCCCAGTATCCCACCAGCTGCCATAGTTCACTCACCTGCAGCAGGTAAGCTAAGATGCCAGGAGACAAGAACACGCTGTATTTGTAGCTATACATCCATCAGATCAAAAAAAAAAAAGAAAAAAAGCTTTCCACATGGTATATCCTAACACCAAATATGTGACCCAGACTGAGCTATCACGCTAACCCAAGCAACTCTGTAACACACAAATGATGCTAAACATTGCAAAGGTATGGAAAAGCGATTAATAAAAAAGTCAGTGGTGACTGCACTGTAGTGTAGAAGCATATGGTTTAGCTTCAGTTAACTTTAAGCTACTGAGATCATATTCTGTTAGACATCTAATTACATTAGCACAAAGCTCAGCCAAGACCCACACCAAGGAATTTATTCTGTTCCTCGAGCAATGCTGTGATCCTCACAGCTACAAACCCTGTGTTGCAATCAGGGCAAAGAACAGCAAACACTGCAAAAGAAATAAATCCTATTACTAGAAGAAAGCACTGAAGGTGTTAAGTTTACTAGAGCAATGAAGAGGTATATAAATCTTACAGCATCACCTCAACATCTTCAGTTTGAGAGGCAGGAAAAATATATAATTCACCCTGAAATTCCTCCTATTCTCCTTTCTCGTGCTTAAGAGACAACTATTGACTTAATAGTGCTGATAAGTGAACAAGTAGTTCGATGGAGGTCTATGAAATGGTACTTTCAGAAGTAAATTCCAACTCATGTTGCAGACAGAAGCAAAAGAGCTGTCAGAGAGATTTAACTCTCAAGGAGAAGTGTTTGGTAGGAGGATATATTAAGTTTTATGTTCTTATCAAAACACAGTAATTCAAAACAGATTTACACTTTAGGAATGAAAACCAATAAATCAAGAACGTTTAAATTACCTTAAGTAAATAAAAACCATAAAAGTGTAGTATTTCACTTTCATTAATGTTTCAGACTGCCCTTCTCTCGAGAATTGATTCAGAGAGAATAGTTATTTGTCTACTCCATCCCAGTACTACTGAAACTGGCTCTTGTTATTCAAGCAATAAGCATCCTCTCAGACCAGGTGATGTAATCAACCATCTTATGAAAGAAATAAATTTGATCAGTTTTAGTTTAGACCGGCAGGTCTTGAAGAGCAGGTGACTGATTTTTCTTTTTTTTTTTTTAATATAACATGCTAAATAAAAGAATTACAAAGTATAATTTATAACCCCAAATGATAATGTACTTGGTAGACAGCTTGAAACAGTGTTTCCAGGGTTTCTCTTTCAACTCCTTTTTCCTGTTCCCCACTGTACCTCAACCCCAAACACAGGTCAATCTTTCAGCAACAGATCACTGACACACTTCTATCTTAAACCAGAAGCTTTGTGAATGCTTACTGCTGTCAGTTCTGCTGTAAGAAAACAGTGAATACATACTCAAATTATATAAAAAAAATCTGAATTCCAAGCCAATATTGATACAATCAAGCAATTATGTCATTGTACTACACAAATAATGTATCTTCACTTGTATCTTTCTATAAACCATTTTATTGTTCTTGTGTTTAAGGAAAGTATAGAAACAGAAATTATGTGACAAACTTCAGGAAAGGGTTTCAATTTTTTTATTCATACAGTTAAAAATCCACATGGTTACAGGGACTGTTATAATAAAGCCTAATAATAACCCTTTTGGATCTGTCACCAAATATTTTGTTTGTTTTCTGGATACTTCATTGTATGGAGGAAGATTAACAAAGCAGGATTTTGTTAAAACTGGCAAGTCTAGAGAGTCTGCCTGAAAATAATCCGTACTTTAAGTGAAATAAGAAATATTTCACATCCTCTGCTGTAGCAGCAGATGCAAAAACATTTTAAAGGAAGAATATACATGCACAAGGAAAGATTTTGACGGAGAGAAGGAGCAAAAAACTCAGAGAAAAAATCCCAAACCAACAACATAAAACAGGTATCAAGATGGAACTTGGACATGATTATATTCTTAAATTATATTCTTACAGGGATGATTCTGGATTTTATTGCCTGTAAAGGAGGCAAAAATCTATTGGTATCTTAATAGCCAAGTGTTGTCTAAAATCAAACAACATATAGTAAGCAGGCCTCCAACAAAATCAAAGCATTATAAATTGCTAAAAATTGCTATAGAAATACAGTATCAGAGATTGATTTCCAATGAACTATATGACTTTGCCAATTTTCTCATGTCAAGCCTCCCTGTAAAAGATCAAGAACCACTAATGGCAGACTGACAGTTTGCCTACTGATACCCATGGGCACACACACTTGCACTGCACTCGTCACCTGTGCTTCGAGCCAAAACCAGATGGGAAACTGTAGCACGAGAGGAACACGTGCCCACAATAATGACCTTTTGCAAGAGTGTGCCTTTCTGTTAAACTGGACTCAGCAGATGTTGCTGAGCAATGTTTGGATCAGAGCTTGCTCAGAACTTGAGCAGGTTTCATCTGCATCAGCCAGAAATCTACCATCTTTGGTCTAAGAGGAAAAATTACCCTGGTACAGACACCACCTGCAGTAGGGACGCAGAGACATGGGGCTCTTTAATGCATCTCCCAGACACCTCAAGCTTACTCATCTCAAAGCACCTCAGAGTCACCACCACCTGCCTTTAAAAGATTTCTGAAAATCAGCAAGTCTACCTGTGCAATTTTCAGTACCAAAATACATACTGGTAAAGAGTCTTCTGTCAGAGCAGTTATGCAGGTATTTCTTCAAAGAAGTTTAAGAAAGAGTCCAGCAAAAGCTACAGAAGGAGTCCAAGAGGCAAACCCTCATGTCTTTGTATGTTTTATTTCACTAAGGTCTTAATATGTTTCATTTTATTTTATAAGAAGATTTATGAGCACCCTTGAAGAAACAATATCATTTTCAGATAAATCCTATCATTATCTACTGGAACCAGAAGACAAATCAATTTTAGAATCCTAATTACAACAGGAGGGATATAAGTCTAGACACTCAATCAAAACTAAAAAAGCAATAGGGGCAGATGGCCTGAAACAAGAATTTTTTCATGCAGTGCAAAAACTCTAAATCCTTAAGATGGAAAAAAAATCAGACAGTTTTTAAAAGTATTTGGCCTAAAGACTTGTATTTTTAATGTGATAACTACTTCTGATGTTTTTCTTTACACTGTTCAGTGTAGGCTGTAATGCATTTTCTAGCATTTGCATGTTAAAGTGAGAGAATATTTGCTTAAAACATTTCCACAAGATGAGCATTAACAATACTTCATTGTATCAAAAAAAAAAAAAAAAAAGACAAAACCCACCTCTGATAGCCTTTGTTAGAACTGCATTTCCTTTTAGATAAGATTTCCTATACAATTTCTTTTCCATATCTTCCATTTGGTGGTGCCATATCAAAATCACAAAATATTTCATAAAAAAAAGTCAAGATGCATCCTTGAAAATTCAATTTTCCCTGGGAAATCTACATATTAATCGATGGAGGCAAAAGATAAAACAGGCCAGAAGTTTTCTCTGTCCAGCTGTAAGCTTGAGAGAGGCGATGATCCTTAACATAATGGAATATAACTGTGTAATGATTAACATAATGGAATATAACTTTGTAATAATTTTTTTAAAAGGTATAAGCTGCTTGAAAATCATGGCCTAAAGATTTTCAAGCTTTTCAGTCCCTTCCTTTTGGCTCTGGATTTCCATAAACCTCCAAGAAAGTTTCAGATGAATTGAAGATCTTAATAGGGTTTGAAGTTAATGATTGCAAAATCCTCATAAATAACTCCAATTTTCCAGTCCTGTTATACTGCCAAATAGTAGTAATCAACAACTGCTTCCTCAGCTAGGAACACCTCTATAAAGTTTAAAGACCTAAAAAAGTGAACTCCTACCACCATCAATTGGTAGGATTACACGGAAATGAATGCCTGGCAGAGATGTTTAGTTTGTTTGATGTTATTTCCCTAAGTATATATATATATACATGAAATAAACAATTCCTTCTAATTGCTGCGATCACCTCAGCTCTTTAGCAACTAGGAGGTTTCATTACTGGGCTCAGAAGTTGACTTCTTTGACCTTATATTTTAGGGAAAGATCCAGATGGTCTAAGTTTGCTGTTGGCAGCATTAGAGATGAAGCTGAGCCTAATTCCAATTAAAACCTTGCTTGCTCTTTGATCACACTAAACAAGTTTAATTTATTTTACCTGAAGGTGTACCCTGTAAAACTCAAAGTGCTACAAAGAAGCAATAGAAGCATTCATAATTTAAATGACAGCATGTTTTATACAAAAGACTGTCAAGGAATATGACAAGGCTATGAATTAAATTGAATGGAATTTAAGGAATCTAATGCAGTTGGTAGAGTTAAATGAGAAAGATTAAAATCCTAGGTAAAAGAAAGGGCAATGGAAATGAAAGTAATTAGAGATAGATGTAAAATCACTTTTGTGATTGCCTCACACATTTCTAGTATTTTAAAAATAAAAAATAAAAATTAAAAAAAATATTTGCCAATTAGCAGAAAATAGTTATTAATAGCATAATAAAAAAGAGAAATGAAAGAACTCAAAAGACCAAACGACTTGGAAAAGAAGATGGGGCAGCCTGCAAACAATACTTCAGTTATAAGTTGAGGTTCTTTATTTCCTTTAGTGGTTGAAGTTCTCTTACTGATGAAAAAGCTATGGGGTCTTACATAGCTCACATGGTCTTTTAGAAGTCTCAGAACAAAGATGCTGTATGAAGATATGGAAGTAAAAATGGAGTAGCTTTAATTCTGGTTTTTCCACTAATTTCTTCAGGGGTTTTGTGCAATATGGAACATTGTCTCAGGTGTTTATTTGAGTTGTTAATGGTAAATGAATTGAGTTCTTTTTCCTCTTTCCAATTCATGCACATGCACACAGCAGTCTTATAAAACATCGGAACAGCTGAAGAAATACCAAAATGCTGCAAAATAGTTTATCTAAATATAAAGCTTTATGCTCTAATTACCAGCAAGCTGACAAGAGATGAAACTAGAGTAGGGAAAATGAGAAGAGCCACTGAAATGTATAAAGCCGTGACACATCCCAGGGATGGTTTTTATCTGTACCCATGTCCCTGAGATGTTCTCATTTGCCTGGCATCTCATTAAGATGAATGGGCTGCTTCACAAGTCTTTGGAGAGTTTATGAAAGGGCACAGAGACATGAAAGAGAGAAATGGTAGCATTTACCTTCTGCACCATTTAATGGATATTTATTGGCATGGGGATCAGGTGCTTACATTTTGAAAAATAACACAAAGAACTACTCCAGTTCTTTGAGGTTTTTCACTTTTCTTGCCTAAACTTTCACAAGCCACTACTGAAGGGGTTTTTTTGTTCTTTTTTTTTTGTTGTTGTTGTTATTGTTCTGTTTCTTGTAATTAACTAGTTTAATGTTTCAAATTCTGGGTGGTAACAACGGGAGAACTATATAAAGTTTCTATTAATGTGGTAACTCAAATATAGCTTCACAACAGATAACCTAAATGCCTTCAGAATGTATAAGTTTCTTGGAAAACCTTAAAGCAGCCCACTTCTTTTTTAGCACAGATGTACTTAATGTACCTTCTCCAGATGATCTGAAAGTTGTTAGTCTGTCTTCAGAGTTCATGCTGACTGAAATGCAAGCAATCCTTAAAGCAGCAGGATAAGAATGCTATTAGACTAGCTTAACAGAAATTTCAGCCTGCTTATTAAAAAAGAAATGGTGGTAGGTGAAGTTCTAGTGTAGCTCTAATTAGGCCAATGTAATTTCCCAGGGAGCTGTAAGGGCTTAGAAAATTTCAAGTCAATCTCCTGTTCAAAATAAGCACAGATGGCACACTCCATACACCACACGGTGGGATCTAACCATGCTCCCTCCCGTCTGAGCCAAACTGCCTCTGGATGATGGTGATTTCCTCACTGCCTGGGACAACTGAATTTTTCTTGATGGAAAAAGGGACATCCCACAAAACCAGGGTCACTGCTGCACCTTCTCCTTATTCTGTATGGATTCCTCCTCTGCCTTCCTACAAGGAATTATAAAAGCAAGTCATGGTGCTATGCCTTCCCTGTTAATGTAAGGACAGAAAGGATTTTAGCAATACCTGCCATCTCCTCCAACACCTGTAAATAAGAGACTGATTGACCCCACAGTTATTTGATGGTTAGGTATACATGTGATGGAATAAAACTCATCCTGACAGAGACAGATATTGTAATAAGATGATGTAATGTAGCACCAAACAGTCAAAATGGACTATTAAGTTTGTTAGCATATTAAAGCTTTAGCTTTAAGGAATCTGTAGCCCCCTTAGTGAGTTGAGAACATAAGATCTGCATTCCTTTCTCATGTTTTTAAAACCATTGTCAATACTGGAGTGTGTTACAATGCCAAAAGGTAAAAGACAAGTTTTCTTCCTGAACTGGAAATTCTCATATTCTCAATTTTAACATTGCTATATATAATATGGCAGTGAAAGCCTCACCTCACGATATAACACCTCTGTCTTATGGAACAATGAAGATTTATCACTATTTTAAATTTGCATAAAGACAATTATTTATACAGGTATGTAAGTAACAGGTTCATTGAAAAGCCTAGCTGAAATTTATCCATACTACTGAACATATATGATTTTCAGCATTTTCAGTCTCTTGTTCTGGAGGTTCAAGCCTTTAACACCACAAGATTTTGTGGCACACATTGCAAATATAAGAATAAGAAAAATGCAGAAGACATATATATTGTATTTTATAAGTATTTTAGTGAGTATTTAAAAGAATCAGACTTTTCTTGAAGCATTTTCAGCAAAGTAGCAGTAATTTTAAAATATCCTGAAGTGTGTCTAATATATTGTGAGATTACAAGCTTCACAGAATTCAATTCTTAAAAAGAACAATAATCTAGAAGATCATGTCTCTTATGTTAATAATTTTATTCACTAATTTATAGTTTGCTTTGGGCATCTAGAGTATATTATTTTTTAAAAGAAGTGATTAAAAATATGGTTTGAATTTGATTCTAGTAAACAATTTTAAACTGATTTTTAGTGAAAGATTTTTTTATGCAAGCATCTTTCCAACTATATCTATTCAAAAAAGCATCTCCTTTTGCACACTTTTGCAGGCTGTTATGAAAAAGTACGCTATCCCCAAATATGACAAGCTTACCTTCCAACAGTTTTATAAATGCAAATTCACCCTAAATGGACATAGATTCCAACAAAACATTTTAAGAAATACTTTTAAAGTAGGTTTTACATACAACTTTTTCAAGAACTATGATTTTTTTCTCTCCCTGCAGTCTGATAAAATGTTTGTAATACCTAAGTATCAATTTTCTATTAAAGATACATATTATAGAATCATAGAATCATAGAATAGTTAGGGTTGGAAAGGACCCTAAGATCATCTAGTTCCAACCCTCCCTGACATGGGCAGGGACACATCACACTAAACCATGTTGCCCAAGGCTCTGTCTAACCTGCTCCTAAATACCACCAGGGATGGAGCATTCACAACTTCCTTGGTCAACCCATTCCAGTGCGTCACCACCTTCACAGTAAAGAACTTCTTCCTTATATCTAATCTAAACTTCCCCTGTTTAAGTTTGAACCCATCACCCCTTGTCCTACCACTACAGTCCCTAACAAAGAGTCCCTCCCCAGCATCCTTATAGGCCCCCTTCAGATACTGGAAGGCTGCTATGAGGTCTCCACTCAGCCTTGCATGAAGATTGTTCAATAGATGTTTTCATTTTTAAATCACTGCTTCTAATGGTTCAGTCTTTTTTGTTTAAGAACTGAAATGAAACAATAAAAATATGCACTTTAAGCCAGTTGGGTTTAAGTCAACTTGGCATGATTAACTGTTAGAATAGAGAAATTAGCACACTTGCAAGCTATTGAATAAACATTCAGTCTTCATGAAACAGAGCCATACATCTATGGGCATTAATTCTGTAATTAACATAAGTGACAATAACAACGTAGAGTAGCCGAAGGACTCTATTTACTAAAAGAGTGATTTTAATAACTCACAGATAAAGGAAACAAAGTTGGGATTATATTTTCTTCCTATCTTTTAAAAATTCTAGTGAAAAGAACAGCTCATATGGAGCCATTTAACTTTTCCTATGTTGATGTCAGCTTTGCAGTTATACTTGGCATAACAGCTTTGATTAAACATTTTATATAATTGTAAGCTTCCTGACGGGACTCAGAATGCAACTATCAGGTGCTTGGGTTACATTCCAGATGGCAAGAGATTTGCTCAGCTTCACACTCCTTTTCCCACTGATGATACTAAACCACAGTGGAATTCATTTGCAAGTAATTCCAGAACCACCAGGTTGAATTTCAGAGAATTAAAAAAAATCAGAAACTCTGCTTTTAAAACAAAGCAGATGATTTGTAGTTACTTTTTAAACAATTCCTAGGCTTTCCCTTGAATAATATTTAAGCCCCTGTCTGCAAGCATTATACTCTAAAAGCACTGCTGTTGCATTAAGTTTACAAGTGAACTGAAAAGGCTTTCTACAATTAATTCTTTCCCACTTCCAATTTAACATTTAGCTAAATGGATAGTAGAGTCAACAACATCCAGCATATAGGTACGGTAAAGGAATGAGGAGAAGGTAGCCCATAATCAGATTCATTTGGGCCACTATCACACCTGGCCACTACCTAGATAAACTTTCTTTATGACAGAGAGTTAGCTTCTGCAAGAGAAGGGAAGCTGGTGGGGGTAGGGGGGTGTGTGTGTGTCTAATCTCACCTCCTGAAATAGCAATGCCAAGGTACACCTTAAGGACATCTGGGGACAAAGATGGGTACACTGCTTCTCTATATTCCAGAGAGATTCTTCAGATGTGGAGGGCTCAGAGGGCAATCACAACAATCATTCTCAGAAATCCCTAATAACCATGTTCCTCTGCCATTTCCCTGGTTCTAGTAAGTTGCTGACTGTCCATACTTGTTTCTGACTTGCAAGTAGAACATTTTAATATGTGCTTATATATGCATAATGATAGAGCTGGACTGGCTTCTGGAATTTTCCTATCCCATGAAAATGGGCATCTAGAATGGGACTTGAACACAGTGGAGGTATTTCCACACAAAGCTTCATCCCAAAAATTCTCACTAGTGAAGTGAAGATTCCTAAACTCACTGTTCTGAGTTCAGATCCACTGCTTTTCATCACATACAAAATTGAATCAGGCTGATCTAAGTGTCTGATTAGCTTGAACTGGACATTCTTTTATTTCAGCACCCTAAAAGACTCCATTTGCTGTATTTCAGGCTTAACACAGTAACAGACCAGCTTTCCCCTTCTCATGATCAGTAACACATGGCTGTGACAGCTTGAGAATGCCTGAGAAAGAGCAAGCAGCCATAGAGGACTGAGTACTGATTTTGCATTTCTTCATCATCATCATCATCATCATCATCATCATCATCATCATCATCATCATCATCATCATCTTGAGATTCTTCTGCAAGAACTCTTTGAAAGAGTGGTTATAGATACCCAGTCAGAGGGGAGGAGTTTGGAAAGATGTTTTTTTTCCTGACCTGGAACCAGAGTTTTATGCTGCATGCTGAACAAAATTGTAATGCAGAATGAGAACTGAACTAATGCTAACTACAAAGAGGTTGCTGGCTAAAATAAAGGCTCATCAGATCTACTGATGTGTGTGGATTCACTCAAAGTTATTGCAGCAGATAACAGTAGAAGTAGCGACTGCAGTGAAATTAATGCCTGATAATCAGGATGGAGAACGACAAACACAACAATAATTTGTCATCCCAATTCCTTTTGTTCATTCTGTATTATCGACTTCTTTACTAATAACAGGGGAAGGTGGAAGAGGAAATACTTACACAAAATTTAGACTGACTTGCTTTTCCTGTCAAAAGCTACAGAGGGAATGGCACACCTTTGAATGGACTTCACTGCAGAATGATGAATACAATGGACTATACCAGTAGAATGTAGTTTTCAGCTGAAGATTCATTAAAATACTGTCTGACAGAATTCATTATCCTCTGTAAAACAATCAAGGAATTTAACCGTGGGCAGTAATATGAAAAATTAACAACAGTAATCTAATGTCAGACTGTCTTACCAATGTAAGATAAGACCGAGCAACTCTTGGATCTCGGGCTCAGGTTATTTCAGGACACAGCTATTTCAAACCCCATTTCACTCTGCAGAAGCAGAATAGAGAGCTGTTGCACTGGAGCATCTTAATACTATGAACATGAACAAATTAATTCTGTGGAAAGACCTCTACTTTCTTATCAATTTAATTTGCAGATATTACCTTTGACTGACAGAAGAAGAAAAAGCGGTATTTCACAATTTGTGATTCTTTGAATCAAAGAATTTATGTTAAACGCAGAGTAAAGGTCAGATGAATCTGATCTTGGAAGATCAGGATGATGAACTCCAACACATTAAAGCTTCTGAAATCTCAAAAAAAATTAAAAAGAAAGGTCAATAAAGGATTTAGTCAATTTGCTGATGGGTAACACTTTAATGAAAAATAAATCTTCCGTTCTATCAGATGATTAAAATGTCATCCCTGAACTATATTCTAGATCTAGCAACTTAAATGAGAATTAAAAAGAAAATAATTTCATCTCAAATATATATAATAGTATGTGTCAAGTATAAGTTTTAAACAGTAATGTATAGATTTAAAAAGTTTTTCATTAAAATAGTGCTTAGAAACTAACACTGCAATAATAGGAAAAGTCACAGAAAGTGAAGTTAAAAATTGAATATATACACAAAAGGGTATAACTTCATTAAATTTTAAGTTTGAACTCTGTTTTGAAAAGCCATGACAG
Organism: Strigops habroptila; assembly: GCF_004027225.2. Taxonomy (NCBI): domain Eukaryota; kingdom Metazoa; phylum Chordata; class Aves; order Psittaciformes; family Psittacidae; genus Strigops; species Strigops habroptila. The sequence goes on from NC_044283.2 coordinate 26,027,297, forward strand.
GCATTTAAAGGTATCTGTATACAGTACTAATATTTTTGTGTACTTAGAGCTGAACATTAGTTCTAAGATTCTGATCCATCAGTTTGTTTTTTAAAATATGACAATACCAGTCCTGAATTTGAATAAAGTCTTCAGGACATAAGCATCAGCAACTACTTGAATTTAAATAACAAAGGATTACCTCTTCTGTAGTTCTTAAAGAAATCTTTGTTCAAGAGAAGGGTCAAAAATAGATAGAGTTCCTTTAGCTTGGAAGGAAACCCTCAGGAACACTACCAGGCAGGAGATGATGGTCTTTTGGGAGTGATGGTTTTGCTTGCAATTCAGCTGATTTCAATTTATGAATTTCCTTCTCTTTTACCTACTTAGAAAATTCTTTAAGAGAGAAAAATTTTCAAAAGAATCTCTGAAATTATTTCCTAAATAAAACTGCAAATAAATGTCTCATCCCTTCTAGAAACTGCTGTGTAATTATGTAAACACCCAAAATTTCAGAAAGTTAGATTGCATAGTAATAATTACTGAGACTTCATTGGATGTCCATGGACTTTTAATGTCGATATATTAGAAAAAGTAACTATGATTACTCTGTTTATGCAAAATATTATTCTCTATTCCTATTAGAAGTATATAAAGCAGAGAAAATGACCAAATCATTTTAAGCTACGCTAATTCTTCATATAAAGCTATTTTGGAACCAAGGCATTATATATTTATTCATACTCGTTTTGTCCCTGCCTAGACTTGTCACAAACACCCAGGAAAGATCATATTCCTAGCTCATTTCAGAGCAATCTTTATATTTTTAGGAATTTTTGTTTTATCAGTCCTTCTGTAATGCTTTAATGGAACACAGTAAAAGTTTGCCTGTTGCTCTTGAATGGATATGTTTGCAGCTGTAGTGATGCTACCACACTGATGTCTACTCAAGAAACAGCTTTGCCATGCTACTTGTTAACAGTACTTATTTAAATAATAAATATCTGAAACTCAATTACTTTTTAAAAAGTTAGGCAGTTATTGGGTGTCTTCTGCATTTGGAATCGGCAAGGTCTTCTCTGTTCGGTTTTACCATCTTTTCACTACCTCTGAAGCAGATATGATGATTATTACCTACAGTAATAAATCACCTACAGAGATAAAATGGAAAGTCCCATGAAGAAATTGTTAATCACACAATTGCATAAATAGATAAGAAAGATTCCTCCTTTTTTTTTAAGAACTGTGATCAATCTGATGCCAAAGCTGCCTGACTTCCTCATCACTTGAAGTATTCAAAATATTTGTGGGAAAAGATGTATTGATAATGAAACCATCTTAATGCTTATAGTTTTTTCTTTTCTTTCAATGCAGACTTGTATTATCCGTTGCTTTTACATGTTTCAGGAGGCATACATGAACATTTCAAATAAATAGGTAGCAGCTTCTTAGGAATTTACATTACATATATATTTCAAAGACCAATTATGGGTCAGATGGTGCTTCTGTGAACATGCACAGAGCTGAAGAAAGGAATAACTCTCAATATCTTCTTTTGTACACCCATCTGGGAAGAACAGCAGCTCTGATACTGAGTGACACAGCTGTTCTTTCTGCATTTTTGCCCTGAGATAAGTTTCTGGACTGCTTGGATGACCCTTGGGAAGGCAGAAGGAAGTGAATTTTCAGTTATCTCTTAACAGATGTTCCTTGAGGTGCACATTATCTGCATGCTGTGCCTTTGGGAGGTCATTGAAAGGACACAGATTTTTCTGCAGGATTCAAAAGAAAGGAAGTAAGCTGCATGCTGGGCTTCTTAAAATACTGGTTTTTTAACAGTCTAGTGTAAACATACCTGACCTTCCCCTTTTCAGATGTTCGTGTGTAAAGGAATCTGGGAGAAAAGTAAATCTCCATCTATACTACAAAAGAGGAAGGAAATTGGGAAGATGGGAGAAAAGTAAATCTCCAACTATACTAAAAAAGAGGAAGGAAATTGGGAAGACGATAAGGAAAAAGGCAATTTTTGGTTCCATGACTAAGTGAAAGAAAGGACAAGTCGTCCTTCTACATAAGGTACAAACATTAGCACAGTCTTTATCCTCAAGGCAAATGAGACAGCTCAGGCTGACAATGAAAACCTCCCACAGCAATCAGTAAATACAAGTTCTGCATCTTTAGGACATAGGCTCTGGAACTGCCTACCCAAAAGATCCATACTGAAGCTGGCAGTAGAGCAGCTTTTTTCCTCAAGTAGAACAACAATGAAAACTCATAAATGCTCAAACTTTTCTAAGAAAAGCAACAATGTATGCTAATTTTTTCTGAATGGCCCCTTGCATCTGTATCTTCTCATGTCAGAAATGATTTTATGATACTTTTTAATGATAATTTTTGATATATATTGATATATAATTTTATGATAATTTTTTTACACTGAAGAGAAAGACTTTAAAGATAATGAGAAAACATAGCAAAATATGTAATAGTGAAAGCAAAGGGACAGCAAGTCACTGCTGGATGCTATTTGAGGGCAATTTTTTTATTGAATAATCTTACAATTAGAGAGCATCTGTCAGCTATGACAAAACATTAAGGAAGAATGAATGAAAGATTGTACTATAGTGAAAAATATAGTTTATAATGAGCAGAGTATAAAATTATCTCCTGTAGACCCTCGGAAGAATAGTAGGTTGTATCATATGAGGAACAAACTAAATGTGTTCATTTACGAACACAGCCACATCTGACTGAGTCAAGAGAAAAGAGCAACCTTGTGTTTTTAGTCTCATGGGCAGTGCAGATTGATACTTTCGGGTGGCTGAAACCGCAGAGCTAAATATTCATTAGAGAATATATGCATTACAAATGCAGGTAAGCCCCTTCTGAGACAATGAAGCATTTGTAAGTGTATATTTTCCAAACATCCATTTTTTCATGATTCACACTGTTTCGTGAATATATTTTTGCTGGAAAACATCATGACCAGCCTACCTGGACTGCTTTCGTTCCTTATTTTTTATATGATTCTTGGAATTATTTGTCAATAATGAAACCAAGGAGAAGAAAATAGAGAATGAGACTATATAACTGTTTTTCAAGAAGTACTTGCCAAAATATACACATCCTGAAATTACAGTTTAAGATGTGCATTTTTCCCTGTACAGATCTTGCATAGTGAATGATATGAACAGATACATCTAATGTGATTTTTATATGAATTTGAAGCAACTAATAAAAAAAAATAATTCTTAAATTCCAAGAATTTTCACATGGAACTGGAAAGTTTCTGTGTAATCATAGATAATCTTTTGACATAGAAATCACAACAGTATAGTTTTAATTTTTATTCATGGAGTTGTTTCAAACTCTACTTATATCTCTAACCATATTACTATTCTCTGTGCATCCCAGAACTACCTATATAGCACCTTTTAATCATTTGTCACTTACTAAAAACTATAGGAAAGGTTAATGATGCCCTTTCATATTCTATGCACATCTTTTGCCAGAATAGCCAGATAGCAATTTCCTTCAGCTGAGTCCCTAGCCATGTTGTTTTGGTATGTGTGTATTCATAGGACAGTGCCAGACAGGTTTCCACTGTCAGTTATATCGCAGGTTGATGTTATACCACCAAAAAAATATAGCAGCATTGCTGACTGAAGAAGATAAACTGAAAAGCACCAATGCATTTTAAAAAAGAGTTGCAGTAAAGCAGCTCTAAATCTGAGTAACTGCTATGTGGCTGCTGCTATAAACAGGAAAATTCGTACTTCTGCAGACTAAGCCTGCAGTGATACAGTGGTGAACTGGGACTGCTCAACTAGCTCATCCTCTCCTTTCTGCCTGTTAAGAATCACTATTTTATTTTTGTATTTCTATGTCTTTATCTTTTAATATAATTTGAAGTATGGGGGAAAATGTTTCCTTAACAATACCAAATCAATTATTAAAACTAAAGCGGATTTTATTGTCTTGGCCTCAAATACGTCCAAAGCATATGAATTTCCTCTAATTGTACCCGAGGAATTAAAAATGTAATGCTGTTGTACAATTCTGCTATTAACATACTTTACGTAATGACATTTAAATTAAATATTTTCTGTGGGTTTTTTCCACAAAAGTCGGGTTTACTTTTTATTTTCCAGGATAAAGCAATACTAGTTTTACATTCCAACTAAAAGCAGTCACTGTAGTGCACGGTTTCCAGTTAATACTTTCCTCCCTGCTTAGGTGTTTACATGTCCCTTGGCATATGTCTCCTTTCTTGTAGCAGCTCAACATTTCTCCGGTCTACAGTGTAAGTCCAAGCAGGTTATCAAGTGCTGTGACTGAAGCTATGAAGGCAAGGGAGTAAAAGATGAAGAGATTCTCATATGTACTTATAGTACTTCTTATTACTTCCTTTCTCATCAACCATACCAAGCCCACAGATGCTAGGAAGCAGATAGTAGCAAATGGTGTGTCTCAGGAGAAGTTGTGCCCAGGAACATGATCACTGTGTTTGTCCAATAGGCCAATGCTGTCCAGTACAAAATGCTTCTTGGCTGCATTTACCATGCTATAATCAAAAAGCTTGTATTTTTGATTATACAGTATTCACTAAGATGCAGGACACAATAAAAAGGAGTCTGACTTAAAAATTTTTCATGCAAGCAACTTGTAACTATGGACAATGATCTTCTCCCACCCAACAGATCTTTTTTTTCTTTACAGATGAAACATCTTGCAGTCCTAGCATGACTCATTTTGTTGAATAACATAATAGATATAATTAAAAGTTTATTTATACTTTGATACAAAGGAGTATTTGCATAATTACAAGAGAAAGACATGAAGCTAATATCAAATATAAAATTTTGGCACTCATTCTGTACATTAAATCCAGTTAAGCTTTCACAGAGCATCTGCAAAGGCTTCCTTGAAGTCTCCCAATGTTTGCTTTGGTGTGAACTGGGTTCATCCCTCTAAATCATGATAGCTGTCAGCAACTTTAAATTATTCACAGTTAACGAGGTATAGGAAAGCCCTCAGCACTTCTGAGGTTAGAAGCACAGACATGGTGTTAGACTGACATTCTGTCACCTGTGATGAAGGCATGATGCCTGTAAAGCTACTAAAACAGCCTTAAATTGATAATAGGCCACTATGACACTGAATAGTAATGGCTCTGAACCCTGCAATTCAGGCCATACTCTTCTGGGTATTCTGTAAAGAGAGAAGCAGATATAGTTCCTGCTACAAATAACACATGAATAAACTAACAGATTATTAAATGCAATGTTTTAAAACATCTTATGACAAGTTTCTGACCTCAGTTATACAAGTACCAATCTACTGTAACTTTCCTGTAATTCATTAATCAGTAGTTTTTTCTATAAGGTTCCAGAGTAGGGACCTTCTGAAGTATGAAATACTTCTTTTACAGTGTGTTTTATAAAAAGCAACTACCATTTTTCCCCTTAATCTCTAATACAACTACTTAGTCTCCTTCCAAAATTGACTTCAACAGAGCACAATCGTTCATATATTTTGACTGACATATCCACTTTTAAATCAATCAGTTCAGTCTTCCAGATTCCAGAATCTGGACATCCATGAAAAAAAAAAGACCAGTGCTCATTTCTAGACATGACTGCTCAAGCAACAAACTCTTCATCTATTCCATGATCTACTGGAGACAGTGATCAACCATAGCTGCATTCAGAAACACCTGCAGAAACACATTTACATGAAAGTACACACACAGAGGCTTGGTTTTTGTTTCTTGTAAATAAATACAAATATTTGCAATGCATTCTAAAAAATAGAGTACACATTATTTTATAGCTAATTCTTTTTTATAATACTTGAGATTTAATTCTTAGCTGTATCTCAGTCAGCTTTTTGTCAGATGGGGAATCTCTTTTAAGGAGAACCCTTAGCTTGCCATGTAGAATATCTTGACTATCTGAAATGGCCACAAACGTCACCTTTTTCAACTAGGGTTGTTACAAGTTCTTTGCAGTATTTCTATAGATCATGAAATTACAAGTATACACTAGAAGAAGATCGTAAAAAAGAACATACATTTTACCATACATGGATCATTCCACCAAAACAGTTTCTAAGATGGAGAACAAAGATGGAGAACAGTTTGTAAGATGGAGAACAAAGTTTAGCAACAACTAGCAGGATTCTTCCAAAGACAAAAAACTCACACATTAAGAAGAAATTTGAAAAAAAAATTATGTACTTGTACCAACCAGTAATGCCTATCACTGACAAGAACCTTACTGCAGCATTCCTCAACACAAGCCAAACATTTTGTTGATACTTAAAAATAACAACTCTCATATCTTATTTAATCTTATTACACTTCCTGTTATTAACATTGATTTATGATAATACAGCAATTTCCTTTTGCTATGGATTTTCTAAAGAAGCAAACGATGCTTCTTTATAATTCATTAAAGTAGATACATGCACTGTGTTTGTGTTGTTCATTACACTAATATTTTATTCTGAAACAAATCCCAGAGGCCTGCTATCAGTGGATAGCAGATGGAATTGATGAACGCATGAGCATGGCTGCCTTTATTCTTCTTAGTGGCTGGAAAACTTCCCAAAGTAATATATGTCTTGCTCGTGTATTCATCACTCATTTCTGATGTACTCTGAGTAATTCTCAAGTTAGAAACAAACCTACACAGAAATGGACCTGAATGCGTATTCCTTTTTCAGGGAAGATTTATCCTTCCAAGAGGTTCAACAAAAGCGTTGGGACCATTCACTGAGCACTGCTGATCACTGACTGTGAGGATGTGAACTTCATTGACCTTGTGGAAAGTCAGTGACTATGGAGATACTCAGGACTTTGATGCTAAAACTGACCTTTCATAATTAGTTAGAAGAAGAAAAAAAAAGCAGTCTATTACATGCATGAATAACCTTATCTTAATTGCCAGCAAATGAAACCAGCCTTTTTTTTAATACCTCAAACTTCCACATATTCACTAAAAAGTTATCTTTGTGGCACTTGCAGGCAACTGAAGCTCAGGAGAGCCAATTAAGATGAGTAGAGTCAAATGCACACATTTTGACACTGGCAAGAACAGACTGTGAAAGAACAAATGCTTTGATCTGAACCCCAACCTGAGTAAGAGGGCGCATATAACGACACCTCATTATAAAGCACTGAGTCTGGCATTGAAGAGTTGCCAAGAAAAGAAGACTGGGTTCCTTTCACTTCAGTAAAAACATGAGGATCAGCATCATGCTGGTTCAAGATTTCGGTTTATTTTCACATCTGTCTCCAGAATGAAATGAGACAGTATTATGACATTAATGGAATATTCAAATAAATTTTATTGTATTTGGAAAAGCCCTCCTTTGACTTCAGAACTTGCTGTTTTTACTATTTCACTCATCACAGGAATTTGTGACGACTTGGTTTCCTCTGTGCTTTTTTATAGGATGGTGTGTAACAGCCTTGATTTTGAGTAGGGTTTATGGAATGCCATTTTCTTCAGGTTTAGATCTCCTTTTCAAGAATTCTTCTTTATACCATTCTTCTCTATGTATCCAGTTCTGTCTCCATCTGCATGCAGGTCTTCCTGAAACCCCTAAGCTTCAGAAGTCATATGAATATAGTTGCTTTTCAGGTAAGCTTCGGTTCAGTAAGAATTTCAAAATTTCACAGCAGGGTTTTCAGTTTCAGTTTGGGGCAGGCTGCTTGAAGTTTCTAATAGGGAAATTTAACCCAGAGTTTGTAAATTCTACAGAATGAGACGCATGGCTAAACACATGCCTCAATAGTTCTAGTTCGTAGACTACAAATAGTTCATAGTCTGAAAGTGTCTTCCTACCTAAAGGTGTATCTACTCCCTAATAACTACTGTTCTTCCACAGTGGTTTGACCATTTTGGATTATGAAAACATTATGGAATATTTCAATTCTCCATACAGTGTCCATACATGATGGAGCTATTCTCGTATATTTTAACAGATAAACTTACTCAATAGGTGAACTTTAGGGTTCTCTCTTGTCTTCAAAACAGGAAACATAAGTCCACAAAGGTGAACTGTGCTTGGGAGTCAGGTACTTAATGACTAGTCTGGGTAGACAAAGAATTTTAAATAAATAATACCAGTTCAAGCATCCAAATTCAAAAGAGAAGTCTGCAATAATAACATTGGCTTTAAAGTTGTGACAATAAGAAGGGTATTGTTGTCTTCATCCTACTGCGGTGCATTTGTCTATCTTTTCTTTCTAACTTACAAAAGATAGTAATCATTTTAAAATATAATAATAAAAAAGCTTAAATTCTGAGTAATCAGATTAATCCGGGACCTTGACTTTGATTTTTGGAGGAAGAAGACCAAGATGGGGTGGGGAGCAAGGATTCTTGGTATATCCTGGGACTTCTCAAAGAATTTGGGGTGGACAAATGTTACGTGGTCTTATTTTTTTTAATAAAAAGGTATATATTAATGAATGTTATACTAATAGAATACTAACTGTATGTGGCTTATAAAGTCATCATCTTATAAATAAGTATCAAAACACTTCATGAAAGGAATCAGAATCAGTACAACTACTTTACATATGGAAAAACTGGGACACAAAGGACTGAAACCATATGGCAAAGGGTGCATCCAGCAACACCCTCATATTGACCTTACATCTCAAATAACCCACAGAAGTATTCCTTATCCAATAGTATCCCAATAGCATTCAAAAGAGGAATCTCTACACTTGCAGATTTTACTCATAAACTGTGCAAGTTAAACAAAATGCAGCTTAATATTATGTCCAGCACCTTGCAATTTGTTCATACATTTTGTCTGAAAATCTTGTTTCAATGCTTAGCATAACTACCTGATAAGAGCCATTTTCTGCAAGCTTCAGACCTAATCTAAATATAAATACTTGTTCATATTGTCTTTGTGAATACGTAATGCTTTCAGGCCTTAAATTGAAAACACACCAAACAAATTCTAATTGCTTTGACTCTGTGTCTTTGACACCAAACGAAGTATAAAAGGAGAAGGGAAAAGCAAAAAGGATAATTTCAAGGTAATGCTTAGATTCATCATTTATTTGCCAGTGAGACAGAGTAAAACTTTAAATCATTGGAAGAACCAGCCATAGCACAGTTGTTGCTAATTTAGCAATACAATACAATGATATCTTCTCAGTAACAATTCTTTGTCTTTGCCCTAAGCAAGAGAAAAATCAAGGGGTGGCATATGATTAAATTGAGTTTGTCAATTGGAACACTTTGTCAGTGTTTAGTAAATATTTGGCAATCAGCACCTAAATTTTATTATTTAACCCTGGGAAGACTTATGTGCAAACCTAAATTGCTTAAAGTTTATACTGTACATAAATCTTTGGGATCTGAGTCATACATTTAATCCTTGTAATATAAAACATTGTGTTACTATATAAAGTAATGTATCATTGTCATTATGTTTGGAATAGGAACTTTGTCTTTGAAGCTCACTCTGACCGCATGAGCTGACAAGGCACATTTCCAAAACTGCACAAGAACACTTCACATAGGAAAAGCTGGACAGTAAAATAATCAGAATTTTCAGAATTACAGCTCGTGTTTACAAATCTAAGTGATTTTGAAATGTAAGATGATCTGGCTGATTATTTACAGGTTACAATTTTTGCCTCGCTATGACCTGCTACATACGACAAGCCATTCAGTTCTGACAACGAAAAAAACATTTGAATGGAAGCATGGTCCTAAAAAATAAAGCATAAAAACCAGCTTTTACTTGTAAAGGCTTAACTGTACTTCAAAGAGACAGTATTCACAGACAGCTTCCATTCATTATAGAATGTGCTTCTAATTTCCTACTGCTGACTCACAGCAATTAAGCTAGGAAACATAGTTGAGCTAGAAAGACTGGCAGACAATTCACTGTTGGCAGATAAGCTTATTCACAATGGTGAATTTGGCTTTAGGGGCAAGAAATGAGGTGTCATGAAATCCTACAGAAGGAAAGTTTTCATGTGCTTTAATTTGAAAATTACAGAAAATGGAAAGAGGTGTATGGAATAATTAGGCTGACAACACCATGCTTTTAGTTATAGCAGGCAAAGCCACAACAAAAACAACCAGCTGAAAACAGAAAAAAGGTATATAAAGCATTGGGTTTTTTCCCACCCTGAATGTTTGTTTAATGATGGAATAATCTCTGTCACCTACATCAAAGAAAAGGTTTGGGTAAAAAACTGCATTGTTTTGCCAATATTAAAGTAGCATATGCAAACAAAGAAACAAACAAAGTGTACAGCCGCAGTGGTGCAAAGCACAACAGAATTTGAGTCATAAATAGGGTTTTTTCATATGACCTCATAACATAAATATTCAGAGACATCAAGTTTTCAATAGTTAGGCTGAAGAAAGAAACAATTATTTCCCACTTTGCCCCTGAGCACTTGGAACAAAACAAATAAATGAAATAAATCTCTGATTGGTGGTAAAGAAATACTCAGTGCTAATGGAAACACTGCACAGGAACAAACACTATGTGCCCAGTTTTCTAAATAAAAGTAGGTGTCTGATGAAAGATACATACAATTTAAATAACTATATATGTACAGCTAGAGAGCTTACAAATATTTTTACATATTTACATATTTTTACAATCAAATGAGAAAGGGGTGTGATTTTTTTCTTATGCAGACTGTGCTAATATGATTCACCATCCTATTGCCATTTAAAACTTTCAAGCACATGGCAATATTATCTACGACTAGGAGACTACTTATCATTCTCAAGGTCAGATGCTGATCTACAACCAACTAGACTTTAATCAGCACCACTGCTCTATGAGATTGAACATCTCAGACCATGGGTTCTCTTTCATACTACAAAGAAAACACGAGGATGAGAAATTCTGTCTCTCCTGAATTCTATAAAAGCACTTGCAGTTTCCCATTACTGGTTTCTAGCCTTTGATTATATTTTTTTTTCTTCTACTTTTCATGTTGTCATTGATCCAATAACAAACTTGTTCTACGTTTATAAATGCCTACACTTCACACTCCTTTTTACTGTTGCAAACATTACAGCTTTTGCTCATTTTTAGGGTAAAAGATATTATATTCTATTTTTATTGAACATTCTCCAGTGAAAGAATTTCAATACCATTGGTCATGGACCTCAGAACTCCAGACAGGAAATCATGGAGTCATCTGAAGCCTAAGATGCTAAATGTCTAAGAATAAATATTATTTATTCCCATTTATACTAGAAAAGTGGTGCACAGAGTTACAACAAGGGACAAAAATATCTTGTCCATCCAAACATGTCAAGTGTTTGTAAATTCAATAACTATTGGGGGGGGGGGAAATTTACTAAAAATTATGAACTTAAAACTGACCCACTTCTCAGCACCTGAAAATTTGATACTTGGAAACTGTTCTATGTGAAGTATTCATGAGAGAAGAGGGGGAAAAAAAATAAAATCCAGCAAATAAATTATGAATTATTTTCTCAGCTCTTTCCAGGACACTATTGATGTGCTTTGGTGTCTCAAAGTTTTCTCTTCTTTAAACGTAAAACATTACCATATTTTAAAATTTAATGAACAAGTCAAAAAGATATTACAAAGGATTTGTGAATAGCAGTTACTTCAAAAGTGTCTTAGGTAGGTAAAGTTTAATGTTGGCTTTAAAATAAATAGTTCATAATTTGCCAACAAAATTGTCTACCTTTTCTTGGTGAGATTTTTTCTGGACAAGTGGGATTAAATTCTAGGGAAAATACATAGTTTGCAAAATTATTTCTCAAATGAACATACTTCCAGTTGAAATTAAGTTAACACTAAAGGAGATAATCTCACGATCTTAAAATAGGCACACAACTTCTATCCTTCCAGGTGGCTCTAGAGGTACCTCTCTCCATCGACTTTATAGAACTAAACACAGATGCTTGAAAATTTAGCCAGGTTATATACTTGAAGATATCCTAAAGTTTGCAGTGTGAAGATTCACCATTAGCACATTCAAACCATACGCATGTCTTTGAACGTTATTCAAGATACAGTTGCTAGTATGTAGCAAAAAGTGAGGAATGGACAAGCTCATACACAACAAAAATCCTATGTTCATAGCACCAAATTCAATATCATAGCACCAAAGCCATCAATTCTCACTTGCAAGTCTTTATTTCAGAATATTAAAATATGTGTACCTAAAGCACAAAATATTGGGATGTGTTTGAAAAATTGCTTCTAGATAAGTATTTTAGATACAAAAAAAATATTATCACTGTTGTTTAAATTTTGTATATTGTGCTATCCATTATTATTTTTTAATAATGCTTTAGCATCAGCAATTAATTAATTTTCATGATACTTTTCTACTTGAAAGACTTCAAGAACCTAAAGGCATTCTGTGAAAGCTTTGAACTTTCTATTTCCTTTGTACTTTCAATTTCTCTCCCTAATTCTGCTCCTTCACACTCACATATTGAAAGATACAGCAAAAAGGTCACAAGTAAAAGACAGCTCTAGCAGTGCTAAAAATAATACAGTATTCAAGTAAACAGAATGAAAAGTAAATCTTTATAAATGTAGTTCATGAACGAAACAGAGACTGTTGTTGAAACAATTTAGTAAACTGCTCTTTAGTGACACTGTCACTAAAGCTTACATCTTACCTCTGAAGCTACTAAATTGAATGTCTTTGGCATTCCAGCTTTCTAAACCATGAATTAAATTAATTCTTAAGTGGACTTAAATTACTAAGCCTTGATGTTTTGCAAATTTCCCCAAGAATCTCGTAAGTTTCATAGAAGAACATTTCCTTTTATTCATTATATACCTCTTGGAAAAAGAAACCATTAGCTGTTCCCAACTAGGGCTGTCATTTTGTATATAAGCAAGTAAAATCACCCATGTATCTTAATTTTTAGTCTTCTAAAAGGAAAAACCCACTGAGTTTATTTCAGAGCATTTCCAAACAACCATGCCTACATGATACCTAGGTGGAAAAATCAGCTTCCTGTAGCAACAATTCAATAAAGCATGTGTAATATCTTCCAGAAATGTTGTTATTTAGGAACAGGGAGTAGTTTTCAAACATCAGTGGCAAGACTCGACATCTACATACTTCACTATAGATCACAGTTGGTGATACACCTATGGTGACATTTTGTATATTGTCTCATTTGATAGTGTTACTTTCAATGCAGAGCATGTGCCCAGCTATAATAATGATTTCCTGGTGGTGTTAGCTAAACATTTTAAAAAAGCTGTGTCAGTAATATTCACAGCACTACTATAATTTTTTTCATTAATTTATAAAAGAAAAAAGTCAAATTTCAAAGAATTACAAAAGGCAATTAGTAAGCAGCAAATATATCTATTGCCAACATTTTGCTTTTTCAGTGACAGTCAAGAAATGACATACGGACAAAACCAGACAGGCTGGCAACCAGGCAATAGAACAATAAAGAGGACAACGTTATAATAAGTAAAGTAACATTTGCTATATCAGGCTGTTGATGGGTTTCTGAAGAGATGCAAGGACTAAAGAAGGAAAGGTGAAGAGAAACCTTGTTACTGAAAAATGCAAAGAAAGAGACAATAGCAATAGTGGTAATGCTGGACTTGCTGATTTTCTCTCTGAAAAAGACAGCAGACTCCTACACAGACAGGGAAATAGAAGCAGGAAGCAGAAAATGTTACATATGAATAAAAGGCCACTTGAATTACTTGAGGTATGAATATCCAGATGAGATACCACTGCCGTACATGCAGAATATTGTTTGGCCTATGAGGAAATAACATCACACAGTTCCTCCCTGTGAAGTTGCAGCTGGTGTGGTTTTGTTCATACTGCTGACCGCAAAAAGTCACACTTGTTTGCTGCTGGCTTCTGCAAGACATGTCCCACTCCACAAATACAAATTTGGGGCTTTGCCAGAAAGGGTGTAATACTGCAGAAGAATAAGCAGAACCAGCAGGAGTGTGGCACTGCTCCCCAGAGAAGGAAGCAGTGGTACTGATGACAAGCAGAAAGCACTCACAATGTAAAGGGCTGCCACAGTCACTGAAAGAGTGTGCTTGCCTGGAAATTAGATAAGTATATCCGGGATGCTTTAAGCAACTCAATATAAGTGCTTCTGCATCATGGGATTTTGTTTCAGAATTCTCTGAATTCAATAATAACAAAAACAAGAGAGATTATTCCCAAACAAAAACACGCTGTTCTTCAACTGCCCATGTTTGCCATTAGAGACGTTTATTGTGCCAGCTATGCTGAAGAACAAGGCATAAGATGGTATCATATCAGTTACATCTCTGCCTACATTATCTGTCATTGACTGGATATTTCAGTTCCACAAATTCAGCAAACTGTCATCAGTATTTCTGCCCCCACCACCGAGCTCTCATGAATTGCTGAATGCTACATTGCCCATTCCTTCAACTACATGTTGTGAGGTCTGTGCTTCACCTGTGCAGTACTTCATTGACATCCTTGTGATGTACCACTGCAACAGGCTGCCAGATCTACCTGTAGCAAGTCTGGATATTCACTTCCCTCCTTGGTCAACCAAGTTCCTAAAATGACTGCCACATATCTACCACCAGAACACATTCTCCCTTAACATTAAGATTAAAAAAAGCTTGAAAAAATATTCAGAAGGGAAAAATCATATCCCTATTCTTGCAGAAGATTGTTGAGCAATCTTAGCCATGTTGCAGCATGTTGCAAAAAATTTCTGAGTTTCAAGCATATCCAGAAAGAAGTGATAAATGAGTGTATCACTAGACGGATTACTCTGTGTGATACGCAAAATGCCATTCAAGAAGCTGCTGTTTCGAATCTGTGTCGATACCCCTATGTTTTTCAAAAAAGAATTCCCAGACTGTGGCAGACTCTTACTTGAAATGAGTCAAGATCACAAACACCTACTGTAGCAGTAGCGCTCTTTGTCAGGTGTGACTAATGAGTTACCAGGTTCTGTCATATCCAGCAATACAGACCTGCATTTCTAATGAATTTGAGGACTTTGCCAAAAACCTTGCTGATTTAAGCTATCACCATCAAATGATCAGGCTGAATAAATGATGCAGAGTTAAAGTGCCTTGCAAAGGCATACTGGCCAACAAGGCTCATCAGACCCCTCACCCATAGCAGGTCATGTCCACAGCTGGGCAAGGACAAGCTGAGCAGCAGTGCTATAACACGGGCTCCACCTATGTCTCTGTTGAATGTACAGGGGTTTATCCCACTACTGAGACTCCGATTCAGAACCTCACTCTCCTTATTCTTCTTACTCCAGAAAGACACATTGCTGCTGTGCTTGGGGTACATGGGGAGTTGCAGTCTCCCAAGAAACTTGCCCATCTAATGGAGGTAGACATTGCAGAAAAGTGCTACATGTTCATGTCGGAGATGGGTATTTCATATAAGGAGAAGGAATATTTATGTAGAAGGGAGACTAAAATTTTGGTGGATAGGATGAACATGTAGGGAGATAATAAAAATACAGATGGAAGAGGTAGAACTGGATTTAAAGATTGTCCCAGGAACCTCCTAGATAGATCAGGCAGTAGAGGCAGGATATAGGAAGTTATACATACCAAGTATGTATAGTTTTGCATGCTGTGAGCAATTGTACAACTTCTGACTGTCTCAGTGGTGGTGTAGAGTTGGCTACGAATGGAATTAACCTGTGTAGATATTTGAGCTTCATTGCATGTGGGTTAATTACCATGTTGCTCTGATAAAGCAGCTCTGTGGATCTGCTGTGGAGCCACTCCTGTCATCAATGGCCAAGGTTCTGGCTAAGATATGGAAGACTAGTGTTGGGGAGGTTTTATTCACACTACTGCAGGAAACCTATCAGCATGCGCACTACAGGTTTCAAAGAATCTGGAAGCACAGGACAAAAATATTAGAAAACGTAGTTCTTTCAAATGACCAGGTATAGAGGAAACAAAGACTGTCCAGATGATTTGTATTCTTCTTCTGTGCTTATGGTGGTGAGCATGGGAATACCTGAGTCAAGTGAAGAGAGAATGCCATCTCTTCCAATTCCCACCCACTTTTTCTCTCAGTAAGGGGCCTCTGCCAAACATGCACTGATGAGCGATACATACCTTTTAGCCCCACACAGTTTCAGAGCCAGGAGGGATGAGTAGAGTTTAATATCTGCCTCTTTACTAGCTGTTGGCAGGCAGAGGATCATTGCAGGAGTAAGTACACAGAAACAACAGACTTAATAGAAAATCAAGATACCTTTGCAGAACCCTGTAGCAGGCTTGAGAAGTTGAAGCTAAAGATAAAGATACAAGTATTGAAAGTGAGTGCAAGAAAGAAGGAATGAAAACTATTGTTTGCAAGGCTTGTTATTGATGAAAACTTTTTATAAGATTCATATCTAACAATTCTATTTGGGCTGCTTCTAAAGCCTGAGGAAAAAAAAGTAAGGATCATGGTCCAGGGTCCTTCAGGGCTTTTATTCCACCTCTGCCTTCTCCCTCCTCTTTCTCCACTCTGCTTCTCCTATTCTTGTCAGCTTGGCCATGCCTTGCACACTTCTGGTGACACCTTCATGATGTGGAGCTAACTAATCCACCAGGGCAGCATCCACAAGGTGAAACTGATCAGTAAGAACACAGTCCAACCCTCACCACATAAGTGCTGAGAGAGAAAGCTGCATCTCTGTTTTCTGTGTGTTCTATGTACGCTTTACAGGCTTGTAGCCATAATACATTTTGGTGAGCCTAAAAAATGTGGTACTACCCGAGATGAATGCCTAACTCTCTCAAGTACATATTGCATACAGTAAATTAGCCCGCCTGGTCTGAAGCAGCTGCATAATGATCAAATGCAGGCACTTGGCTTGCATGAGGTGGTTTAGACAGCTGATTTCCCATCTTCCTGTCTTTGGACTGAAGCAACTTAAACCTTCTTAAAGTCAACATAGAGGAAATCCTACTATACACAGTAAAAAAGAAGTTGGAGATACACACACTGGATGGGTACTGCTGAGGACAGTGATAGTAGATTGACCTTAATGGGAGGGAAGAGCACAGGATGATGCAAAAGGTAGTAAAATAATTATTTTTACCAGCACTACATGGGAATGGGAAGGCTGAGGTTGGAAGAGTAGTCACTAATGCTGATAGGCTGTAAGTAGGGATGAAAGAGAAAAGGTAGATTAAACAACCTGGCACGGATGAAATATAGCTAGTTATGGTTGGGAAGGACAACGATTCAATGACTGAGAGCCAATCAGCAAGAGACAATCTTTGTGAACACACAGCTCAAATGAACTTATAATTTGCGCAAAAGCTGCTTGAAACAAGTGTGAAAATACGTCACAACTGCAACAATCCAAAGTAGCATGAATAAATAAGCAGAGCATGTTCTGCTGTGAGGCAGAGTCAGAAATCTAAAATCTGAGCAGATGTAGAAGTGTGAATTGCCAGTGAAGTGCTCTCATAACAGAAATAAGTATATACATCCTCCCTTCATTCTTCTTTTATATATCGTAATTTACTAAAGATTATGATGAAAGTTATAGGAAACTGAAGACAAATAATTAATTTTAAGGGCAGAAACTTTTCTGACTTTACTGATTGTGAGCTGGTAATGAGGAATCCTGAAAACTAAAGATTTAAATACAAAACACCTTACCTTTACTGCCACATGTTCCAAAAACAAACGCTACCTATGGTCTTATTAGCAACATCAAAGCTTATTAAATTTTTGTGGAAGTCTTACATTTTCCATTTGGCTCAAAGACACAGAGGAAGGCTCTTCAAAGCCTTTTGAATATATCACAAGTACAGTTACATATATTAATAAGAAATTGCCCTGGCCTTGTAACAAAAAGACCAGCTTGCACATTATAGCCAAGTCCAAAGGGACATATGCAGGTGAGTTGAATTACAGGTGGACTAATGGGCAAAAATACTGATACCGGCTTATTTCCATTTCAACAGGAGCCTACTATATATTAGATGAAAAAGTTGGAAATCATTCAAAGAAAAATTTGCTGGGTATTTTAAAAGCAACTATCATTTTAGCATATTATGTGGAACTAAAGGCCAGGGGAAAAGATTACTATTTAAAATGCCTTTTTTTTTTTTTCCTTCTTACTCAGATAGTCCCTGGCAGAAATGGTGAAAATGTAGATTTTAACCATTCAGGTATCTACTTCATGTAATTTCACGGAGTGCAATATTACACTGTCATATTTCTCTGTGAGGCTGTTGATGTTGTTGATGAAAGAAATGACATCTTATGATTACAGAGGTAACACTGTTGACTGACCAAGAATTCAATTATAGACATTTCACAGAGAGAATCCAAAAGATTTCAAAGCTTTAACATGGTAGGTGAAGTCATCCTATAGGTAGAGTGTTTTGATACACTGTTATTTCTATCACGGAAGTAACCAAAAAACATAAGGCTTTTTACATTAAGTGGAAGCTTGATTAGATCTTACATCCTGGAATATAACTGAAATATAAATGGTTATGCTAAGCATTTGAAATGATGTATTAAAAAAAAATAGTTAAGAAACTACATATTAGTAGTACAATTTGCAATTTAATTTCATTTCACTTAAAAGCAACATGAGTACATCTCAAAAGTGGATTTCCATTATGCTATTCCCAAGTGATTGTGTCTAAGTTAGACTACAAATAGAAAGCCAACTCACAAGACACAGATTGGACTTTGTGGTTGACAATCAATGGGTCTGGCAGTGCCAATGATGCCTTCTGTTAGAATAAAATATAGTTCACAGCCAGAAATTACACATGTAAATATATGTGTATAATTGCCACTCCAAAACACATGGCATGTTATGGCAAAGCATTAAAAACAATCAATGGGAATTTTCAAATTCTCAATGTAGATGTGCAAATATCATAACATAGGACTTCACTAATATTTGTTGTGAAAAGGATCTGAAACAAAACTATGTGAAATTTAACTCTTACACGACTTCCTATTTATTGGAGAGTTCGTCTACTCCACACAAAGTTCTGAAGTGGATGGTCTTATCAATTTTTGCAGAAGAATTACATTGCAGGAATGGTTTAAATTCACTGTGCACCAAAAGCCCAAGGCAAGCAAATGTTTAAGTTAGTAGCAGGAATGTCTTTTTGCCACTAGAAGAGATAATGAATCCTATTACTAAAACACAGCAGTAAGCCTAATTTTGAAGTCACATATAAGTTATAACTTTAAAATTAGCATTTTTAATTTTATTCCTACTTTTAATATAGTTTCCTAGCAAATTGGTACATAAAAAATGTAAAGACAAAACAGCAGGCAGCAATCAACTCTTGATTATATGCTCTCAGACTCTGAAGGGGTTGTACAACATGGGTAACCCAAAACCACATATAATACAAGCCACACATAACATTGGGCCATAAGAACACACAGCAAGGGTTCAGTGGGAAAAGGGCAGTGCTGCTGCTGAGTGTGGAGCAGGGAGATTCCCCAGCTGGCACCTGGCAAGTAGTCAAGAACATATTGTGTGTTGAGCCTCGGCATGCCTGCACTCCTCCTGAAATGAAACCAGCTCATGCAGAGCCAGCTCCGGTGGCTCCACATCAGTGGCACACTTAAGCCTGAGACTGAACAATTCATCCTCAGATAATCAACGGTTGACTATCTGGATGAGCTGAGTCCATTTATTAAACATGTCACCTGTAACTGTGGCTAAAAGCAAAGGGAAGTTTTCCCTTGCCAAATGCTCTTTACTGAATGGGGTTCAGATGTTCAGATCTTCAGTATATTAGCTGCTTATTCAATTTACAGACTAAGATAATATTTCTCATAATGAACTTTCACCCAGTATTATGAATGTTGCTTTAGCCTGCCATTTTGCTACTGTTAGTTACTTTTTTTTTACATATGCTCAGCATGGAGAACTAGTTTGCACTGAATTGAGTAAAAGTATTTTCTTTTTACTCTCCTTTTCTTCTTATTTCAAACACTTGTATTTATTAATGTAATTCCTCACCTTAGTTTTAATTCTGTGAACCACTATGATTTCCAGTTACTCACATGCTTAGTGTAGCCCTTACAAATGCCTTGCAGATTTGGATTTTCTTCTGTGATTGCATCATGCTGTATTTAAAGGAAATGGTAAATCCCACATGTCCTAGAGATGATGTGAACACTAAATCATATATTTAAAGTGCACTAAAATCTTCAAGTATAAGGGGCCTCAGAAGTTTAAAACATTATTACTAATACTCACTAAGAGAAAGAAGACTAAATGCTGTTATACCTCCTCATAATATTATACTGCCACTGTCTCTGGTGGAGAACAATCTGTGCTGACAACCTATCTGTTTAGCTTCAATCAAACAATCTAGAAGTATTTTTACTACAAACTTTGGGAATAGCTATCAAACATGAAATATGACTGAAGAGTGCTGCTGAATATACTGCCTAGTTGACTAAATATTGTTTTAATGTTACTTTTTATTTACTCCTGCAAAATGTAGTCTTCTGACAAACTACAACATAGAATGCACTTTTCACGCTAAGACATGCTAAATACTTCCCCTTAAAATTACTAACATTTAATAAATCATATAATTGGTACCATTCTTTAACACACAAAAGAAATATACTTTGCTTTTAAACCATTCAAATGTTTAAGAATTCTATGCAGCTGATTTTCTCAAATCAGTACATTAAAGTTGAGTAACAATAAAATTCAAAAACAAGGCAACAACGTACTGTGTAAAAATTTAAAACTATATTTTTAAAACAGGAAAATTTAGGGCCAAATGTAAAATGTAAAGTCATTTTAACCCTAACGTATGTAGCTGTATGGCTACCATAGTTAGCAGCCTAGTTAAAAACATAATTAGACCAATACTTTTGTGCAAAGATCTATACTGTTATTATCACAGTGGGAAATAATCCTGGCCTTTAACTTGAAATAACTCAGCAAGTTACCTTCCTGATAAACAGTGCAATATTAATGTCACAGTTGGGAGCAGTTCTCTGAACACTCACAGTAGGTATCAAATTTGTTGCTCAATTTTTATTGGAAATGTAGCATTCCTTTCTAATGGGTGTCTTTAGCTTCCAGTAAGAGGAACAAGTGGAGTTCAAGATATAATTAAAGTAATTTTATATTAAGCTAAAGGACAAAACAATCCACAGAGCAGCAAATATTAAATCATGAAAAGCATAAATGTTACGAATTATTCAAGCTACATGTAATGGTATGGCCCAAGATTCTTACCCAAGAAAGCATATACAAATTGGAAAAAAAACACAAACACTTTAGGAAACACATATATATGAGTTCAGTTTATGCTGAGATTCTAAGTCAAACTGTCTGATATATTATGTTCTCATAGATAACCCACTTTTCTTTTTTAATAAAAAAGTCCTCTTTAAAAAAATACATTAGTGACAATCTTAAGCACTTTCTAAATTTTTAAAATACAAGAAACACTGGTTTGAACAGGAAAGGGTGAAAGTCTGACAGACCTATTTCTTCCACTTTTGAACATTACTGATCCTAACATAACCACTCTAGACCTTTTAGTACACAAGAGGAGAGGTTTTCTTCGTGACAAAGCACATTATTTGGTAACTGAAAATCAAATGTAACACAGATTCATAGTAGGCCTGCTCAGTTTCCAGGTTATTCCAAATTGTATAACCAATGAATTATCTTGAAAAAAACACTAAACTGTACTTATAAGATTTCCATATCTAATATAATTTTCAATTAGAAAATTGTGATAAATGCCACTAAGTGTTCTGCTGTTCTTTTATTCTCAGATGAATTTTACCCACAGCTCACTTTGGTATTCACTATGGCTCCTCCTCCCCTTCTGTTAACACCTGAGATAAAAGATCAGGGCTTAAGTGTACTGAAAAACTCAAAAATGGAAAATGACATTTCCTGAGGAAAAACAAAATTGCACTCAAATTTTGAAAAATGCTATTTTTTTTCCTCTTATGTTTATGATAGTCACGTTGTCAGGAATTTTAGCTTACAGTATTTAGGTTCTTTTTAAAAGTGCCCTTCACATTGTTTCTAAAGTAGCTTCGGCAATTTCAAAGAGCAAGGAGATTTTATAGCTACAGAGTGCACAGCAGTTTATGCACCAGAACAGTCAAAAAGAAACTTCAGAAATCTCACAGTTAGCTGCTCTTATCTACAGTTGCTTTTAATTCTACATAAAATAAAGTGAGATTAATCAGAATGTCAGCTGTCCTGCCTGTCAGTATTATCTGCTGATGGAATAAACACACCACAGAAAGTAGAGCCTGTGTATTGTAGCATGTTGATGTTTTGCTGTGCAACCAAAAACCCCACTGTCAGTGATTTTCTGTTGCCTTTTATAGAAATCGTCCTCCAAAAATTCCTTTGTAATTTTAGCAGGTGTTGAGCTTAGATAGATATATATAAAAGATGTACAAAAGTTATTGTTAAAGGTCTCTATTCCCCGATAAATTTCCTATATTTAAAAAACAAAAACGAAACCAAAAACATAGGTTTATATGGTTTATATTCTTATAAAAATAATGCCAAGAAACCAATGGAAACTGACTGTTGAAGCATCTGCACAGTATGACAAACAAGACTGGATCTAAAGCAATACGAAAAAGTATCTGGACTACCCCACTCAAGTAACCAGTAGAACCATGTGTCGAAGAAATACTTTACAGAAAGAAAATTGTTTTTCTTTAAAAAGCAGCTTTGCATTCACTCTGGCCATACTATCCTGGATCTCTAGGCTGTAAGGAATTCAGCATGGTTGTACTATGGTTGCAAAAAGACAGCTTATAGACAAAAAAGAAAATAGAAGAAAAAAAGAAACCACAAAACCAAACAGAAACAGAAGAGATCAAGTTCTCTTCCAGACAATAGAGAGTTCAGGCAAGTCAATAAGCTAAAATCAGAGTATCATAAAAGAAATAGTGTGAAACCTAATGGGCTGAAATGTAATGCTACTAAGTGAACTCACTGCTAGGCTAATGACAAGAAATTTCTCAGTTGGAGAAGACGAAGAGAAAGACATTACTATCTTAATTGGGTAAATTAATGTCTGCATGATATGGCTTTGTAAAAATAACAAATGTTATCCTAAAATGTGTAAATGCCTCAGCAATGATAAAATCTCATCGAATGTACTCTATACAATTCAATCTTTCTTCAGATGATGAACAGTTAAACAGGATCAGATGCAAAAAATAAAGCTACTAGAAAGATAAGAAGAATGGCAACCCTATCAAATAATAGTACATGACAAAATCATATCTTGTTCATTCTAGCAAACCAACACATAGAATAAGTATGATTATTCTTTATAATGGAACAAAAGACCTATTTAAATTGAAGCAGTATCAGCATCAGCACATAACAAAAAGAATAAACTGACTCTGACTAAAGCTAAAGCCTGACATTTTAAAGTGGTTTCACAAAAATAGTGACAGTGAAAAAAGTGACAGGTTTTAAATTGATACAGATATAGTAAGAGGATGATGTACATTTACTTATTAAGGCAAAGGCATAGATCATTAGCATCTGGAATGTCACTCCCACGTTTATGTCCTACTTTCTACAAGACAACTAGTACAGTTGAAAGTTGCACAAGGAGAGCAATAAAACAGAAAGCTAAAGACGTCTCAGTGTGTTACTAGACAAAACCTATTATCTTATCTTTACCCTTGTCTTAAAATACAGAATGCATTCCTAAATTAAGTTTGAGAGAGCAAATAATCCACCTCATCCAATTCTTTGTGATATTTGATTACTAATTGTAATTTGTTCTTTAATTAAATGTTTGGATAATATCTGGGTTACCTTACCTTTCCTACAAAAGGAGATGCAGGATTATATACAAAAATTAAGGTTCACTACTACCCTGTGGGAAGAAAGACTGATCTTGTGATAAGAAGAATAAAGGCACTGTCACTCCCCTCCCACGCAGCTGCACCAGAAAGAACTGAGAATCTCTAATCTTTGCAGACCACATCATAATGAGTGTGATCAACTGCATTTTAGCTCACAGAAATAAAATTATTATTGTATCCTATTTATTTACATATGCTTTGAAGTATGTAAAAATGCATCAGACTGCAACTGAATCCTTGTCAGACCTCAGCTGCCTCCGTTCCTTCATACTTGTCCTAGGCATAACTACTTAAGCAATTATGAATGCACAGGTTTGGGGCACACTGCTGTATTTCCAGCAATTACACCAGCTCCACTGGTATTAGTTTTCAGAGATTTTACTCCCACAGAACACAACATCAATAAGGTGTATATTTATGTCGACAAACAGGCAACATATATTGGCAATTTTGAAACATAAAGATATGCAATACCAATACTTAAGAAAAAGAAACAGGATTTCAAACCTTATATATTATGCTATGTTTTTCATAACGGGTCTGTAATGACGCTAAAGGTTGCAGCTTTCTTCACTAAGCTCCTCCATTCAATAAATATAGTAGGTGAATAAAACTTTTATGACATTGAGAAGTTAAATTGTCTACACACACTGCCACTGAACACTACCGCCTTCATCTGCACGTCACACTGACTGCTGTCTATACTGCCATGACGAGTCAGAGCCCAGTAAAACGTGAAGCAAAACTCATGATGCCAAACTGATCTATTCATACCAGACAACAGAACCATGTAATAAAATCAAACTTTTGCAAATATTCTACTCATGTTACTATGGAAACCTAAGAAGCAATTCTCTTTTTCTTTTCAGACAGTCCATTTTCATCTGCTACAAAATCATATTTTAAAGTCATAGAACCACACAATCACTTAGGCTGGAAAAGATGAGGCCTTTAAGATCATCAAGTTCAACCATTAACCTAACACTCTGAAGTCCACCATTAAACCAAGTCCTTCAGGAAGATTCGAAATCTTTTGTAAGCTGGAAGGAATAAAGCAAGATTTCTGATTTCCTTTTCCAAAAAACATCACAGTTGGAAACAAGTTCCACCCTTCAGCCAGGTAAAGGAGAATTAAAAACTCAGAGTACAAATTCAGCAAACTTTGCCTACAGATTTTTGGCAAATACTTCAAATAATAAAAATTTACATCACCCCCAGCCCAAATGATTTAAAAAATACAAACAGAAACGAAGAAAAATATATGGTACATGGCTTGCAAATGGAGGGAAAACTATGATGTGATTTGGGAAGAACATGCAGAAATTGGCATTCTGCCTCTTCATTGTGTCAAACAAAAATCTGTGCCTGTTTTGAGTAATTTTCAATTGGTCTCTGATACAATAAAATAGCAATTAGTACTAAAAGGTATGGATTGAAGCTAATGGAATGGAATGTTATACGGTGGATGTTTTGTTTTGCAAGATTTAATTCAACTGACACTTTAAATGTCAAATAGGAAACTGAGTACACTAAGATCCAAAATGATAAGATACTAGGCATGTCCATCAAGTCCAATAGGAATGTACATGTGAATACATTGTGTCCTGGGGTTTGTACCACCAGCTGATCAATTAAATCAACCTTAGACACTTAGAAAATGGAAAAGCTTTCTCTCGCCTTGTTCTTGTTTCAGCCTTCTATGTCTGCTCTGACTTTCTGTCTCCAAAAAGGCTTTGCCCATGCCACACCCAGGAGTAAGTGCTGCTGCAAGCTACCCACTGTATCGAATGTCAGAAATGGAGGAGCAGTGGTGAGGCGTGAGCAACACACAGCATCCGTGTGATGGACAGTGTGTGATGACCACACTTAGCATCCCAAACTGAAGACTGTCAGTAACAAGCTTCTGGAGTAAGAAAAAATATAATAGTGGTAACTGGGTTCTTCAGGACCAGCAATTTTGAATATTTAAATTAAAATGCCAGTTCAGCTTTTGCGTCCTTTCTGTATACAGTGATGTGATCATTCCAGATAAACATCCTGTGTCTTTTGTTATTGACTTCTCAAGAAATGGCATAACTGAATACGATCTTCCCTTCTCCCTAAACAATTCCTCTTGAATTTTTAATGCTTCATGATTCTCCTGCCATCTTTGTAGAGAACAGTATTTTCCATAAACACTCACTGTAATATTAAATTTCACAAAGTTAAAATGACAGTGAGGCAATGCTATAATTACACACCTAAAACTGAAAATCAAGTCTATAGAATACGGGATGGGGCATAAAGATAGCTGATATACATTAGTTTTTATTATAGCTTTTTTTGTGATTTTTTTAAAATAAAATAATTTACAAGTTGGGAAAAATCAGCCATTTTCCCTTTAATTTCTTAGAAACTTCTTTAAAAAGAAAATTCATTACATAATTCTGTAGTAACATTAGCACAGAAATTATTGCATTTCATTTTTATAAGGTATTGTTTCTAGCAGTGGCATAAATCTACCTCACTACCTTTGCTGCTATTATTAGATAGTACATTCACACGTATTTTGGTGGATCCGAAATGAGGCAGAAAGTTTAAAAGCTGCAACAAACAACAAAATAGACAAAAACATAGACTCTAAAACCTTATTAGCTGTTATTTCATCTTTTTACCTTTTTATTTTTGTATCTGTCTTAAGAAATGAAAACGCATAAACCTTTACTACTTGTCTGCTGGGCAGCCACAATTTACCACATGTACCAGCCTTTGAAGAATATGTCTTGATCTTCACATAGGAAGGTGACATAACTGCTTTCCATCTGAAGGAAACAGCCATTTGCTAAACAAAAAAATGACACCTAAATGTGGATTTCCGAATGACAGAGGTAGCCACAGCAAGCATGGGAAATCAGAAGGCCAAACACTTGCTGGACCTGCTGCGAGCATCTCCCAGCACAGTGGGAAAATGTTGACCGGAGAGGTGGGTTGGTGGGAACTCAGATATCCTGAGGGGTCCTGCTGCCCATCAGCTCTTCAGTTTTTTAGAAAAGAGTCTGCATCCTATGAGAAACTGTCCTCATGTACAAAGCGAGGGATCTGCACATGTTGCCAGTTAAGAGTACTGGCTCTGTGATTAATCCAGGGCAGTTAAAATGATAACATGAAAAAAGCTAATTTGGCTGTCGTAGGTCCACTGGCCGAACATATTCACAGCAGTTCTGCAGACTATAGCAGAAGTTTCTCACTTCACTTGCATTTGAACCTTTTCTCTAGCAGTCAGCTTGGCTTTTCAGCTGGACTGAAGATCTGAATCTATGGCAGCAACCAAAAGCAGTAAATGGAAGTGAAGAATTTTGAGTGTGTTGCAGAATTTTACTGGTAAATGCAGTAAATTAAGAAAGCATTACAAAAATATGTATTTCAGCCCCTATTTTTAAACACTCGAAAGAAAAAAAAAAAGGAAGTATGGCATTTTTTGAAAGAAAATACAAATTCCTTATCTCTATTATGCCACCCAAAGAACTTGCATTGACTTGGAACAGCATGTTACCATAGGAAGTAATAGTTAAGGAATGGAAACAAGGGAACCAGCTGTTTTCCATATGTCTAGCAGGATGGAGATGAGAAAACAAAGACAATTAAGAAACAACCAAAGCTGCTGTCTTTTACAGGTTTTAACTTTAATAGAAACGAAGTGTGATAGCATGGACTACATGTCAAAAAAAAAAAAGAGTACATAGTCTTCAAGTGCTGGTAGAACAACGTGTTCAATTTACAAGCAATTGTATAAGGAAGCAGGGATTTTTGGATTAAAAAACCCAAAACCTTCAAGGTTATTAAAGAAAGAAAAAACAACACAAGGACAAAACACTGGTGGACGTTAATATTAACAGCAAAAATCAAAACATACACAAAAATAGAGAAGAGAAAAGAAAGGTAAAAGAAAAGCACTATCACAGTGGAAAGGACAATGAACTCATTTATAAGCCTCTGAAGAGGAAGACGACCAACATGACCTAGCAATGTGTGTTTGCAGACCAGAAAGCCAACCGTATCTTGGGCTGCATCAAAAGGAAGGTGATTCTACCCTCTACTCTGCTCTCATCAGACCCTATCTGGAGCACTGCGTTCAGCTCTAGGGCCCCCATCTTAAGCAGGATATGGGCCTGCTCAAGCAAGTCCAGGGAAAGGCCATGATCAGAGGGCTGGAGCACCTCTCCTATGAAGACAGGTTGAGAGAGCTGGCCTTGTTCAGCCTGGAGAAGGCTCAAGGGAGACCTTACAGCAGCATTCTAGTACCTAAAAGGGACCTACAAGAAAGCTGGAGAGGGACTTTTTACAAGGGCATGTAGCGACAGGAAAAGAGATAATGGCTTTAAACTGAAAGAGGGGAGATATAGATTAGATATAAGGAAGAAATTATTTACTGTGAGGCACTGTAAGAGGTTGCCCAGAGAAGCTGCAGATGCCCCATCCTGGTCAGGCTGGATGGGGCTTTGAGCAACCTGGTCTAGTGGAAGGTGTCCCTGCCCATGGCATGGAGGTTGGAACTAAATGATCTTTAAGGTCCCTTCCAACCCAAACCATTCTATGATAAAGCTGTATAGGTCCAAGTAAGGAAGGCAAAAATTTGGAGGACAACAGGAGTGCTTAATTAATATTTTTCACGAATAACTATGACAAGAAAAGCCATTCCAAATTGTACTTATGATAGGATGCGTTTCCCCACTCAAATGAGTCAGAAAGATATCTTCCAGATGATGGCTGGAGTAATTCAAGTGCAATCCGCAAAACTTGACAAATAAGTGATTGGACAGCATGAAAGCTGCAATGAGGAATGCTAATATTAATTTAGCAGGAGTAGAAACTCTTGTGTTACTATGGTGTAGCTGACATTTCAGAACCAGAATGAGGCAAGCAAAATACCGGGGAGGGGAAGCAGTAGTACAAACCCATAAGCAACACATTGAATGTTTTCCTCACGAATGACAGATTATCAAAGCTGGACAGCCTTGGCATTTTGTTTGCTTTTATTTTTCAAAAACACAGCCACAGTAAACTCAAGAAAATCGTCTGGAAGAGCCCAAAGTTTGAATTATGGGTATTAACATTTAACAAACAACGGCAAGTCCTTATGCTTACAAAGCCTGATTCTTGAAGGCAAACCTAATGCTTACAATTAAATCATGGATATGAGTAAAGACAAGTCACTTGGGTGGTTTGAAGGATCCTGTCATTCATTTGTTCTTCAGATCTAATCGGAACTGCCATGCGAGCAAGATAAAAATCTCCTATTAAAGTGAGCTGTTCTCGGCTTGCATGAACAAAAAGATGAGGGTTCCTGTTGTTTCATGAAGTGCTGGTCATGGCTGTTAAAAAAAGTGAAAATGACTACAGAACTACTGATGAGATAATCAGATTTTAATGAGACATTCAAGTTATTGTTAAGATATAGATGTCATGTTCCTTTGGTATTTACATTAAAAGTTTACAAATTATCTTCTTTTTTAACTGGAATTTGATCTGCATACTACACAGATTGGTTAGAGGAGACTCTGTAAGTGCTATTATGTCAGTGATAACAAATTGGGGTACCCAAAGGGCCCCTATATCTCCAAATACTGTACATAGAATCATAGAATGGTTTGGGTTGGAAGGGACCTTAAAGATCATCTAGTTCCAACCCCCTGCCATGGGCAGGGACACCTCGCACTACACCAGGTTGCTCAGAGCCCCATCCAGCCTGCCCTTGAACACGGCCAGGGATGGGGCAGCCACAACTTCCCTGGGTAAAATACCTAAGTTTTAATCACAATATCATGCAGCCTATGAACCTATGTGCTCAGGAAGACTGAAACTCTGGAAGGAATTCACTTACTCTCCATATGACTTCCTCTTCTCAGACTTCCCAAAGATCTGCACAAAGGGAAAATCTCAGTTTATCATTTAACCACAAGATGAAAGAGAACCCAACCAAGACAGAACATAAAAACAAGCCCTCCAAACTCAACAACAAATCTCCCAAGTTCAAATTTCTGCATAATATTGTTCATATAAATGCTCATTTTTTTCTCAAACAACTATGTGTCACACTTCCTACTGATGTGAAGAAGCCTAATTGGAAAACGAGTTTCTGTTTTATGAAAGCCTTCAAGGCAAGATATTTATATTCAAATTTGGAAAGAAAAAAAAAAATGTTGTAAAATGAACAGATATTTCCCTTAACAACCTAACCCGGTGATTAGAAAATTCATCTCAGAGGTGGGAGGTCTATATTCAATCACTTGTTCTCTCTGATTTGAAGAACTGGAAACCTCTACCTCCCACATAACTGCCCCAAGCACGAGGCTCACTCTCTAGCACCAAATTCCTGACAAATTCCAATTCAGCACCATTTTTGCTTCCCCTAACTAATAAGGAATCATCTAAGTGGTACTATCAAATACAATTTGCATTGCATTTTTATAGCAAGCCATCTGTGTCTTCTGCTCTGGCAGAATTATGTAACAAATTATAAGCAGGACTATCACCTTCTGTGACATGCAAAAAATGACAGCAAATAATAGCAACATATTTTGCAAAAAGATTCAGTTTCTCTGAATGTTGTGGTAGAAGATAGGCAAACATTCCTTTGGCCTGCCTGCCTTCCAGCAGCATTAATGAAATTTCAGCTACCACTGCAGATTCAGTAAAAACCAGTGAGAGAAAATTTGTTTTCCTGTATTTCAATTTGTTTTTATCTAGCTCAATCAGTAGGGATGTAGCAAAAAATAAAATAAAACTGAATAAATAAGGCAGAAGCTGCATGCAGCGAGGTCCCAGGAGATACCAAGTTTAGTTAAATTTTCTTTAAGTAAATGTATTCATGGAAGTATTCTTCCCAGCCTTGGGCAAGAGCTTTCCTGATTTGCAAATGTTTAACTCCAGTGAGCAAGATAAAGGTATTGAATCAAATTTACCTCCTGTTAAGTATAAATTGGACTGGAACTTGAAACAATTACAATAATTTTTGAGCAAAATCCATGATGAAGAGACTGTTCAGGAATTTTACATAAAGTTGTTTCTTTTGTGGATCTTTACTTCCTGACATCTTTTTCTTAAGGGTCTTTTACACCTTCTTTCAGCTGTTTCTCATACAATCAGTCATTCCTATGTCAGGCTTCTTTTTTTTTTTTCTGTTTCTTGTCTTTTAAGGTATTTAATTTCTCCTGATAATATTATGCAACTGTAACTGCAGAGCCTATTCGTATTTTCTGTTTTTTAAACTCCTCTCTCCTCCTTTCACAGGATTAGGTGCAGGATTTCTTCCAAGCCTGTGAACACAAGATTGAAAATATGAACACCGGCTACTCAAAAAAAAAGACAAAGCATTTTTCTGTTTGTTTGCTTTAATAACCTGCAGTTTTAAGGACCTCATCCATAAATTTTGAACATTGTATCTTAATTTCAAAATTAGGTTGAATTTCAACTCAAAGCTTCCAGATTTTAGCTTTCACCTCTAACTGCCACATTTACACTTCCAGAGCTCACTTGTTTCTAATCATGATCTGCCCTCAGTCCTCACCATCAGAGTTCCACAGACTTTTCAGTCAGTTAAAATACTTCAACCTAGTAAACTTTCGGTCTTTTATATAACATACCATCCAGGAGTACATTCCAGCATGTACATGCCCTGGCTGTCTTCTAGCTCTAACACAGCAATATTCAGGTGCACCCCATCAGTTCTCAGCTCCCCATCCCCACCTCTCCAGCACCTGGTTTTCTTGGAAAGAGAAGGAAGCTGTGTTTTCTCTCACTGACTTCTCAGTATAGACAACATATGGCTCAAAACTGTGAGGCAATCTGCTCAGAGTCTGGATGCACTCTCAGCTCTAACTCAATACAGCATTTCATGTGAAGTTTCTATGAATGCAGTTCTTTGGGGACAGCACAGAGAGATAGCCCCAGTTCATCTCACCTACGGCAAATTCAAGCCTGGTTCATTTGTACAAAGGAAGAGGGGAAATAATTTGCATCTTCCTTTGCCCATCCATATGTGGCTAATGATAATTCAGTCTCCTATCTGCAATTCTTTGAGCCATGTGTGTGAAAGAAAACATGAAACAGAAGGATTTCTTCCCGCCCTCCCGGACAAATTAAATCAATTCCCCTATCATGCACTAGTGCTAAGGCACTGCCATCTAGCGTAGAAAATCAATATAACAAAGAAAAAGGAAAAAAGCATTTGCAACATGGCAGATTAAATTCTGTCGGCTTCCATCAAACATTTTACATGCCTACACATCATATTCATAACAGCAGTCATTCTACTTTATGAAAGCACACATAAACCCTCTCTTTTATAGGAAACTCCTTGACCTGATGGACTGCAATGTACTGATTGTACTGTGTCATGTCAGACAGGCTCAGCAGAGCACTTAGTCCCTGTAGCCTCATTTGGAGTAACTGTGAAACTAAACCCACAATTCTATGGTATGTAATGGCAGGAATCTTTTGGTAGAAAAGAGATTTTTTGAATTACCACACACTTCATTGCAAATTTACAATTTCAAGATTTTACTCTCTAATTCACATGATCTGGAAAGCATTGCAACATAATAGTCTGCATGACCAGAAAACCAGGAACTTCTGAGTTTTGCCTCTGCATCTGTACTAGCTGAAGATTTTCTCTTGTCTTCCAAGAACATTCCTGTCCATATAGCCCCAAGTTTCCACTGGTTTGTGTCCAAGGCAATTACTTACAATTGTTCAATGAGCATAAAAAGAATCTTATTTGTTTTGCTTGGACCAACTTTGTACAGATGAAGTTAAGTACACATGACATGAGCCAACAGAGCATAGACAATTTTACAAAACTTGCAGAGCTGTCATAACAATAGTGATTGTAAATACTTTTATATTATTTAGTATTTCTACAATTACTTGTAATCTCTGTATCACCACTGTACTAATCAAGGCTTTTAAGCTCTCAAGGAACACCGTAGTCTACATCTTTCCAGAACCATAGCAAGACAATGTTATATACCATTTGGGTGGTGCAGATACTCTATATCATCCTCATCATCATACACAAACTGCATCAATGACTCTGAAAGTCCATACAGCAGGATTCTCATAAAAATGTGGCAATTTTTGTCTTACTAACAATACAGGAGAAACACTGCTAATCTGGAGAACAACGAAGTAAAGAGAAAATAACTTTATGTGGCAGTGAGACTTTCCTATCCAATAAGGATTGGAACATCACTATCTTAGAAATATCTGGAGGGAAAATCCTATTTAAAAAGCAGAAGTCAGAAAGAATACACAAAAAGCAGAGTTACTTTAGTATAATCTTCTATACTTGATAACATAATTCTTATGTATTTGACGTAGGATTTAGCACTGCATAAAATTATTACTAAATCAATATTTATATTTTGGTAACTGTATATACCCTGGGTCTTTACATACACATATTAAATCACTGAACTGACTGTAAAGATTTCAAGAAGCTTTGAACCAAGATGAAACAAACAGTTCTTAGTTTGTGTAAAATAATTTAGGAATTCTTTTGTATTGCGAGTCATATTGCAAACAATTTCAACATTCTAAACATTCTAATAATGCCATGGAACACTGAAGTATTTCTTTAACTTCTTTTTAAATGTACAAAATAATGACAATTATATATGACATGCCAATATTCTGAACTGTATTGGTACAACCATTTATTTCATGGATGTTATAAAAAAAAAAGAAGAAGAAATAAAGCAACTTGCCAAGTATTTAAAGCATGTTAATAACATTATAAGGAAAAATACTTTTCTTAAAGAACTGTATTTATGTGCCTCCGAAGCCACCATAATACGACTCAGTTACAACATTGAGCCAGGATGTCACAATCTAGCTAATGCCTCTTCTTTAAATAACTAGATTACAAATTATAGATAAACGTAGATACATATAGATACATGTATAATGCATAAGATTACGATATATTAGATTTGGGAATACTGGGTTGCTAAATTACTAATGTAGTTCCAATGGTAGTCTACAAATGAGGGTGTACAGAGGGCACTGAAAAGATAGTGAAAACATAGCACAGTAAATACTAGGCTCCTGATTCACAAGATCATACATAAATTTCAGGCTTTAACTTTATAAAACAATTATTTGGTCCTCAAAGTTGAGAAGAAAAGCTTGTAGCTCAGGACATAAAATATAAGCTCATGACATAAGTCATAAGCAGTTACGAGACCAGTTAAGCTGGGAGAAGAACCTGAAAGTAGTCCTAAGGCCAACCACGCAAATCCCTGAGGAGCTACGCTCCATGATCCACTGCTTCTAGGTCACCACACACACTTAGGAGGAGGGGAAGGGATGTGCTGAAACCCTGTGGCTGCTGTTCCTATGAATCCCTTCATCCCCTCTCTAGGAAACCCATCTCCACCACTCTCCCAAAAGCAAAATACAGCCAAGCCACAGGGGTTTGAATACAGTGTCACGTAAGTTTTGTATCATATTTAATGTGGACATAAGGGGACATACTAGCTTACACCATCAAGAAAATATCCAAACCTTCTCTAAGTGGGTGTAGGTGAGCTCACAACAAGGATATCAGTACCAATCTGCCCAATCTCCTCCATCACCATGAATGCAGTGGAAATATACTGTACCTTAACAACACATTCCCTGCCCAGGAAGGTAACGTTAGAGAAGAAAACACATTACCAGGCATACAGACATAATTTTATTGACATCAAGTGTTTTGACAACCTACAACTGACATAAGACCTGTCTGAAGATCTTTTTATTATGTTGCTTCTCTTTGACTATACACATATACTTATCTATTAGGTGTCAATCAATGCCAGCAATACTTCTGGTTTAGTTTGTTGTCATAAGAAATTTTTAACAGCAAAAGATTTTCCAGACACATCACTTCAGCAATCTTTTCAGTAATGTGGGAAAGGCAAGAGGAACATCCAACATTTTTTGTATAATCCTAGTTATTAGTGCCCCATGTTCCATTCTTACATTAAAATTTCAAGAAGGAAAAAAAAAACCAAATTGTTTAAATACCCTAATAATTAACTACCTTGCTATGCATTCATTCAGCAATGTACTACTGAAAAGTAATTCAGCATTGTTCATGTTTGCTTTATGATTTTTCTTTTTTAAGATTTTCAGGCTACCTAAAAAATCCTGTTCGGCATTTGTGCAGTTGCTACGTAAATTGATTCAAGCTATGCTAAGTGAAAAACACGGAGGCTGCAAACTCAAGAAAAAAAATACGTCACATAAAAGGAACTCAACAATATCAAAATGGAGAAAAACCCAAAGAAATCCAAGGTGGTCTGTCACCTTTGTGATAGATAGCACCAGAATCCATCCAAAGAATGACAATAAAAATGGTTAGATATTAAAACATGGCAATTTGCTAAATTCTTGAGATTTCTTTCTTCAAGCAACATACGATCAATAATCATAGTGCTATCCAACATTCATTTTGAGCATTTTTTCAGGTACTTTCTTAACTGTGGCCTATTTAACATTCTATGATTTTGAATTTGGGCCAGGAAGTCCTATAAGAAACTTCCTCCTGAAGCACTTATTTCAATTCTGACTACAAGTAGGACACACAAAAGTAAGTAACAAGGTAATATAAAGTTAAGTCTTTGAAGCTTGTGATATTCAGAATAATCAGAATTTACAGCTTTATAGCACCTACTTCATTTACTTGAAGCAGTTTACTCTTCCTTTCCTGAGATGTGATTTCAAACAGCTAATGCCAACTTAAATCACATCAGAGAAGAGAATCACAGGATAATTTAGGTCTCCGGTCCAGCCTCCTGCTCAACAGTATCATCAGTTATGAGGCCAGACCAGGTTATCGGGGCTTGATTCAGACGAGCCTCCGAGGATGCACATGCACAGCATCACTGCACAGCCTGCCCCGATGCCTGACTGCCTTAATGGGGAAAATGTTTTTCCTGTTATCAAGGAACTTCTAAATCTATTAAGAAGCTTGAAATCTGAGAGTTTTATACAGCTACCACATGTAACATTTAACAGCCTTAATTTACTGATCTACAGTCTAACACCACATACCTTCTTGAATAGAAATTATTTCAACCTGCTCCAAACCAGCAGTAATTATCTAGTAACTTGCAATACTCTTGCTATATGACTGCTTGATAATACCGTAAATAGCTTTTACCACTATTGCTTTCACTGTTACAAACTGAGCAAATTAATGACTGAGAGATAACCACTGCTAAAAATCAAGGTGAACTTTGGTGCAATGTCAATTTCTGTATTATTAAACCTCTAACATAACCACAGGATTAGGAAGAGAAGAAACAAGTACAGTTTATTGCCAGTTACAGAGGTGGTAAGAACTAAATTTTCCAAACGAGCAGCCTAAATTTAAATTTGTCTATCCCTGCTGCTTGCGCAGAACTCACAAGTGCAGATGGAAATTTTCACTGAACTTGGCTGGATTTCCTGAAAATACATTCAAGATTGCTAGCATTGATTTGGAGGTCAATTTTAGACTTATGTTATTCTCAAATGTTATTTGTTACATGGTTCACTAAAAAAGACAACTGTTTTTTTCTAGTAGCCTCACAACTGATGATAGAGGATAAGCCTGATTCCATAAACATGTATTAAAATATTTTAAAAAAAAACAGTGCATCTTCTCAAACTTCAGAGTATTTTTAGTGTTTCAAAAAGAGGAGCCAAGCAACCCCCCAAACTCCTTCGTACATTTTATGCATCATAAATGTGACAATATAGAAAGACTTGCATACAGTCAAATTTAATTCTAAATAAAACATTTCCGCATACTCTAAAAAACAATTTTTTCCAATGTGTTTTTTCCAGGTTATCATTATTTATAATAAGTGCTTTTTTTCCTTTCATATTTTACAGACAAACGTAAAGAATATTTAGATTAAGTGTATTAAGTTGAAGTTTACTTTTAAACTTCTGCTGCTTCAGCAGCATGGTTGCAGAAACATAGTGTGTCATGCCACTGAATATAGTTAAGATTCTACTCTTGCCTTACTGGTGTCTTTGACCAAGAACCCCCTTCTTTTCCTGCATAGAAATAACTCAAGAAGTTCTTTCTTATGCATTTTATGATATAAAAAGTTGGTGAAAATGTAGTAAACCCCACCCTGAATCATTGCTCTAATATTTTGAGGTCCTGACGCAGACCTGTGATGATGGCGCCTGGCCACAGGCCCTTGGACAATGCAGCACTTGGCTTATTTCATAGAATCATAGAATGGTTTGGGTTAGAAGGGACCTTAAAGATCACGTAGTTCCAACCCCCTGCCACAGACAGGGACACCTTCCGCTAGACCAGGTTGCTCAAAACCCCATCCAGCCTGGCCTTGAACACTGCCAGGGATGGAGCATTTACCACTTCTTTGGGCAACCTGTTCCAGTGCCTTACCACCCTAGCAGCAAAGAACTTCTTCCTTATATCTAATCTGAATCGATCCTCTTTCAGTTTAAAGCCATTCCCCCTTGTCCTATCACTACCTACCCTTGAGAAAAGGTATTCACAGAAAACAGACGTTGCCACCACAGTGCCAGGCCCCAAGGGGACACTACCAAGCTGCACTGCCCCTGACAGACACCCTGGGGCACCCTCAACCCTGCTCAGGCCCCATTTTAGCCCCAATACTCCCCTCCCAGGACCAGTCTCGAGATCTCCACAGCCCTGCTCTGACCAGCCACAGGCCCACGAAGAGCACCATGAGGCACACGTGGTTTTGGCAGGGGTGAATGATGTTCAGCCTTGCTCTTAAACCCACGTCAGACCCACCAACCAGAAAAGCAAAACCATCTTCTGAAGACATGGACTTGCATAAGCTGCACAGCTTTTATTCATTGCACCGACAGCAACGGGATTTAGGAAGAAAACACTGCCAGAAGTCAGTCACTGGGGATCTGATTAGACAGACAGCATTTAACATAATCTCTACTGTGAGCGCATTCTTCTTCCTGTAATTAAATGTGATCACAGATGCAATTATTTAGGGGTATAATTCCACCAATTTAGACACCAAACTACTTCAGCTGCAGGTGGAAAGAGTAAATACTGAAAGGACAGGAATGAAAATGTGGGTGTTGTTATGACTGGAGGCTGGACTACTAGGCAACTAGAAGTTGTAGGAAAATACAAAGTTAGCAGGTTATGAGGTAGAACGTCAAAAAATTTAGTAGTGCTCAAAATTATCACACACTGAGTAACTGAAACATTTCTAAAAAGTTTGCCCCTTTTGTCCTAAAGAATTACAGGTTTATTTTGAAGCTAAAGGATATCTCTATCTGTTACTCCAGATGTTTTTTGGGAAGCAAAAACATATAGACTTCGTCTATCTCTGTCTACAACATTTAGAAACATTATATTTATAGTAGGTATATTAACATTATATTCATTTGTATCCCCAAAGACAAACCAACAGCATGAAAATCAGAAATTTATGTTTGCAAACTATGACAACATGAAAACAGATAAATATGCACATCTTTCTGAGGAACTGCTAACAGAGAAAATTAAAGTCTCTGGGTGCTGGGAAAGTAAAAATTCCACGCAGGATTGCAAATTACAGTTTGGTCTTAGTTATATTTCTTATGCAATCCTGGTTTACTCTTTTTAATATGATAAGGCTTATTTACCCATACAGATGCTGACAGTTTCTGCTCCAAAGAAGGGGTACTTTGAATGGGTAAGCCACTCAGAAAAGCAGGTGTGGGTTTTGATGCCAAAATTTTGGAAGTAAGAGACGACAGGCACAATCCTACTCGAATAGTAGTCCCAGTCTATCTTCTATCATAAATAGCTGAATTATTTTGTTCTTTTTTTTCCCTGAAGTTCACATAGCTTCAGCATCGTTGATCATACTTTTAGAAGGTTGTATATTGGTATTTTTAAAAGGATGGAAAGAGTGATACTGATATTCCGAAACACTGGAAAGTGAAAAAACTATGTGGCAAGAGTAGCCATGCCTCTGCTTTGTTTCAGATCAGTTCAAAAGCCACAATAAGCATTAGCAACAGAAATAGTAACAGCTGTCTGAAGAGAACAATACCGAGAAGCAACTGGCTATAAATGGGTGACTGTGGGAAGAAAGGGAAAGAAAATGTGTTTATTAAGAAAAACTAGTAAAATATTGTTTAGTTTTAGTCTTTCTCCACTATATTATCTATACATTACACTGATTAAATTGTTGGCACTCTCTTACTGACTTATTTTATCTGTCAATTATTTTATCTACAAAATTATTTTATCTACACATTTTTATCTACATATTTTATCTACACAAAATTATTTTATCTACACAATTATTTTATCTACAAAAACTAACATTTTTGTAGTTGATTTTCATATTATTTTGTATTTGTGAGTTCCAATAAGAATTAAAGAACCCTGGATTAACAACCAGAAGCGTTAGAGAATACTTCTGTATACGCAAAATAGACATTTGTCATTACTCTCACAGATTTGCAGGAATGATGCTTTTAATGGGGATTTGAGTAACAGAAAAAAAAAATTGGCGTCATTAAACTGTTATGAAACATATGAAAGTATATATAATTATGCATAAATGCAATTCCGGGCCTTTCTGTCTCTTATTATTAAACAAATATAAACAGCTTCACAGAGAGGTACCTGAGACATATATAAAATATTCACTGATAAAATGCCTCTGGAATCATAGTACACTTTCAGTAACTTGCATGGAAGACACTGAAATTGTTGTAATCCTTACAAGAACCTCTAAACATCTACATTCAATAAATTATGAAACAATTTCACTATTAACTTAAGTTGCAGGAGGCTGTTTACAACAAAATGTGACAAGAGTCCCTGAACACCAACTCATCTCTCTTTGGGAATATTTGTTAATAGCACTAGAGGGTAAACCCCAGTAAGGATGAAAGAGAAAATACAAAAATGCATCTGAAGGTTATTGTTGTTTATTCATATAAAACATAATTTCTGAATCATATCTTTATGCTAATGCAAAGAGAACAACCCTGTACGTAGTAAGTGTAATACAACTGAAGGTATGCTAACTGAATACCTGGAATATTTAATTTTATTAATAAAAGTTAATGATGGTGTTGATTTCTCTCTTTAGTTTCTCAGTCCACTCCTTCCCCCCACAAAGAGATGTGCAGTGTATCTACTTCAATGCATTAGTTATCGTCACCATGTGTACTTGCACTTGTAATTGAGTTGCTGTATCTGGATTGAGTCATTCTATTCTTTTTTTAAATGTTGTAGTATTCCCTTCAAAATAAGTATTTCTTTTTTTAATTACTATTCTATAAGCTACTCTAGTTTTTTTTATTTGCTAAGTGCATGTCATTGGAACAGAAAACAAGTTAGGCAAGGTTACATGACTTGAGAAGTACAAAGCACACCTGAGGCACACACAGCCCAGAGGCAGCGGCAGCCCCCAGAAGCAGTGGCACCTCTTTTGCTCAGAGCTTTGCCCCAAGCCCCATCGTAGGGGTCAGGCATATGGGGAGCAATGAGAAAGGGAACAACTGTATTCTGACCCTACTACTCTCATCTGCAAAGCATTGGTGAAGGAATCATTACACCAGCTGTAACTGAAAGCAGTACTGACACTGCTTACAGCCATGCAGGCCCCACAGGGCTAAGAATGGGTAAACACACAGTTCCCTACTTCTGAATCCTTTTTTGAGCAATTTTGGGGAAGACAGTATCAAAATAGAAGTCATTCCATAGAGAAGAAGTAATATTTGCATAAACATTTTTAAAGCACTGTATTCATCTTGTTGTTAGAAACATGAAACTCATTAACACCACTGTGATTTTTACATGTGTGGTGAAGTCCTCAAAATATTTAGAATTGTGATGATATAAATAGAGTGACACCTTGCAGCAAGATGCATTCTGTAATTTATATGTCTTCTGAAGCTAAATTGTCAAAATGTAACAAATATGACAAGTTTTGTTACCACAATCTGCTAAAATGCAACCAAAATGGAACGTCATTAGTTTCTAAAAGTGCCATGGAAATTTAAAAACATCACTGCTTACCACTGCCAAGATTATTTGTACTAGAAGCAGTTATGAAAGCAAATAGTCACTCATGCAGTTTCAATTTCACCTTTACGTGAAAGACTATGCCAAGACCATTTCCTGCTTCAGTCCCAGTGAAGGTCAACTCTTACAGATTTGAATGGGACATGAGTGCAAGTTTCACACACTGTTAGCCACTGTTTCTACAATTAATCCCATTTATATCAAAAAAAAAAAAAATTAAAAAGGAATAAATTCACTGAATAAGCCTGAATAAAAATAAAAATCATACTTAAACTCTCTCGAGGATGCTGATTTCGTTTTAGACATAGCACTGTTTTCTCCTAACATCTAGTCAATATATGAATTTTAAGTAGAGTATAAATTACCTTTTCTCAAAAAAGAACATGCAGTTTTATCAAGCTGGAGTAAACAGCCTCCCTTGGAAATCCATCATGAAGCATTTACTTTGCTAAAGCAAAATGAAATTTGCCTGGTCATTTTTTTAAGGATTTTCCACTGCACTGGCCTACCAGTGGCTCAGTTTATAAAAGAGCTATGATTTGAGTGCTGTTAGTATTTCATTTGCCTTAAGAAATAAAGATCTTGTAGGCAGAAATGAAACAAAATCATCCTTGGATATAAAAATAACATCCCAGTTTAGGATGTTAGCTGGTATAGTGACTCCTGCTTTTTTCAACAGTTACGCCAAGTCAATGGGGCTTTGAGCAACCTGGTATAATAGAAGGTATCCCTGCCCTTGGTGGGGGAATGGGGGTTGGAACTAGGTGATGTTTAAGGTCCCTTCCAACCCAAACTGTTCTATGATTCTATGAAATAACCACCAACCAAATAACCAGTCTGTGGCATTGAAAAGCCCTGCAGATATAACCTTGGTCAATTTAACTCTGTACAGACTTCCTACATAACTCTGGCAGTAAAGTGATCTAAAACTGGAGATGGAAAATCAGAGGGGAAATCTGTGCTGTGCTATTGATTTCTCCTGCATTGACACCCAGGATTTGCCTAGTTGCTGACACAATGGAGGGCAACGCTAAGCTGGCTCTAAGCTACACTGGATACCACACAAGTCTCGAGCAGCCCAGGATCCCAGAGGCATGAGATGGCTGCACACTACTTACCTTCTTTGCCCATGTAGGTATCTGGCTCATCAAAGATCTTGCCCTTAAACTGGTAACACACTCAAACATGACCAACTATTTCTGGTCACTTTGTTCAGGCCATACTGATGTTCAGCTGAACCAAAAAGAGAGTCTTTCTTTCTGCCACTACTCGCACCTATAAGCATACTGCTTTTGACATCTGCAAGAGCTGCCTGAGCAGTTTTTCCTTTCTGGAAATCTATGTTTAAATGCGGAACTGTGGCAGAAAGAGGATAATGCGAGAATCGATGAAATCTCTCTTGGTGCAATACTTCGTGAATTTTTGTTCGCCACACAAATTCTCATCACATTATAACAAATGGGGTATTTGCTGTAAAGGAAAAAAAAAAAAAAGCAGTGAAATACCAGCCATATCATGTTGGGAAATCAAATATATTGAAAAATGTATTTTATTAGCAGTAGTGTCTTAATTTTAAATCATGTGCCTGACACAATATTATACAGAAAACTTTTGTACACGTAATTTCTGCACTTGAACAGCAGATAACTAGAAGTTCATGTTGACAATAAAGAAAAAATACAGTATGATTTGTTCATACTACTGTGGAAAAGTAAACATTTCCTTGCAACTACTGTCATAAATCCTTGAAAACGTATGAAGTGACCTGACACCAAGAAGCAGTTTACCTGCAAAATATTACAGATCCAGCAAAGTCAGCTTCTCCCGCACCATCACTGTTTCTGTGTAATCCACAAGAAATGCAAGTCTGGGATAATATCAAAACCCAGTGTGTTTCTATTTCCCAACATCAGAAATATCAGCTGCTTGTATCAAGGTGCTTATTGCTTATCTAGTACTGATCCTGGCAACATCCAGGATAGTTGATTTTCTCAGTTAATCTCTAATATTACTTTTAAAATACTGCACAACAGTTCCAATCCCCAGCTCCAAATATTAAAGAGGCTCTAAATACTGAAAAATATTATTTTATTGTAATAAGACCAGAAACTGGATATAATGATTAAAATCTGATCACAAATCATTGCACTGGGTCTTGTGCATTTCTACTGAAGCATAAGAAAAATCAGAAGGTTCCTGGCACAGTTTTTCACTGTAGAGGAATGCAAGTTGTTTTCGTTATTTATTTATTACAAAGATGAATTTGTTGAAACTTCTTTTTAATCTCACATTTTAAAATCATTCTCAAATGAAGTTTCTTGGTTGAAATGATGAAATCAGAACATCAGTTTCAGTAGTCTAGATTAGCATATGTTATGTCAAGTGGTGGCATAAGAAATATATTCTCATATTAGTAATTTATGACTGTACACTTCGATTCATCCCTTTACATTCAGGGACATATATTTTGGAAAAAAATACAAGATAAAGAGTAGTCTATTATTTATTTATTTTTAAACTTTATTGAGTTCATCTGGAATCACAAAGCAGAATATCCTTAACTTTTATGTCAGTTTTCCAAAGTCACGGGGCCAGGACTGCCTACAGAATCTCCCTTTAAAGGGCTCTGCTTAATAGTCCTATCAGAAACAATGTTCCTAGATCTTTAGACTGTCAGAAATCTGAAACTTTTCTACATCGTGGTTGTGATACTGACTTAACCCTTCACATCAGCCTGTACCACAACATGATGGATGGAGAACAACTTAGCATGGTCATCGAAACCACATGCAGGTTGGCTTTCATACCAGTCTGCCCTCAGAAGAGCAGTTTATCTGCTGACCCACCAACCCCTCACTATCCCAGGGGGATGCTGAGCTGAATTTAGCATTCACAGAGCAACTAACACCTCAAAGTATTTTGTGTACATGTTTGTTCCCCATGTTTGAAGTGTCAGCCAGGTTTTGTTGTGGCTGAGTTTTTTTGGGTGGTTGGTGCTGTGGTTTTGCAGGTTTGGGGGTTTTGTTTTTTCAAAATCTCATATTGTTTTATAAAAGTTCA
This sequence comes from Strigops habroptila, assembly GCF_004027225.2. Classification (NCBI taxonomy): domain Eukaryota; kingdom Metazoa; phylum Chordata; class Aves; order Psittaciformes; family Psittacidae; genus Strigops; species Strigops habroptila. The sequence continues at coordinate 26,071,282 of NC_044283.2, forward strand.
TTGCTTCCAACTGCTTATTCCCCACTGATTACAAAACTATTATCACTTGTTTATGACAATTTCCACAGCAACCAATATAATCACAGACCGCTGTGACTTCAAGAGGAAAATAAGCACTATAAATTCATGCAAATGTCACCTGTTAAAAAATGAAGCAAGAGACAAGGAAAAAGAGATTGTCACACGTGATACAGGACTGCCAAAATAGAATGCATGTCAAAATTTTTTGCACAAAATATTACTGCATTTTTCTTACAATAAACTTGTCAGTTCAGCACAAAGAGCTTCAGGCTGAGCACGATGATCTCAACACCCATAAGTCAGATTGCGTAGCAGATGTTAAATGTAAAATCCATTAAGACCAATTAGATTCCACAGAAGAAAAAAATAGTAATAGTATGCACATGCAATGCTACATTACACAACAGTACTGAGAGATACAGTGACCCACAAAAAAAACCTCCACAAAACACAAACAAACAAACAAGCAAGCAAGCTTAAAAAATGTAAATTCCTTTCCTCACAAAGAGGACCAGCTAACAGAAGGTATGTTACGTTGCCTGCAGCCTTGTGAAGCAAGGTCTCCTGCCTCCTGGTCTGCTGTCTCCAGCTAGAAGGAACTCTTGTGAAGGCCATCACCTATTGCGCACCAATAGGTAATTAATCAGTGGTCCTCTACAGCAGCTTGAAACTAAGCAGTGAAAGAGTTTAAGCCTCTTTCCCAAACTGCATATGCATTACATGTCATGTTAACTGACCCAAATCATCCTCATGTGTACTAAGGTGACAGCTCCAATAGCATGGAGCCAAGCTATCAAGGAAAAGAAAAAAAAATAAGGAAAAGCTTGTGGTACACTCAGTAGACCCTTTTCACTACCACATAAGAATTTACTCCTTTTATTAACCATTAAAAGACAGGATTTATAATGGACACATGGAACAGATCTGTGAACACTTTTCAGAACTAACCCACCAATGCTAGGTGCAGGTTAAATTCTGGCCGTGTAGTAACTGTGTAGACAAATGAAGCTGTCACTGTGTACACGATAGTTTGCACACCACTGGGGGCAAAGGATCTAATGTTTTTTGTAGGAATTATGCATACTAAGAGGAAAGTCTGCCTCTGCACTTGTCAGGACATGTTGCCAAAGGCTGAAGCATTATTTCCTGGTAAGCGGTTTCAAACTGCTTACTCTGGTTCTTCAATCAGAATTAGTCTGCAACAACTAGTCCATCCCTAGATATTAAGGAATTCATAAAGTAATTAAATATATATGTAGTATCCAAGATGAATTTAATCTGCCTGGAGGTTTAATAATATAACTTTTTTTTTTTTTTTTTTTTTTTTAGAAAAAAAATGATATATGGTTATTTCAACTCAAAATACCTACTGAAGTTTGAGAGATACTAGAAACAGACCTTGACCTTGACCTGTTCCACAAACAATGTTGTGGTTTAAACCTTCCTTAGTAGCTCTGAGAACTCATTCAACCACTCAGGACCTAAGGAAATGGGCGGAACATACATATCCTCATGTATTTTTCCAATCACTTTGCTACAGAATTGAACACAAGTCCTCGGGAGAAAGGGTGAAAGAGAAGTTTGTGTAACTGCTATAGAGGTACAGACCAACAACTAATACAGTTGCTGGTTGCAGATGCTCATGCTGTGAATAACAAATGCAAACACAGCTAGAGTTTTTTCCAGTAGAACATAAAACTAGGTTTCTTCTCTGCTACCACCAAATTAAGTCTCAGGTGCTGGCCAAAACCTGAATAAGCTCCCTTAAGTTTTTTGTCTTGATACTTTTGTCTGTAAGGCACAGTCCAGAGTTGGACATTCCCCATGAGAGCTCTTCAAATCAGCAACCTCCCAACCAAAACTGCCTCCTCTCTGAGGTTCATGGGGACATGCAGCAAGGAATAAATTGAAAAGTGACTGCTCTTCTCTGTATATTAAGCTCTGTTTATGAGAGAGGAAGGAATACAGTCCAGGCTAATGCTATTGGAGAGCCTGCAGCCAGTAACCCTGACCACTCTTCTCACCCCTGGCGCAGGCTTCCAAGGTTTGCTCTCCCTTTGATGAATTCTTGTGCAGCAGTCAGGCAAAGCAACAGCAAGCACCCAATGCGTCCAAGGCATTTAATAATAACGTACTGTTTTATCAACAGTCTTCATCAATTGGACACTTAGTTTAAAAACAAACAAAACTAAAGCATTACTTCAGGCATTGTGTTTTGCTTGTTTCTCTTCCCATTTTGGTGAGTTGTCTCCACATTGCTGTGTTTCAGAAAAATCTACCTGATCATACGAACACATATAAAATTGTTAAACAAAAAAGATTGCTAAACGCATAACAAGCAGCCAAAATTAAAATACGCTCCCCATCTTTTCAGCCTACTTTTATCTCAGCCATTTTTGCACTCAGAAGTGTAAAAAAACCAAAACCATACACACTCAAAAACATTAAAGAAAATCTTTTTTTTTTTCAGTTAAGTGTATCAATTTAAGTAATAACTGGTTTACTTATCATAGTATTGTAACTTGGAAGACTGAAAATCAAAACAAAACTCATGATGTAGAACATTGAATTCATCCCTGGCATTATTCCATGTAAATCAGTGCTATTACACCAGGGATTAATTCGGAACACTGATCTGAATTACAGCACTGATCTATAAAGCAACCACACGCAAAATATGACCCAAAACATTATGAGCACCACAAATGCACACAAATAATTATGCACCTACAAATCTATTTCTGAGCAAACAGAACTAACTAGTTCATAGTCTTGATAAGAACAATAAGGAACTTCTACTATTTAGAAAATCATTATGACCATTTTTCTCAGAAAGGAGATTTAATAATCACATAAAATACTTGATACAAGTCCACCCTGTAGATGGTAAAGCTCCTCTACAACTCAGTTTCTACATATGCTAATGAAATATGACTGACAATAAGTTATGCAATGAATCTTCAGAAACTCATTAAATATAGTTTGAAGATTGATTTTAAGTACTAAAGTCTGCTCAGCAAAGGGTGGGCACCACCCGTACCATATACAACAATGTAAATTATTTAATGAATTTCTCCCTCAAGTAGAAACCCTTTCACATTTCCATCCTTTATAAAATACCATGCCTAGGTCCAGTTTTAGACACTAAACAGGTTGCTTCTGTTTAGCTGCCCTGCTGATGAAGTTAGTTAGAGGCTGCATCTCCCATCTCACCACAGAGGCAGGCGGATGCTCTACCAGAGCATCCCTCCTTCACTCAGAGAGCGTGAGACCACACAGAGGCAGGAGAAGAAAGAAGCGAATGAAGAACACCTCATTCTTCGATAGGCTCAGTCGGCTCTCAAAAACATGTGCCTGTTTAAGGCTGCCTGTGCCTTTCAAAGACAACCCTCAGCCAGGGGCTGGTGTTCTCCATCCAGCTGCGGTTTCATTACTCGAAACCACTGCCCAGCCAGTGCCCTACATTGCACTGCATACTTTGCCAGATTGAAAATCATTCGCCATTGCTCGATTTTTCTATTTGCAAGTGATCTGAAACCTTTAAGCCTACCCACAGCCAACTAGCAAAGTTGCTTAGGAGCTGTGTACCGGCCACGGAGTGGTTTATTTTCTTTTTTCCATTCTTTTCCCTCCCCCCCCCCCCCCCCCCCCCCACCTTGGAACCAGACTGTTTCTTGCTCCTCGGGAAGTTGGCCGTGCCTTGGCTGCCCCTTCCTTCACGGAGACCGTGCCCAGGCGCAGTGCACTCACTCGGGAAGGAAACGCAGCCATAAAATACTAAAACCCTTCCCTGCTCGGGGCTCCGCCGTTCCAATCTCCGCACCGCCTCGCTGAGTGGGAGCGCAGCAACCCTCCGCCGCGGGGCCAGCGCTGCGCACGGCCACGGGGATGGGACCCCCCAAGCGCCGCCGCCGCAGCCCCCCGACCCGGCACCGGCGCGACGCCCCTAGGAAGACCCCGACACGGGGCAGGCGGTGCAGGGGGGCTATTCTCCCCTTGGCACACTCGGCATCAAACGGTGCGCACAGCTGCCGTTGCTTCAATGAGCGGGGGGGAGCTGGTCCTCCGCCGCGCTCCGGACGGGGCACTACGCAGCCCTGTCCCTCCCGCACCCCAACGCACAGAATAAAATGTGAACTGTGGCAGTGGCAGCGTCGACTGAGAGGGGAGAGGGGGCAGCCCCAATTCCTCTCGGGCTACATGTTATTTTGGGACAGCGAGGGTCGGAATGTAGTGGTGCGAGTGCACTTTTAGCTGCACAGCGCAATGCACCCCGCGGGGCCAGGGCGCGGGCGGCACTTACTGAAGAAGATGTACTCGGTATAGCTGCTCCAGATCTTGTCGTCCCTGTACTGGTTGATGAAGGCGGCGGTGCCAGTGGAGTTGCAAGCCACCATGTGGAAGCCCGCCTCGGAGAGCCGGTCGAAGGCTTGCTCCAGGTAGGTGAATTTGAGGTAGAAGCGGGAGGTGTACTTCTCGGGTGGGCGATCGGGGTCGCGGCTTTCGTTAAGGGTCTCTCCGAACACCTCCTTGGCCAGGGCGATCCTGCCGCACACCATGATGCGGGCGACGCGGCGGAATTTGGCGTCCGCCTGGTTGTCCCGCACCGTGGTGTAGGACCCGCGGTAGCCCACGGTGAGGAAGCCCGAGCGCTTGTCCAGCGCCGCCCGCTGCAGCCGGTCGCTGCTGCCCTGCGAGTTGCTGTCCTCCAGGTCGCTCTGGCAGCCCTCGTCGTTGAGCGAGCTCTGCTTGGTGACCTTGGGCGACAGCAGCTTCACCAGGTCGCCCAGCTGGAAGTACTCGGCCTCCCGTAGGAGCCGCTCCTTCTCGGGGAAGTGCTCGGGCAGCGCCAGCTGCTTGTCCCGCAGGTAATCCAGCACGTACCTGAAGAGGAAGCCGTCGCGGTCGATGAAGAAGCGCGCCCGGCTGTCCCTGGGCAGCTGGCGGGCCGCCGCCGGGCCGCCCCGGCACGGGGAGAACATGGTGGCCAGCGTGCTGTCCGGGACGCTGAGCAGCGTGGAGTGCCTCGTCACGTACACCTGGCCCCCCACGTTCAGCTCCACCACCTCGGGGAACGGCGAGCCCGACGGCCCCGACACCATATCGCTGATGGGCAGGATGCTGCCGCCCGCCTCCTTCAAAGCCATGGCTGCGAGCGGGCGGCCGCGAAGGAGGGTCTCCCTCCTAAAAAAGCCGGCCTCCCTCCCTCCCTTCCACCCACCCCACCCTTCTTCTCCCTCCCCTCCTTCTCCTCCTCCTTCCCCTCCTTCCCCCGCCGCGCCCGGAAGCGCCTGGACGGAGCCGCTTCTCCCACCGCCCTCCGGCACGGCCCCGGGGGAGCGGCGCCAGCCCTCACCTGCCCCGCTGCGCCCCCTCGCTGCCCCGGCGGCGGGACGGGCTGCGCTGCGTTGTGCTGTGGGCTGGCCCGGCCCGGCCCGGCCCTGCACGACCCGCCCCGCCCCGAGCTCTGCCCCTGCCCCTGCCCGCGCTCCGCCCGGCGGTGGGGCCGCGGGGACCGTCAAGCGCGCTGGGCTCACGGCACAGCGGCCGCCAGAGCCGGCTGCCGCTTGGAGAAGCGCTGCCAGGCCCGGCCCAGGGAAGAGCCAAGCTCCTATCCCGGCTCCTCCCCCCGCCTCGGCTGGGTGGCTTTTTTGGTTCGCTTTGGGTTTTTTATTTGTTTTCCCCCTGAAAACCTCCCAGCCTCCCCCAGATCCGTCTGGCTGCGTTATACTGTCACTCCGGTTGGCACTTGCAGGGTGCTAGAATGGTGGTCGTCCTTCCAAAAGTAGCATTCTGCAAGATGCACATAATAGCATTTTTCACCATCTTCCGTGTATCAGCATACCTTTACCATGGGGGGGGAACGGGGAGATTTAATTGAGGACACAAAAGAAAACCGTATTTGCTGTGCTGGCGGTACAAATGTAACAGGCCGTGGTGGGGCACAAATGCTGTATTTGGTGTCCTGCTGCTTCGCTGGGGTGCAGCACACTGGGACCTTGATTTTGAGAGAAGCTTAATGTGCACTCTAGTTTGACGATGGAATTGGGGTGATTCAGAGCAGAAAGCAAAGTCAGCTGCCATTAGGATCCAGATGCCAGACACAGGTTTTGATTTGGAACACATTAGAGTACAGATTCTTGGCCATAAAGCAACTAAATTCATACTCTATTTAAGCAGTGAATTTTTAAAATTTGTATTGTTTTTATGCAGAGCCACAACTCACCTGAATCCAGATTTCTGATGCGTGTACTTTCAGGCTGTGCTGCTGGAATGTATCAGAGCACAGACTTGTGCACATGTGTCAGATGAGAGGTGTACGATTGCTCATGCCAACAAAAACTGAGGCCTAAACCTGACTGCGTTTCTCTGACTACCAGTGGCAGGTCTAAGTGTGACTCTGTTTGCTGGGTGGTTCGTGCATGGCAATGCTTTAGCTTTGTTTCATTTAAACAAGGGTCACTTCAGGCCTGGGGGTAAAAGCCATCAGTTTGAAGGCAGATAGAGCTGCAGATTTTTCCTTCTCACTAGTGCACGGTGATCAAGAAAACCAGTCATCCAAAGCTTAGTCACATTCTTTAAAATACTTGTGTAGACTTATCACTTTTAAAGCAGTAACATAGATGTTTTGGCAGCACCTCATCCCACCTATCTTACATACCTCTTTCAAGGTGGGATGAATCAGTCTCTGGTTCCTTCCTCCCTCCTTTTGCCATAAACAACCCCTAAATCTACGTTAAGAGAGAACTCCTAGTTTTTCCTTGGCTAGTGCTAAGGGAAGCACATCCAGCACCCACCCATCAGGTGCGGAGTGCTGGGAAGACTGAGCAAAGACTCCTAAAAACTAGATATGTTGTGCTTCAAACATAAGAATTATGTGGGAGTGAAAGGGCTTACAGCAGAGAACAAATGTGCAGGAAAGATTTCTGAGGTGCCCCTTGTTGACTATTTACTGAAACTGATTAATAGTTTTGAAAAAGGGGACAACTGTAAGTAACTAAGTAACATTCTCTCTCTTTCCTTGGTTATTTTATCTAAAATGCTCTTAAGGTCAGAAAAATCACTCAGACTGCTAGGCAACAAGAAAGCAGGGCATCGTTGTTTACTGACCATTTTGTCATGTGTTTCTCTAGGTTCAAATCCTTAAAACATGGGAGGAGAGTTTTCATTGTCTTGTTCTTGCCTGTAGGGGATATTGTTTCTCCCGAGGGCTCATTTGAGATGTTTTTGCTAATTTCATGTCCACCCTCTTCTGTGAAATATGAAATAATAATTTAACCATGTCTAAGACAACTCATACTAGAGCACTACATGGCTGATAACACCACCTCATCATTGTGAGCTACTGCCATACCCAGTGCGGTGTCACTAGAAAGGGGAAAGAATTCCATTTCTTTCTCATGTGCAGAAGCCTGTGGCCACAATCTTAAACCTTCTCTCTAGAGACTTGTGTTTGTAAGGATATGTAATCTAAGGATATGTAGCTTGACAAATGTTAGAGCGAGATCCTTTACCACACAGGATTGCCCAAGTTTGTCAGGTTGCGTAGAAGTTATGCATAAAATAAATATTAATATATTACTCAGGGAAAGTAGGAATTTCTTCTCAGTATTATCAGGGAAAGAAGAGAGAATTAGTGCTTCATTCTTTCTAGGCTCAACAGCCATTGCCTGAAGCACTTGAAAAATCCTTATACCAAATATTTGCAGTCACTTCTGTGTTAAGCTTCTGTATGCTGCCTATTATTTGGTCAGCCCATGGTTTCCTCTGTGAATAAGTGTATGCTAGGCCCAGCAATGTCTTTGTTTGAGTTGATGAAAAAAGCTCATGTAAATTCCAAATATAATTTTTCATGAGAATGGGCAGAGAGAACATATTCGTGCTCTGTGGGGTAAGAAGCATCTTCCTACACGCTTACATTATGCATAGTGCAACAGCATCCTGCAGTGCCATTTGAGTGAAGTCTAAGGCCAGTACAATGGAAACAAGTAAAGCTGCAAGTACATAAGTAAATATCCTTAAGCTTTAGATATGTGAGGGTTTCTGACGCTTAAAGCAGAGTAAAAAAAATGCAGGTGAAAGTCTGCCATGGTCTGTTTCCTTATCTGTAGGAGTGTTTTGAGATAGGGCTGAAGACTTTATGTAAGGGAGAATTTCTTTCGGAGATTCCCTCAGGTAGGCAGGGTGGTGAAAGCAGACGCCACCACCACCCCCTTGAAAGCAGCCTGTAGGGGCACAGGCAGGACGTGTTCCTCAGCAAAGATTTTTTCACTGTAGTTCTTTCTGCTTTGGATTCAGGGTGCTGGTTTGACCGGGCTACATGGGGAGAGACATTTTAGCAGGGCCTGTTGTGGCAGGACGAGGGGTAATGGTTTTAAAGTAAAAGAGAGGAGATTCAGGCTTGACATGAGGAAAAATTTCTTTACAATGAGAGTGGTAAAATACTGGCACAGGTTGTCCAGGGAGGTGGTAGATGTGCCATCCCTGGAGACATTCAAGGCCAGGCTGGATATGGTTCTGGGCAACCTGATCTAGATGAAAATGTCCCTGCTCAGTGCAGATGGGGGGTTAGACTAGATGACCTTTGAAAGTCCCTTCCAACCCAAACTATTCTATGATTCTATTATTCTAGACTTATTGGAGGGTATCATGGGTAGAGAGGGGGAAACAACAGAAAGGAGGGTCAGGAAGATCATCCAGACTACGTCATGTAGATCAACCAGGGCGTCCTTATAAAAAAATCATGTAGATAAAAGTACGCATTTACTGCTACTCAGACTGTCCAGTTCTGAAATGGAAATTAGGATATCAGGAATTAATACGTTTACTCGACTTATTGCTCCATCGGGTTTTGAACTGATACACCCAGCAAAAGGTTACTTTCTTACATTTTAAAAATGTTTCAGTAATCTCTTGTGATATTGTATTTGGTAAAAACTGTTAAATAAATCATCTGGAGTTTCTGACGAGGAGAGAGGTGGAAGTGAAAGTTTTCTTCACAAGAGACTTGTTTTAAAGAAACACTTCAGTAATATTAAAAAAAAGAAAAAGTGTTCACTAATACAATCCAAGGTGATTCCTGCAATTACAGTTTTATTTTTTAATGTCATTGGAGAACACAAAAGGCAGGATACATAACCACTTTTCAAATTGAATTGTAAAATCCATCTTATTTGTCTACTGAAAATTAACAAAAAAGTAGAAGATAATGTGTAGGAGAAGAACGAACACTGAAATAGGACGCTTAATTGGAGGCTCTTAGAGAACTGTGAAAATTCCGTAATCCCAGCAAGTTAATAAATTAGGTGAAATAGTAGGGTGAAGATTTTTCTGGCAGAATCCCAGTGAAGTCAAAGGGAATTTTTCGTTTGTCCTGTATTGCAGGATCAGGCAGGAAGAGTAGTTCATCATGCAGAAAAAGTTCCAGCTGATTACTATGAGCAGGTCTGCAATAATTACAGAAATCACCTAATGCAATAATTACAGAAATCACCTAATAAGCATTTAAGATGATTATGTTGTCTTTCAAAAAGTCATCAGCCCAAGAAATGACATTAAAATTCTAGACAAGAATGTGACAAACTGCCAGCAGAATCATATTTCTAACATTGCTGTACTCTGGCTCAGTAAGCCCTAGAAGTCTTGGCCACTTTCCTGATTCTCTCCTTTTGGTTGTCATTTCTGTCACTTTCCCAGTTATTAATATTTTTCTATTAGGAATTCTTAGATCTTACTTGTTCCCTTACATCTTATTCTCTGCTAGCAACAAAGCATCATTCTAAAGAGATGTCTTTTCTAAAGACTCTGAGCTTGTCAATTTTCCATCCAGCTAACAGTCGTCACTTCAATATATATGTTACATTTGTCCCTTATTAGCTGTTCTCCATACCACATTTTCCTTCTAGTCCCAACATTCATATTTTTTAAACTTTAAAGGTATTTATATGTAACATTGCATTGTTCCAAAATGATTGGAACTCTATCCTACAAGGATTTAGAAATGTATTTATTTATGTAATTAATTCTCAGAGTTAAACAGAAGCACTCGTATGTGTAAAGTTAGTGCTGTGGGAATTTGTACATTCAGGACCTTAACACTATTGCATACATTTAGATTAAAGCTATAGATTATTTGGTTGCACTGCTGGGACTAAGAGCAGAAGAAATTAGTCTGCACGCTTGATTCTGAGAATGTAGAAACTTTCTTTTCACAGTCAGTAGAAATTTATAACTCTAATTTAAGTTGTGTTTGAAACATAGCAAGTAGTTATTAAGGTTTCAAAGATTATATATTATCAGGAAAAAAGGTTTGGTGAGAAGTTTTGTCAGTCAGGTTAATCAAGAAATAATTTATCAAGTTGTTTTGTTTCCCAAAGACTGGAAGTTTCAGCTGCTAATAGCTAATGAATACATTTTCTGACAGTATTTACAGAGGTTACCACTGTGAAGTCAGTTCCGTCATACTGTAGCTGAAATGTTTTGAGTTATTTACAGCAACAGCTGCATTAGCTTTACCTGATGAGTTCTTTGGGTCCAGAGTCATTTATGAAAGTTAAAATAAAGCCTGTTCTTTCATACTGTAGCTGTTTGGAGTATTTCCTACATTATGCTATAATACCAAAGCAAAAGCAAAAGAAAGAACCCCAGGAATTATAAGCAGTCTAGTTTCATTAAAATATTCCAATTATATTATTTTATCCAAACATACAGGAGAGTAATTTGATATTCTATGTTATTGAATTTCTTCCATGAAGAATGCACAATTTCTTTTTCATCATTAAGATTGGTGCTTGGAATTAGCATTTCCAAAGTACTTAGGCTCATAGGTCCTTTTTAGAGCAGATGTGTCTTCTATGTGAATTTACACTATCCTAAATCTAACTAAGTTCTAACTTCAGTGTATCAAACTCTACATTTAGCATGTTCTGCATATAAACACCCCCATAGTAAGAATCTGTTAGCTTTCTGTTAATTAGGCCTAATAGACTGAACAGTTATGCAAGTGTATCCCAAGTATGGCAATGACATTTTTCTCACTTTTTCTCAGTGTAGGCTGTATTTAGCATTTGAACGTACTATTTTTTATCTTCTTCATTCATTTATCTTTTTAAAAAAACATCTTTTAAATGTTGATCAATGTGAAGTGATCTGCATAGAAGTACTGCGTATTGATGTTCTGCTCAGCTGCTCATTTCTTTTTTATTCTCAAGCACCAATTTTCCAGAGCCTGCTAAAATGAACAGCTCAACAGGACAAACATATATATCTGGTACCATATTGTTTCATTGTAGTGAAGTTAGGTTATATTTCTCTAACACCTGGCTCCTGAATATTAAAGCATATAGTATGGACACTTGTGATAGCAACAGATTTTATGCAACTATGCACGTTTTGCTATCACCGGAACAGGGAATCGCACATTCTCTCGCTGCCACTTCTTTGTTAACCTAAATTGAATGAAATCCAGAAACCTCAGGTACTGATAGGACATAGGTGTACTGGAGCACACTTCTGCTGGAACAGCTACAGTCTGACTGTAAGTGTTCTGTCAATAAAGATTTTGCTTTTCCTGTATTCTGATAGAGTCTACATAATCACAGCTCCCTTTGGCTTCAGCTTGTGTTTGTGGTATTCAGGAGTTCTGATAAGTAGGCACTTAATGTCTGAGTGGGTATATATCTACAGTCTAGCACACAGAAATTAATGCAGCAGTGTTTATTTCAGGAACTCCCTACAGTAGTACAAATTATGGCTCCACTAAGCTCAGTATAGATTTTTCCTGTTTGTTGTAAGTTATCTAATATTGGAATGGATGATCGTAATGGTCTTTTCCTTCTTCATTAAGGGAGAAAATATAAGAGAAAATATAATACATGATAATTTCTCAGTATAAGATTATGCTTGAGTTTTCAAATGTGCAAAACCAAGAAATGTGATGTTTCTGGTAATGTCCTAGCTTGCTATATTGTATGTCAACATTTCTGTTGACTAAATGAAAATGAAAAAGGAAATGTTGGGCATGGCTCTGATGCTGCAAAACATGCTCAGATCTATAATAGAATATACAAGAACTTATCCTGATTCACTGAAATTAATGTAATTGAAATGCCTAAACAGGAGGTAAGTGCTTCAATACCATTTTGGCACTGGGCATATAAACACTTTTGCAGCCTTTGAAGAGCACCATTGGCTATGGTATGAGTACTGATCGATGTAAAAATATTCACATGCAATGCAGGATCAGACATTATAGTAAGTCTTTGCTTCTGTGTCAGTTATACTGATATTTCCTTACTATGAAACAATATTTATATACAGCATAAAGTAATAATTCATAATGCTTTAGAGCTCACTGTCTACTCATTTCATTCCACAAGAGAAAAAATAGCTTAGTGAAATATGAATATTTGTTTGTAAGTTCCATATATTTTTTCTTCTTTCTTTGTGTACTTGATATTTTCTTCTTGATGTTGCATTGAAGAACCAAATCAGAATATAAAGATAGAATTTCTTTGTCATGCAGGGGGCTGCATTCACAGAAGAAAGCTGCAAAAGGTATTATAATGATAAATTAGTGATAGCTTTAAAAGCAAAATTATGAAAGTGACAAGATTACAAAGAATAGCATAGTAAATTAGCACATGTGAATGTGAAAGTCAGTAGTAAGTACTAATAACAATATGCATTTGATTTTGCAGCCAACCAAATTGTCACTATCAAAATAGTATTAATAAAAGCCACAAAAGAAAAAGAATTAAGTAAAATTTTTTGTGGTGGCTGCCCAAAAGGATTTAGAGATAGCTGCCTCCCATGTCTGAGAAGATAACAACAAAAAAAAAAAGTCAGTATTTTCACAGCTGTTAGGGAAAATAGAAAATAACAGACAAATGAATACATAACACTGTAAAAGGCACATTTTGGATGAAACTCTCTACCATGCTATTTTCTCTTACTGTCATGTTGATAGCTTATAACTGTTCTATGTTGTGATTTACAGACTTCTTTTTTGTAAGGAACATAGTAACAGGCATATATATTTATATATATTCTTTGTATTAAAGTATGGGATGTAAAATGTAAAATGCATGACTTGTAAATAACTACTTCACTGTTACAAGGTTTTTCTATCAAAATATGCAATTTTATTTTATATATATACGCACTTAAGAGATTAAAAGACACCCAACTGTCCTGCCTACTGTGAATTATTCCTTTGATTCTTGCTGACCCTCTCTGATTTGATTTATTGAATTGGGGAGGAAAGACTTCTGGAAATTATCTGAGCGCATCAGTAACTCATGAGTTTTTTGGTATTTTCTGTTAGAAGAACGTCTTATGATCAATAAGGTAGTATCTTGTAGTCAGCTGAACCTATGCAAGCAAACCCAAATCTTTCCCAAATGTGGCCTCTCTAACATATGTACATGGAGAAGATGTAAACAAAAAGATAGATAGAGTAAATGCTAACAGGAAAATCCTTGGTTTTGGTTTTGTGGTTGGAATGTGCTATATAAAAGATTAATGGGGAATTTATAGACATTAATACACAGTAATGTAAGTTACATAATAAAAGGCTATTAAAATGCCTATGTAAAAATGTAAAGAAGTCCAACAAAGTAGGAAGGAGAATGAGAGAGCTAGTCATATGAAGGAAAGTAGGATATTACGGGCATAACTTAAATCTGGCTCGAAGATTACATTAACTGGGCTATTAACAATAAAAGATATAGATTAGATGAAGCCAGCAGAAATGTGAAATGGGAAATCTGTGAAATGGGAAGCCTGTGCTTTCCTAACAAACACAGCCCTTAGGAATGAGGCTACTTCATCCCCTTTTGCGTTGGGGCAAAGTACTTTGTGAAGAGAAAAAGTGTAATACCAGCTTAAATCAGCCAGCAAATTCAATGTGGAGAGGAGATGTTTGGGTTTTCCTTCCAGCTGGTCCACTCCATGCTATGAGAATAGGCAGAGGGGAGTCAAAGGGTTCCTTTCTTCATTCTTTTCCACGACAGGTGTTTGTATGGGCATCGATTTCCTTGCTCCTTGAGTGAAGAACAGTGGTGACCTGGTCATTCCTAAAGCTGCAGTGTCATTCAGGGTTGAATTTTAATTGGTCTTGGAGAATAAACTAGTTACAGGAATACGCTGTATTTTGCCTTCTCCAAAATCATCTCAAGTGTGAAATGACTGAGCAAATGAAAAGGCGTATGGAAAGGTCAAGAGAGCTGTAGGAGTAATGGGAGATTTTCTTAACCTCGACATAGATTTGAGAGAATCAAGTGGAAGAAATGAAGCCGGTAGTATATGTGCGGAGATAAAACACAGCCACTATTTTCTACATAATAAGTTTCAAAACACTTTTAGCACAAATACTGCTGAGAGCGACAAACCCCACAAATAAGAGAAGTAAGTACGGATGATGTCAAGCGTAAACCTGAGATTAAAAGGAAAAAATAGAGGTGAAACAGAGGCTTCTCCTATTAAACATCAAACCAAAGCGTTTCAGGAACTGATAATTAAAATCCAATGGGTTGAGGTACTATGAAATACAAAGAGATTTCAATAAAATTGTTGAACATACTAAAGGTACTTAGTGCTTCAAGCAGGTAATAAATGTAGTATAAACACCTATACATAAAGTACTAATAAAGTATTAACACAGAATTAAGAACATGGCAAATTAATTTTGGATTTGATGAGTAAACCTTGTCTTAACATTGGTTTCAGCTTTATGAAGTGTACTTCATATTATTAATCATGAAACATGACAAGTGTTGCTCATTTTTCCATCTGCTGGAAATTGAAGGATCATATTCCTAAAACCTACAAAACATTCAAATCTTCGAACTGACTTTTTTTGTACTTCATTTATTTATTCATTGTTTATGTTGCAAATGCATCTTAGACCTGTGGTTGGCAGCCTGTGTTGTGTCAGCTCTTGGTCACCAAAAGGTGATTAGGGAAAGTAAAATTAATACTATGAGGTCGAAGTTTACTATGTAAACCTTGCAGGGGATGCTAATCAAAAAAGGTTGAAACCATCACCTTAGCTGAATATAAGGTCTGTCTTCATTCATGCTTTCGATAGCATGGAAGTCACCTTCAAAGAAGGCACCTCTGTGTTCTACTGACCTATAAGAATAACCATGTGGAGACAGAAAAGGAGAATGCAGCAGAAGAGAAATTTATCTCTTAGAGACTTAAAAAGCAAAGTAACTGAGTGAAAACCTAACTTCCCTGAAATCAGCTGCAAGACTCTCATTTAACCTGATATGATTTTGCCTGGAGAGTGTATCTCAACTAGAACTCTGATTTAAAAAGAAAAAAAACAAAACCCTAAGTAGACAAATTCATAGTTATTATAATGCAGAACAATAATTTAAAGACTTTAACCCTGATACGAAATAACTTGCTTTCCCATCCTCAGCCATTTCTAGACCAACGCTGGCTTGAGGGGATTTGTTACACTTGGATGAAATATGTGAAACAAAAAGCTCAGTGAATCATGCAAAAAAGCAGTGAAAGTACTAGGAGGTACAGAGCAAAAAATTGCCTGTTAGGAATTAAATAGAAGGGAGAGTTGTAAGGAATAATTTTTTGAAGAAGTAAAAATATCACCTGAAACAAAAACCTCCAGCTCTACAAAAATATACTCCAGAGACTTTAGGAATAACTAATTTTAAATGCCATTTTTCCGTGTCTTGTTTTTATAGAGGTTTATATCTGATCTATAGCTATTAATGATGAAATCCTCCCATGTTAAGAACTAGTACTGGGCCTATGTACTCCTTAAATCTCACTTAAACCTTCCAAATTGTGTGTGAGACAGTAAAACGCTGTGCACTGCTGTGAATAATGCCATAGAGCACACTTTCCAGTTTTTATAATGAGATTGAAATACAAGTCATTTTTTCTTCAAATGAGAAGTGAAATACTCTCACTATGGGTCAACAATGCTCCATTGTTTTTTTATCACCTGCATGCTTTAGGCAAATATTTCATATTCAGCTGTTATACTGCATAGGCTCGTTGTACAGAGAGTTATCTGAGTTAGGTTACATTTATATTCAAATGACAAGTCATGATTCATTTTTTAAAAGATCTTTTGATAGTGCTAAATAGCCTGATTAGAAATATATCATTATGGTACATTATGTAAACCAAATCTTTATGAGGCAGCGTTCAGACTGCATTTAATGTTTATCTTCAGTGACGTCCAGAAACGAAGACTGAAGCCAAGCATGGTCATGCCGAGAATGGAAATTTGAAGAGTCTTTTTCATTTATAATAAACACACCCAGCTGGGAGCACAGCTGCAAACTAAGGAACCAAAGCTCTAGCTTGATGCTACCTGGGAGGGTCTAATTACAAAAACCACATAGACTGGCTCAAAACCACAAATGCAAGGTTAGGATTAATTTAGGCATGGACCACAATTCTATTGGCAAAAGGTATCTAAACCAACATCTTATCACTAAGCAGTGGTGATATTTTATACAGTAATATAAATCCAAAGAGCTACTAAATGAAACCAAAGTGATGTACTTCCAGGGGTATTTAGCTTCAAAATTCTAACCGACCCAGTTTGGCTGATCTCCTTTTACAGAGCCATTTAGGAAAAAAAACAAAACAAAACAAAAAGAAAAAAAAAAAAAGCCAAGCCAATCCACAGACTTTTCTCAAAAGTAAAAGTTTAACACTTAAACAGAAAAACAACCCTTTCCAGGGGCTGTCGTTTCAGTCCAATTTATCTAGCAGATCTCATTAAATGAAGATTTAGAAAATCAGATAGAAAAGTACTATATATGTGTCCATCTTCCTTATTCTTGTTGTAAAAACAAATATTATGATAAACTAGGAAAAAAATCGTCTTCATTATATTTAGATATTCTTGCAATTGAAGTGCAATTTTCTGCATTTTGAGGGATTTAAAGATAGTACAGGAAAAAAATAATTTATAAAAAAATAAAAACTGAATTTAATTAGTGTCAAGTGAGATGCCAACAAACATGGATCAGTTGTTCCAATAGGAGGACTCCTATTCCAGAAGTCTGCAAAAGGTTTCCTTTGCTTTGTGTGCATCAATAACTACATTTATTTGTCTACCAGAAATGGCCAGACTCTATCAAGCCCCTTTCTTCCAGAGAATCATGAAAATGATATCAATCAGGTACATTTTATCATAGGATTTTGCCATAGGGCTTAATATCTGACAATTAAATCTGTATTTTGGATGGAATTAGTCTTCCAGGTTTGCTGATTAGATCACTCCATTTTACCTTTCCCCTTTCTGTCCATTTCTTCCTATCTTTCTTCCTTTTTTTTTTTTTAGCATTTTCATAGTGTAGGATTGCCATAAGCACTTAAAATCAAAAGGTTTAATTATTGTACAGATGTTGCACTCTATAAAAGAGAATGGACAAACCAATTAAAGTCCAAATGTGGCATTTAAAGGTAATAATAACTGAATGCGTTTTGTCCAATGAGCAGATTCTGTATGCATGCTTAGTATGTCAGTAACTATTCAGTTAGCAGGTGGTGAATGAATGGTAAAAGATGGTAACCAACAGGAGGATGCATGATATAATGTGCAAGAAGATCCTTTCTGCGTTTTCCCTGGTTCCTGCCTTACTTGTTCTCCCATTCTGCACCATTCTGCACCTGGTACTCTCCCCTCACTATCTGTCCCTCTTCTTCAAGTTCCAGGTACCACCCACTTTTCTATGGAAGTGTCAGGAGATCT
Source organism: Strigops habroptila (assembly GCF_004027225.2). Lineage (NCBI taxonomy): Eukaryota > Metazoa > Chordata > Aves > Psittaciformes > Psittacidae > Strigops > Strigops habroptila. The sequence continues at coordinate 26,089,046 of NC_044283.2, forward strand.
TCTATAGGAGCAACAGGTGAAAATGCTATTTTCCTTGCTTATTTGCTTCAAGAATTGGAGGAAATACCTTTAAAGAGGGTAAATCCTTCATCTGCCTTTCCAGCTCTTTTTGGACCTGCATCGCAGGAGAAAGCAAGAAAGGACAGACAATTGTCCCAGAGAAGAAAATAAAAAAAACCTGTTTTCTTAGCACAGACTACTGCTTTATGATACACATGCCAGAAGCCTGAGAAGCCAAAAGCCTTCACGGACACCTCTTAATGCTTTTACTTTGGGATTACTTTGGCATTTCACCAGTGAGGCATGTAAGATTTCATGGAGGGAGTGGGGAGATTTCTACTTTATCCCTTGAAGCATTTTGATCACTCCTGAGTCCTTTGGCTTCAGCAGTCTGAAGATTCACTAGTATGTGACAGAAGTCTTGTAGGACTTCACAAAGTGCCATTGTCCATACCACCAAACCTCTGCATGACATATTGTAATGTGCTTTTCATGCACTTTTTTCTTGTGCAGCTACAGAAGTACATCACGTTCAGACAACTTAAGGCAAGGTTTGGATGCTAGAGCTCTGTTTAAATGAGATTTGGATACCCCTAATAACTACAAATCACATTCAAAAGATAGGTTGTCCACATTGATTTTTGGTATGGGGATTTATAGTCATTATGGTTTTGAAAAATGGACAGAACTAAGATAATATGTCTTAATATGTCTAAAGTGCTTATGGTCTTCTCCTTCATGTTCCATCATAAGGTCATGGCAAACAACAGCAATAGTTTAGGCATCTGTCTTTCACACAATTTAAAGCCTTCACCATAACTATCACTCTTAGCCTCTCCAATCACTTACAATTTCACTTTCATCCAGAATCAGAGTTGAAGTCCAGATATTTTTCAGATTTATGATTAAAGGATAAAATTCCTTTTTGCAGTCTGCTTCCCAGTGTGTTTTTCCTTCGTTAGAGTTACCCAGAAAATAATTTTCTCAAATATGGTATTAACTGCAGTTTTGCCTGGTCTTCCCATTCTTTCAGACAACCCCAGAGCATTTGGGAGTGCGTTCCTGCAGCTGCCTTATCTGCTTGCTGTGGGGGCTCTTTGAGGGCTGGTCTGAACACCACTCTGGGCGGGGAGCACCTACAGACTCCATCAGCTCTGATGAACAGCCTGGAAGTGAAAGGGAAACAGTTAAATGGAGGAGAACACTATTTGCTCTTCTTTGTTTTCAATCTTTAGACTATATTACAAGAGGGTTAGGACTCAGGAATAGATGCTGACTTATGAGAATGCAAGGCACAGACTGCATATGCATTTGCAAGTGTTTTGTGTAGGATCAGAGGATAAAAGCCAGTTTAATCATTTTTATTAATTAATCAGCTTCAAATCTGCTTCTTATAAGAAGGGGATCTATTATCTTCTTTCTAGGCATCAGCTTCCTATTGATATTAATCAGAATTACACAAGCTTAGTTATAATGATGTTAATTTAGTTATAGAAAAACATTTTTCTGTTCTAAGTAACCTAACTGTAATTTTCTAGGACATACATGTACCTTTTTTCACCAATAGACGTGCCTGTGGTTCGCACTAACGCTTGCTAAATGCAATATGGTATTTATTTCAACATACAATATGGACAATCCTTATTTTTTTATTATTCTTATAACTTTGAACAGCTTGATTCTGAATATGTGATACACCTGTATCTCATTGGGATGATCTCATATTGAAAATTTCCTCCGTAGAGAACAGAAGTACAGATGCAGTGTTTTTTTCCAGTGACTTATCTATTTCTACTGATTTTTTAATCTCTGTATCAAATTGTTATTACTTGGCATTATAGTTCCCTAACCACACCTTATACCTGTATTGTTCTAAATTTCTGCTAATTTAGGAGACTGATTTTTGCTGTAGATGGATGGATAACTGTGTTAATTTTTCAATGGGCTCAGATAAATTTCTACTAGTTGTTACCAGTATAGTAATGGTACAGGCAAAAAGAAGTCAGGATTCCACCAAATGCTCATCTTCCAAGTGTTGCTTATTTAACATGGGAAATAACATCCTCATGAAATCTGTTTTGTACTCTCAGCCAGATGATATCTTCCTGGTGCATGGAGGAGAGTATAGCTCTTACATTGCCTCCTTTATGTGGGCACATATATGATGATCTTCCATCTTGCTCTTAAGCAGAGGATAATTCAGACTAAAAAACAGGCAAGATTAAAACCTACTTTAATTTACTGCAGAGATTAAGTGGTAAAGATACAATTAATGGTACTTGCTAGTTGTGAGGAAGGTTGTTACAGCAGCCAAAAGACACACACCTATATATCACAGAGCAGCACAACATCTAGCAAAAAATTCTTGATGCTGCCAGCTTCCTGGTAAAAATCCCGCTTAAATCACAATAAAAGACTCAATCCCTAGCATAATACTTCTGAAAAGAAAAATATGGCCTGCCAGTATCCTGCCTTAGCTGGGAGGTAGGGAAGATTTCATTCACTGTTTATCAGTGTTTATGCCCATGCCTCTTCTGTACAGATGGAAATGTAGTAAGGCGAAAGCTATTTGGGGAATATAAGCAGGCTGGCAAAGACTTACAGCAAAATACGAAAATAAAAGGCTTGGTCCTATGTGTTAGAAATGGCAATGCAAACTAGCTCCAAATCTGGAATAAATCCTCCACTTTTTCAAGTACTGTTAGTTTTATTTTTGCACAGTTTCTAGTCTTGAATTTCTATTAATAAGAGTTCTTAATCAAATGGTTGTTTTATACTTCAATTACATAGAGATGGATAGCTGATCAAGGAGAAAGAAAAAATAAGATGTCAAATTACTGTGTGGAGGTTTGTTGAACTTTCATAAAGCTGTTTAACGTGCCAGTGTCAGTGGTAGCTATCATGCATTTATCTGGCTCCTGTACTAAATAAATGAGCTTGATGTCTCCCAAGGGATTGACACAGCATGACCTTGGATGAGAGAAAGTATTTAATTTTCTATTAAATATGGCATATCTCTGCAGTCTTTCAGAAGTGTATGTTTTGAAATACTGGAAACAAGAAGTGAGATCATTAGGTACACATACGCAAACATACATAGGTACTTTTCTCTTGAAGGCTAGACAAATGATGGATCCACAAAACAAAGACGACACCCCTCAGATGCTGCTGCACAGGTCTACAGTCTTGAAGTCAGTGCTTTGCATATGCAGCTAAGCTTGACAACAGGCAAGCAAAGAAGAAAAGGAAATACATGAATGTGCTACAGTCCCCAAGATTTTAACTTCTCTGGGCTCTGCCTTAATCTTTGGCTCTGCCCTTCCTTCACCTTACATGTACAGCCAGAAGGCTTACCCATACCACTACAGTGCTGATCCAGGTCTTAACACTGCTCTTTTCCAGAGGAAAGCCTACTTCAGTGTGTCTGCCTCTGCTCCTGGCGCAGAAACTCTTCTCATCTGCTCAAGCAAAAGTAAAGGGTTGAGCTGAAGTAGTTAAAGTAGGCATCTTATTGTTATTTAATTTAAAACAAGATGAAATGCAAAATAAACACTGAGAGTGAAATGTGTGTTTTAGGACAGAATATCTCAAGTCCCTTAAGCCCTTCACAATCAAAACATCAGGACAGATTTAAGTCTTTTGGAATCCCTTTCCCTTACTACTTCCACAAAAACCTTGAAGTTCAATATAGGAAAAGTTTTCAGGTCATCTAGTCTGTCCCATGCCAGGTTTGGATTAGTTCACTGGTATTATGCCAGTTTTCTAGCCACCTCCAGAGCAGCAGCTTATTTTTTCTGTTTGTCAGGGATAGTGTTTTATTGGCAAGAATAGAGTGTGTGTGTGGGGGGAAAATACTGCAGTATTTTCTATGGAGACCAGCCAAAAAAAAAAAAATTGGAGTGAAGGAAAGAGACTGAGAAGAGAGACAAAGGAGGAAATAATGAAATAGAAAAGAAGGAAAGAAACATGGCAACAGTACAGGAAAATAAATAAGACATTAAGAAGTGGACAGAAAATAAGCAGGGAAATTAGAAAAAATCTAAAAAGAAAAAAATCTTAAAATGGAAATTATTGGTGAAAAAAATGGGGAAATATTTATTTTTTAAATCCTGAATAGCACTATGTTGGCACACAATTGCCAGAAAGACAAGAATATAAGAAAAACTTGTCATTCTTTTATTTTTTTTTTCCATTTCTTTGTATTTTCCTGCCTTATACCAATTATATTATTCGCCACAATTTTTCCTGAATAACTTCTTTTTTTCCCTTTTAGCCAGGTATCTAAAGCAGTATTTTTTTTAGATTGTTTGGCATCTCCTCACTACTACTTAATTGATATGGTGCATCAAATTTCATTATGCATGAGTGCAGTGATTTATTCGTAATGCAATAGCCTTCAGTCTTTGGCTATCTAGAATGATTATCAATTTTAACCCATCTCTTTTAAGTGATTTTTTTTTCCTGTTCAAAGGGATGAAAAATAACAACAGGGACTCAAAGAGTGCACAAGGACAAAACCAGTAACAATCGGTATTTCAAACTAAATGAGAATTACTAGAAACTTGCTTACCTTTGGATATCTGAAATGATAACGAAGTTTTCATTATTAATTTGGGCATATAAATACAGAACAGTCAAGGATGGGCAATAATTCTGAATCAACCTCTTCTGCAAAAGTATTAATTATTGCAGGAGAGTATATCTCTAATCCAAGTTTGTCAATATATACAAAGACATTATTAGGAACAGTAAAAATGTGTGCCTTTGCCAAAATATTCAAGATTAATTTTCCAAGCCTCATTTCTTTTAACTATCCTTAAGTTCTCTTTGCTTTGCTGAAATATATTTTTTTAGTCATACACAAGGGTAACATTGTGGCCATGAAAATTTTGGTCATTCATAAACAGCTTCCCTTTTCTCTCAGAAAATTTTGCAAAAAACTATGTTATAAGCATTCAGTTCTGAAGTGTATGTGTACATCTGTGATGCTCTGCACCACAAAACTACAAAATACTTCACAGTATATGTAGATTTGTATTGTAAGGGCTGAAACGGAAAGTCCAAAGAATCATTGATGTCCCAAAGGCATGTAGTGACTAGGAACTTGTCAGGAGAAAATTCCGAGGACATCAATTCTAATTGCTCGTTATTACAGGCAAATGCATCAAACCAAGACTTTTAGGTTCCTCTCATAGATAAATCCTCCATTTCTTTTTCATTTCAACAATACCTTGGCATCTTATCTAGTGGCATGCAACGAGTTATTTAATAGAAAAGCAAGTATTTCTACTGCTCTGTTGTTTCCAACAGAAAAGCCCACTGTTTATAGATGAAATTCTTACTGTAAGCCCGTAAGTTCATGCCCTCACTTTTAATATTGTTAAACTTCATCTTAGCTTTAGCCTAAGGCCAGGTTTTTAATATTATATACTAGTCTTCTAAACTGAAAATATTTCACATCTGATGTTCCCACATTTTGTAGCAAAAATTGTGGAAGCACTATCAAAGTTGCAATACAGTCAGCATTACTTTTCTAATACAGATGAGATCTACATCTAGGGAATTGTTTTGCTGCTTGCCCGATGGAGATTGTGAAGGTTTAATTCCCTTCAAAAATAGTGGCAACTGAATCCTAGAACAGAAGACTCAGTTTCATACATCAGCATTAGTAGTTCTTCTCATGACATCTTTCAAAAACTTATCCATGTATTTTTTATCACAGTTGGTTAAAATTCAAGATGGGTCTGTTACGCAACTTTCTCACAATATATGGCCAACCAAAAGAGCTCATGCTTCATACATAACCCTTATAGCTGAGAGAACCAAATCTGCCAGGGTATTGAGGACCACACTGCCTTAGGTTTTGGTGGGGAAGGGGGATGAATGAACAGGAATTCTTACAGAAGCCTTCCAAGAAACATACTGGCCTAAAAGTGAAAAAACACAGCAGGTCCTTGGAAAAAAAATATATAAAATAATTCAAGTAACATCATAAGCTCTCCAAACTTATTAGCTTGCTTTGAATATCTGGAAAGTAAATCCTGCTAAATCCCATATATGCCTGCAACCAGATGCAGAGACTATAATAGAGTATAGCATTGATTTTTTTTTTTCCTGTGTGATTTTCCTTCTAGCATCATCTTCTTCTTAATATTTCTGTAGGTTAGCACCTCTCAGGTAGTTTCATTACTGGTAACAATAATGAGAGTGCTGTTTCAAGCAGGAGATGGTAACCAGTTAAATAACACACTTCTTACAGCTGCTTAGCACAAGCCAAGGTAAGATAATGTAGTGGTTAAACTCTCCATTGCCATTACAACTTGCCTACATTTATGCTCCTTTCTAAATGTTGAATAGACTTCTCAGGACAAAGCAGAAATGTTCAGGCTGTTGCTTAGATACTACTTTCACAGGCTTCGTATGAAAAAATCTATGTATACAGGCAAATAAATAGATAAGTTAATAGGCTGAACTCACAATGGACAAATACAAATCACTTCTTTTGCACTATACTTAGGGTTGGAAGAAACAAATGTGGAACACATAGAACACTCACACAATGCAAAACGTAAATATCTTTGCTTTTGCTGGGATGCCTCCTTCGTGCATGAATATTTGGGACCAGACTATCATAACAAAACCACGTTAGGTTAACTTGGGTCACTTGGTTTATCTATATCCATTCTTGCTGTATAGCATACATGCCTGAATATCACATTTGTTCGATTATACAGGAATCTCTCATAATTTGTGAATTTGCAACAACAGATCAAAACCAAGATCATATCCTAAAATTAGAAAATCACCTTAGTCACATAGAGTATGGGCTTTATTTCCTAAAACAGAGGAGTTAAATTTGCAATGGTTCACATATTCTATTCAGAATGCCCAAATTATATCTAGTGAAAACTGCTTTACTAAAAATAGATGCTGTTCTGCATGAGTACTAGATTGGTTCCTGCTATGCCATTTCCTCAGTAGAAAAAAAAAAGAAAAAGAAAAAAGGAAGAACAATTTTTGTACGTGTTCTGCTTTGCTAATATAAAAAAGAAAAAAAAATGTTAGTTTTTTTAGCTCCAAGACATCACAACTTGGAGCAACACACAGAACAAACCGGGGGTTATGTAAAAGCTGATAGTTACCGCAATACCAGAGCATTACCTATTATGTAGTTATGGTGACGCATACTACTCTTGCGATACATGACACAAATTATATAGGATTTTTGAGTAACTCCATTTTGCTCTATTGATCAAAATAAAATGACTACAGAAATTGCTGCTTTTTGCCTTTTGTTATATTTTTTGTTAATCCCCTGCAAGATAAGTGTGTGCCTTCATAGGTTTTTGCATTAAAAAACAATTGTGAAAGCAACAGAAGCAGAGCAGAATTCAATACCCAGATTATACTGGAGGAAAGAATAGATAGCAAAATAATTCTGAATTAAAAAACCATTATATTTTATAAACAAATTTTCTCTCCTTGAACTAGCTTTTAATTGTTTACTTGGTCCTGCCTTAAGCATTATTTTTTGTATCAGCTTGTCATTTATTTCATATAATTAATTACTGTGAAGATTAAAAAAATCAAAGTCTTTAAAATGGCAAATCAGTCTAATTATCCACATTAAATGTACCTTACATCAATTTCCGCTACAAAAGAGTGTAAACTTCTGTTGCAACTTCAAGATGAATAATTACATATATATGCCACTTTTTATATTTCTGGACCTGATTCTTTACCTGGTAGTGAAAGGGGACAGAATAACTAGTGACAGAAGTAACTGTCTTGAAAATATTTCTATAAAGAGTTACTGTAACAATAATTGACATTCCTTACATTATATACTGTCTACAAAATTATCCCATAGTAGATTACAATTTTCCAGACACAGGTTTTGGTAAGAGTTTTAATGATTGAATTCAATGTTTGCTTTTATGAAATGAGCCATGTTCAAATATTGTCAGTATAAATATGCTTATAAAAAAAGAACTTTGTCTTCTTACCAGGATTCACATCTCAGCAGAGGTGATCAGTATTGTTTGGTTTTGTTTTTCTCTAAAAGAATATTATTAAATATTGTATTTTTAGTAAATACTATGCTTGATTTTTTCTCACCTTTTCCCTAAAATAATGAAGTGTTAACAAGTTTTTTGTCTACAGAAATAGGTGATTATTTGTCATGTATTTCTCCTAAAAACCAAGCAAACATTATTTAAATAAAAAATCCAAGAAACCCAAGCCATTTACTCAAATCTTTTTACAATTTATAATTAAACCAATCAAAATCATGTTATAATTTTTCCATGATGAACCAGATAACATTCCTTAGTTGTCCCCCCCTGTATGGGTCAATATCTTCCTTCCCTTTGCGGGAACGCTACATTGTCCGAGCTGACAAAGGGATAGGGGATGTTTATACATAAAACCAGTTCATCAGTCCACAGATACTTGATGTTTATAGGCTTTTCAGAATAGGGAGGAGTCATTCGTACACTTAAATTCCTTGCTGGAAGGGAGTACAGCAACAGGAGGGAAATGTCTATTTAGTCTTCAGGTCAGATGACCCTGATGTGCCACTGAGATGCGAGATGGTTTGGATCAGGTACCCAGCAGGGCACTTGGCAGCTCCCTCCTGTTCAGTCCCTGCAAAAATCAGGTGTGCACATGCAGGGGATATATGCTCAGATCTCATCCTGGCATGGAGTCAGAAAGCCGGGAGCTCATCTCTCACAGCACAAGGGCTGCGCAGGGTTCCCATATCCCACGATGCAGATATAGCCTGAGATACCCACTTCATTCTTCCTTCTTCTGAACTTACGTGTCTTTGCTAACCAAGAGCTGGATCTTGTATACTAGAAAAGTATATATCCCTTGATAAAAAGTGCTAAGAAGTAAAATTATTCCCATGGAAATTAATCCGATACTTAGAGTACCTCAGTAAGAGGGAGCAAGTTCATTGTCCAGTGCTCTCACATTGCAGGAAGAACCAGTATGGAAAAGAGGTCTTTGCAGAGGAGCATGTCATGATTATGCCTCTCGGTACCTTGTCTTAGTGATGGTGTAGTGCTACAGTTGAATAGAGATTTTGAGTGACTGAAAACATATATCATATACAACTGTGATTCTATTTACTTTTAATTAAAGTAGCTTGATGTCTCAGGGTTAGACGGTTCTTTTTCCTTTTTGCTATAAGTAATGCAGTATATAATATTGGAATGTTCATAAATGCAGGTACTTCATAATTTACAATCAGTCAAACTCTATTTTTATGCATACACCATTTACTGAACTGTACTTATACAATTAATTTTTAAATGCACTACATGACAATTTCAGGTAAGCTCTTAGAATGGTATATATTACAACCATTCTCTTTCTGGTCATTCAGTGGAATCCTTTCCTTCCCTTCAAGATTAAAAGATATTGTGGTTTTTTACTATTGTTTTTTGATAGTTTAACAGGTCTCAGGCAAATTGTCTGGTTTTGGTGGCTCCAGTTTCTCAAGATGATGCAGATCCTGAGGCATAACTGTAAATCTGCTGGACTCACCTCAAAACTAGCAGACCTAGATACTCAGGGTATTTAGGCTCCGTTTCCAGAATTGAAGATCTTTGGTCATAAGTTCATCTTCAGAGGAAGGTTCATTGTACATTTGTTTCAGTAAAGGGATGGATCATGTCATATGTAACAAAATCAATTTCTATTGGAGGCAATCAAATACAATAAAAGAGCATTCACAATTTCTCCCCGCCCCTCTCCCTTCTCCCCCACCCCCCGCCCCCCGCCAAGGTTTATTCACTTTGGTTAAGTCTGTGCTTAAATTTTTATCTGTAAAAGTAGCTGTCATTCAAGAACACATGAAATGGGCATGTAGGCATAATGAGAGGCACTGTAGGTTTTTATTTTATTGGAACAGTACCATTCATTCATCTGCTCATTCACTTACTCATGATATTATTATTACGATTTTTACACTCATGAAAAATGTAGACACAGAAAACTTCACTTCAGCAGAAGTCTGTCCATATGAGATGTAACTTTGAAGTCATATATATTAGGGTTCAGAGTGAACAGTTTGGAATCTCAGTCATGAGCCTAATAAACCCTAATAAATTTTTCACAGAACATATTCACAGCAGATTTATTAACCTTAGAATAGCAACATGTATCTTAGCATACTCCATATACAAAGAATGGAAACACAGAATTTGTTGTGTTACAAAAAGGAATGTATTCAAATACCATAATCACATATTTTATGCACCTTCTCCATGACAAAATTATACAAGAGAGTGGACCACTAAATGACAATACTCACTTTCCTGCTGTTGTTCAGCCTGTTGAACACACCACTTCTCACTCTGCTAATCAGATGTTAAGCTCCTTAAGTTATGTTCCATAAAATCACTTCTAAGGCATAATTTGTCTAATTATCTACTGTTTTTTCACAGGAGAAGGGAGTCAGATCAAACCACAAGGAAGTACAAGCTATCTCCAGGAGGGCTTTGCCACTGGTAGAGCTTGCTTGAAATGTCTGGGTAGATCTTTCAGTCAACCCATTTGTCGCAGGACAGTAAAAAGTTGATGTGACATGATTTGTATAATTTTTTTTTACAAATAAAAGAAACTCTTTGAACATGAATTGATTTCCATTGTCATGTACAATCTATTCAGAAGCTCTTTGCCCTTGAAGAGAGGAGTCTTAAGAATTCACCATCTGTGCTGAATTAGCTGAATTCATATGGAATAATTCAAGACATTTACATTAGTCATCTGATACAGAAAAATATATGTATATGTATGATAGAGATATATATATTCTACCAGTGATCCATGTAATTTAGTTGCAGTCCTCATCACAGAGCTAGGCATCAGGACTGACTTCTGAAGGACATTCCAGCATTCAGGGAACATGTCTTAGGGTGACAGAGCCCCAAGGCTTGAATGAATGCAAACATACAGTCAACTATGATGAGCCAAAGCCAGCAGCAGTAATTTTCCAAACAGAGAAAGTTCAATGAGGACAGAAACAGCTGCTAAACTTTTTCTATTATTATTAAAATTTAAAACAAAAGAAACAAGAAACTGGTTATCTACAGCCAAACACAGCTTTTGGTTAATTATTTTTTAACTCCCCAAAGTAACCTAAGAGCTTTTTTTAGGCAAATCTGGAAGAGGTTTAGAAGCAAAAAGTCCTTTGAATATGATCTTCTGCTATATATGAATTAGTACTCTGCCTCAGTACGGAATGTCAGCTTAAAGTAACTTTAACTCAATTTCAATGTATCATGGCAGCTTGGGATGACATAACCTTCTTGTCTCCATCAGAAACCTCCTGATGGTGTGTGCACCAGCACCTGATGTCTAAAAGTCAGTATGAAGGAGGCAATATTCCTGGTGTGCTAACCAACAGTGAGATAACAAGTCTCTTCATGTAATAGGGATTAATCTTCCACTGCAGTAAGGACTGTATCTAAAATGTACTAGATTTACTACTCAGACAAGCCTAGCTCTTGTTAGGGTATACACACAGCTACATTAACAAAATAACACAAGAAATTATAAGATACTATGGAGAGCAAACAGGAGGCAACATTTGTAGACATCTAATTCTGACATGGCTACATTAACAGGAAGTAGTAAAAATGAGAAATATGATTGATAACAAAAGAGGGTTACTAACTTAAAGGAGTTGCTGATGGAGGTAGAAATTACCAGTGCAACCATATCACAAATACTGAAGAGGTATGAAGTACCAAAATTAGGGACAACAGGGAAGAGTAAATAAGGACAGACTGTTTACTTGGGAGTGGATGAAGGTGGTAAAGGGAAGACCTTGAGAAGCAAAAGAGGGAGAAAAGGGGAATATAAGCAGAAGTGCACCATTTAACTAGCTGTTTAGGGGTACCTGTTGGGCAGCCTTCTGTTGATCCCACTTGGAGAAGGAAAACAAATCCATTATTGCTCTGATCATATGTGTTTCTGGCATTTTTCTATGGTAAATGGGGGTACTTGAGGTGTTTTCCGTAAAACTGGTAAGGGAGTACATGAAGGGTTTGGACTAATCCTAATAGCTATTATATGTAGCTCTTAGCAGAATCCATATTCAGAGCCAGGCATCTAATGTCACAATAAATTAGCTCATGAAGGGCAGCAAGCTAAACAATCCACAGCAAAATGCTGAGAAACATTCAGTCCCTTCTGCTAATCCAATTTCAGCACTCAGTACAGTTGCTAGCTGCCAAAACTGCCTGTTGCTTACCCATGCTCAGAGTATTAGCATGGAAGTAGTAATGCCACATACTCAATCCTGTAATGGATGTATGGGAGGGGGAAACTCAGGAGCAGTTCTGTTCTTTACCTGAATTAGACCCACATGGCCCATAGCATAGTAAGAAATTATATCACATGGAAGTCCCTTGATCTCTTCCAGTATGTTTTGTGCAAAATACTTATATAGCTACTGGATCAGAATTGAAATTTTAAGTGTCTTCTGTTTCTGAATAGAGTTGCTTAGATAGCCTCACCAGAATTATATGGAAATTTGGAGTATATAAGTTTTGAATGTACCAGCTTCTCATCATCAAAAATCAAGCATATGTCTGTTTTTTGTGTTAAAGTTCCAGTTGTAATGCTGAAGACCCCTGATGCCTTGTCTTGAGTATGGGTAAAACTTTGTCTGGGTTCATCATTTTTTGGAATCTGCATGAATTTTATACCTTGCTGATTACAGCTGAACTTCTTACAGCTGTTTTCTGAAAGAGAAGACAATATGCAACACAGAATTTGTGGTACAATACATAAGCTTAGCGTATGCTGATTAAAGTTTTATGTTACCTTCTGTACAATAAGGCACCAGTGAGTGATATGTGCTTTAGAAGCACTGAGGTTTTCCACAACTTTGTGGGTTTAATTGGTCTCTGATTGTCCTGCTGTGAAATTACAGGAACAGCATACTTTGTAGCAAGCTCCCTTTTAAATTTTCCCCTTTCTACTTGTAAAGGGAACCAAATAACACTTCATTTATTGTCTGCTAAATTAAACAGTTGTAGAGCTGCTATAATGTTCCCAATGGCTTCCATGTTGCTCTCTACAAGCTGATAAAACTGAAGTCTTCTCATAATGTCCTCCTGGGACAGAGGCTTGCTTTTGTGTTGATCTGAACATTTTCTATATCTGCCATAGTTTATTTCTTGGGTTTTGTTCAACCAGCCATCTTTTGTATTCATGACCACTTCCCATAAGAAAAGCACTTAAACACTTAAAATCAAATTTTAAGTGTTCACCAAAATGTGGTTAGGCTAAACTCATTAAATTAGACCTCTTCTGATATTTCAGTATACTATACAGGCCCTGATGTTAAATCCTTATGTCTTATTGTAGTTGTTTATATTAGTCATGTTATTGGCAGCTTTGCCAATAACAAAACATTCTCAACAAAATGTTAACAATTATCTTGGTGTTAGAATACAAAGATGTATTTACAGGCCTACAGCACAGGTCCCATGAAGAGAGGTGGAGGCAGCACAGTCTGGCAAAAAGAAGGTTAAGGAGCAGCCTAATAGCAGCCTATAGCTTCCTGAAGGACAGATACAAAACTGTGGAGCCAAACTCTCCTCAGCTGTGGCAGATGGCACAACAAAATGTAATAGAAACGAATCATGGGTTGGGAGGTTCAGGTTGAACGTCAGGAGAAACTTCACAAGGAGCGTGGTGCAGCACTGGAACAGGTTGCCCATGGATGATTTGGACACACTTGAAAGTTTTCAAAACTTGGGTAGACAAGCCCATGGATGGCATAACTCAGTGCTGGGGACAGTAATGCTTTGAGGGGGAGACTGGACAATGTGCTCCTCTTATGTTCCTTCCAAACAACATTTTTATGACTCTGTGATGTGATTCTGTCATTCTGCCTTCCTAAGTCAGTGGAAATGCATATGGAAAACCAATTTTTTTCTAAAACTGGACTACTACTCTCATTGTTAAAGTAGTGTAACAGAACTGCATTTTTTCTACAAAAAATAAGCACATACATGAAGAGCAACAAGGACTCTGGTTGTACAGTAAAGCTGCAGTCCATTCTTCCATTTTGCATGTGAAAACCATGGTGATAATAGAAAGGCAAAGACTGTGAATTAGTTACATGGAGCCTTAGGTCCTAAAGGGAATACAGACTGAAACCTTAAGAGTCTTCGACATTTATGAGGGATGTTTTATTCTCTACCCAAAATCCTCTCTTACCTCTACCCTCCCATTATTCAAGAAGCATGACTGACTTATTAGCCAATGGTCATAATTCCTTTCTTAGCTATAAATGACATCTTTATTCCCTCTATTAAAGGGTGGAAATAGACAACACCAGTAAGGGAGCATTCAGTGAAATCCTTTCATTCACATTCACACCTAATACAAACTACTGCAGCAGACAGACAGAATACTGCAATGAAAATGTGTTCTCAGTCTCCCTCCTTTCTCTCATCCACTTTTTCTAACCATATAATGTAATATTTTATTGCTAGCATAGAGGAGCTACCTGCAACTATGCAGCCAGGGGTAGCCCAGCACATAATGGCCAGTCTCTGAGCCCACACTGCTGGGAGCAGTGTGCGTGTGCTGCCCTGTGTGCTGTACAGAGAAGGTGTGTATATGGTGCATTATTTTTAAGACTCATCTGAAGAATATGAAACCTACAGGAAGAAATAGAGGCTGGCAGAAATCATCAGATTAAAGAATTAATTTTTCTTGGTCTAAATGTATGTAGTCTCTACATTAAACATTGCTTGGGGAAGCGATTTTACAGGCATGATTTATGGGATCAGTAAGCAGAGTGAACCTGCTATGCTTTTCAGTTTTTGCATTGCATTGCATTGGCAGTTTACAAAAATAGCTTTAAAAGTAAATAAGGGCAAACTTTGTGATTCCCTTAAGGATATGTATGGACTTGCTATAGACCAGACACCTCCAAGAGACCTTTCAGAACTTTAGCAAGGAAAAGCTGCTGCACTAAATATGTCTTCTGAAGAGAAAGTTGGGTACTGAATAATGAATTCTGCCCAAGCCTCAAGCTTTGTCAGGCTTTTTCCTATAAATTTCTGATGAATTGGTAGTGCTGCACTAAAGAAATAGATTAGAAACTGACTGATCCTCTTCACAACAGTGACCTCAATTTTGTAGATGCTAAGAATCACAAACCGATCAAACAGTCTCCCTCTTTTTGTTAGAGACAAGCATTTTATTTTACTTCTGATTTGTATTTATTTCTTCTCAAGAACCTCTTTAGATTCTAACACCAAATAAGACCATTTTTGCAGAGGTATATTGTGATTTCTCTGCTTGTTAAGAGAAAAAGGTGTAGAGGAGGCATAGCATCAGTTAGTTAATTTATTTACAAGTACCTGCTTCTACTGATTAATGTTTGTCTGAATCAGAAGGAATCTGCTTTCAAGTTTTTTCATTAAAAATGTGAAAGCAATTTTGCTAACACCAACTACTCTTTGTCAGGCATGTCACAGCTATTTTACACTCCACAGAAAGCTGAAAACTGTCTTTTTCCTGTCCTTAAACCTAAACCCTGTTGTTGCCCAGCAATGTGATTTTAGCCAGACGTACCAAGTCTTCATATTTCCTACAGTCCAGGCACTGATATTTGCTCATGACCCTACTCCAAATTTACTGTACTGTAACTCAGAGTAAAATACAATAATCCAATCTTTTTTGCACTAGTTTCCCTCCCTATGCACTAGAATGGTGTTTAGGATCATTCTTGGACTTGGAGAAAAAAGTAATTCCCCTTTCTCTAAGAACCTGTGGATGGAATTGTACATTCTGTATCAGCTTGCAGGTCAACCTACATGATCAGCACTCCCTACTATAAAATTGTGAGCTGGACAACGTAGGTGGTATGGCTTCACCAGAGTTGCCAGAATACGCTGATTTACGTATAGAGTCATGGAATCCTAGAATGATTTGTGTTGGAACAGACCTTAAAGATCATCTAGTTCCAACCTCCCTGCCATGGTCAGGGACACCTTTCAATGGACCAGGTTGCTCAAAGCCCTGTGCAACCTGACCTTGAACACTGCCAGGGATGGGACAGCCACAGCTTCTTTGGGCTACCTGTGCCAGTGCCTCAGCGCCCTCACAGGGAAGAACTTCTGCGTAATGTCTAATCTAAATCTCCCTTCTTTCAATTTGAAGCCATTTCCCTTTGCCCTATATGACCTTGCAAAAAGTCTGTCTCCAGATTTCTTGTAGGTACTTTAGATACCTTTAGATACTAGAAGGCTGCTGTGAGGTCTCCTCTGATTTTTCTCTGGACACTGAGAAAGACTGGCTAGAAAAGACTTTGTATGTCTTCTTGGCATAGCCTAGCAGCTCACTGGATCCCCTAGACATCTCTTACATCCTCTAAAAAAATTAATTATTACTTTATATGTTGAACTCAGATATATCTTGATCACAACATCTCTTTGTGCATGCCTAATGGTGCCTGAATGAAATGACCTGTTATGGCAGGGTTACAAGAGTGTAATGAGTCATCACCAGTATAAAAACCCTAAGGACTGGTCCCAGCCTATCCACCAGCCAGAGTAATTAACAAGTGAGAGACAAAAAGAGAGGCAAACCTCCCTTCCTCCGCTGTACAGTTTTCCAAAGTTCAATGACAACCTGTTCAAAAGTTTTAATAATGCTAGGAATTTATTATACTGTGTTTGGTGTACAGTTTATGAACAGATGAAATGGTATCCACCATCACTACCAGGAATGGATATGTTCTCAGTTTTCATAGCAAACAATAAAAGCTCTACCCTAACACCAGTGAATCTAGTGAAAGGATTACTATTGACTTTGATGGGGGATGGACCAGGATCTAAACGAGATAGAAAATTATTTTCACTGCTTGCTGTTTATTAGAAATTGATCTAAAGCTGACTCAAAATTAAGTAATGAAAATAGTTTATTCAGTCTAATTGCTCTGATGTTATAGAAATATTTCTTTAGGATATAATTAATTGGTATAAAAGAAACATTTTGGGCTGACCAAAAATATTATCTTTGCTTTTCCTTGCTGTTTGATTACAGTTCAAATTCCTTAAGATTGGAATGCAGCTTTATAAAATGCCCCTCGAGAAAAGGGATAAGCAAAATAATACAGGCACTCCTGTGATTAAGGCATTGACCCAGTTCTTTGTGTTTGTATTCAAAAGTATAGAGAATAGCACAATTTCCTCTTCTGCATACTTCTAAATAATACAAAGCTATGCAATGCTTTTTCAGTGATCCAAGTTATCCGAAACCTGAGACATAGCAGCTTAAGTCAGCTTTTATTCCTGAAATTGGAAATAGCCCAGCCTTGTTGTTTGATTCTTTCTTGTTATGTTATCTACTTGTGCCTATGCCTGCACCAAAATTTCTGTTCAACAGAGATTTATTTTATTTTTTTTTATTTTTCATAAATGTTGTCCAGATAAGCACATTCTAGGACATTCTGAGGTAAAACAGGGAAAGATTTTCCAGTTCTTCCAAAGTTTTTATGACTGTTGAAACCCTAATTCTCCCTCAAATTTCCAGCACTCAGGTTGTATTACTGTTTGCTCAGATGGAATGGGGATTTGTATGTCTGCTTTGAACAAATAAGCAGAGTTGTCAGAAAAACATTCTCTCATATAAAACTTTCCACCAGATCTATCAAAAAATCACTTGTGCATCTATTTGCTAAAATAGAGTATGTCCTATCAAGGACGAAGAAGTTACTATAAATAGCCAGTAATAAACAGAATATCAACAGCATATGATGGATTAACTGCTGTAAAGTTGTTGCTGACCATGCACATTGTCTTGTCACACTGGACTGCAGATTAAAACTATTAGTGGATTCTACTGCAAGAATATTTCTGGAACTCATTGAACTGATTATTACCTGCCAAGACAGACTGACTGGTAGAAGTACAGATGTCTGATTATTTTGCACATTACAAACTATTTATAAAATAAAAGCCTTCATTGAAATAGCTCACAGCTACTGAACTAATACCTTGTTGAGGTCACTTGAGCAATTTACCAGGCTCCATCTAACAGGGAGCAGTGTTCTGGATCCAGTTCTGACAGCCAGGCTGATGCTGCACAGCTGGAACCTATGGCTGTGGACAGTGATTGTGAACTGAAAAGTCCGAAGACCTGCAGGACATACTGAATTTCCCACAAGAAACCAGGACCCATCACATTCGTGTGTGCTGAATGCCTGGGTAAGAGTCACTCAATGGGCCAGACTTGGAGTCTAGATTTCAGCAGTACTTATTTTTGTTAGAGTCCATTTCCTAATAGTTGTTGTGGGACAGAGGACCAAAGTCTTCCTGCAATTTATCCTGCATGCCAGTACACTGTCCAATATACACAGGTGCGAGTGCTGGGTTTAGGTTTGGCACAAACACCTCTAGTGCTCTCACCTGCCTCATACAGGATGCCTCCCTCATGTCAATAAACTGTGTAACCCCTTCCCAGTCCTGCTGTAGTTTACATCCCTCATATTTAAAAATCAAGACTCTCAAGCAAGGAATGCAAGTTATCACATTTGTTCATTACCCATCTTGACTTTGGGATTCCATTTGTATTTTCCACTCTTCAGGTTGCTCCCTGGAGGTTTTAATGAGAATCATCAAAGATAAAGAGTGACTCTGAGGTCTGGGTTTGTTGTTTTTTTTTTCCCTCTCCACACTAGGAAGATGTGGACACTGACTCGTTCGGGAAAGGATAATTCACTTAAGTATTTTGTGAGACTTGACTTTAGGCTTCATCACCTGAGTGCCTGGTAATTTTTAAGGAGCTAAGGCCTCCTCACGGTATGTTTGTGAAATTTGAAACTATCATTATCCTTGCTGAAATCTTTCAGGGCCAAATGCTGAGGGTGGAATTTACCATTAAGCACCTTTGAGATTCAAACCTCAAATCACTGCCCAGGGTCTCACAGGAAATCCAGCAAAGTGCCTAAGTTGAACCTATGTGGACCAAGTCTCAATCCAGTGTGTTAACCACAATGCCTTTTTTCTCACAGGCAAAACCTTCTTCCCTTAAGTCCTTGATCTGCTTAAACACTGTTTGTAAACACATGTATACAGAATTTATGTATAAACAATATGTGAAGCCTATAGTTTCGCATTATCCAGTTCATTCACATCTGAATGCATAACATCACGTGCATTGGGTTTTGTAGACACACAGGATATTATTATTGTTGCCATGCATTGTATTTGCATTATGACCTTCCTTAAATGTGCAGCATTATTTTGTTAAGCAATCAGAATGTAAATACCACTGGCACAGCTAGAAAACACTGAAGTATCCCAAGTACACAAAGTATGCAAACTGTGCAGTAAAGCACACAAAGCCTAACAAGCTCATTAGTACCATACTGCAGTGATTACAGAGCAGAATGCCTTCTGTGGTGCACCAATCAGGCTATAGAGAAGAAAAGCTTTGCAATGTTTTAACTCAGTGTTGTCATCAACTGTGTACTGCTACAGCAGTCATATTTCACTGGCATAAGCTGTTCTGGGAAAGAAGCCCTATTCTCTGCTTGTACCTTGCCTAGGTATCATTCTTGATTAGCCATTAGGCACTATATAATAATCATGAGGATGAGGATAATAATTAGAAACTTAAGAATTATGATCTTTGGTCAGACCAAAGCCCCATCTATCTCAGTATCCCTTTTCTGAAAGTGGCCAGAAGTATATTTAAAAAAAAAAAAACATGAGAAACCAGTCAAGTATAGAGTGACTTTTTCCTGGGTATGGCCTTTGAGTTTCCAACAATCCGCAGTATGTGAAACTAGACTCTGTAGGTGTCCTCTAGCAGCTTGATTTGCATCATGGTCTCTTTTGTAACTTAACGACTCAAAACCAGATAACCAACAGTCTATTGTTAGTGTACCTTTAACATCCCTGCCAGTACCTGTGTATAAATACACACACAACACAACCATACACTGTCCAGTATATGTGATCTACCCTTAAAAGAAAGGTGCAGATCTTTAGCATAATAATTTGAAAGATCTGACAGAAAGGTTAAAGTTTTAAAGGAAAGTCACCTTGTCATATCATGGTGTCAGAATTATGTCAATTCTTTTTCGAGGCAGAGGATGTTCTAAATGGTCTCTCAGCATTCTTTCCTGAACTGACTTTTTATGTATCTATGATTATTCAGCTGCTATATAACAGAAATTTCAGTTTTAATCTGAAATAGGAAAATGTCTTTCATTCTGTTTGATCATGTAACACGTGATATTTCAGCTGGTAGAACTAGAGGAAGGACTTTAAAGGGCTGTGGTTGTGTGGGGACCATAGCTCTTTGGTAATCCATAGCTGCTGCACAGGAGCTGAACTTCTGTACATGTATACGTATTCTGGCCACAAGCAACATAGGTGTGATCTATCTTAGCAAAAACATCTCTACATTATTCACTGAACACAGGTTGTGGCTCTGGTGGACAGTTACATGGGGATCCTTGCTGCACTTCAGGGTATGCTTGGCAACTGACCTTAGCAACTGATCTGAGCCTCCTTTGCAGCAGGACCCAATCGATAACTAGACTGGTGTGCTGGAAAGAGAAAATATAAGTATACAGGCAGTGATGGTGGTGAAGAAAATTGCGAAGTGCTCTGTTAAACGTATCACCTCAATGTCTGTCCTCAGAAATTCATGTCTCCGGAGTGAAGTTCTCTTTAGAGAAGTAGTCCATTTTACAAGGCAGGAAGCATTAGGTATGCTCATATCTCAGTCAAAGGATTTCCTGCACAGTGCCAAAAGTTGTTCAGCAGTACTCATTATGCAGGTGAGATATATCACAGTGCTGCTACTCTGCAACACTCTGCAAATCTCTATGCACCATGTGCACAATGTCTGAAATATAAGCAAATTTATGCTGCACTCATCCTTTTTGTGGTTATTAGTGTCATTTAGTATCATCTTCCTCCAGCAAATTGACTCACCAAGCAAAATGCACAACTGCACTTTAAAGTGGATCACATTATCACACCTACTTCTTCTGAAGAGCCAAGTGCCATTACTACTTTCACAAGGAATAACTGCCTAAACTATTTCACATTCTGCAGTGCATCAACAGTGTACTTCATCCATTCAGCTAGCAATTCGGAAGAATGATTGAACAGTAGTGCATGAATATCATATTGTTCTACAATGGAGAGATAAAATCTAGTGCTCACTTTATGCCTCTTTAAATATTAGAGTATTCTTTTCCAGAGCCTTTTCATTGAGACATGCAGTTGTATCACCCCTAATCATATTTGGGGTGTCAACAAGGTATTTGCATTAAAAATACTCCATTTACTCATAAAACATATTAGAGGTTTCTCTCTCAACACTCCTGTTTAAATGACATAAAATCCTAACTGCACAGTTAATTTCACAGTCAGCTGTAGACCAAAAGGACTAATCAAGGCGAAGTGATGATAAGATTTCATTTCACAAATATTTTCACTATAAACTTGGTTTCTGGTTTCTGGTTTCAGGGATAAGAAGAAAATTTGGCTAAGAAGCATACCCAGGAGAGGGGCTAAGGGTCAAATCAGCAGCAACTAACAATCTACTAGGCTGAAAAGCAAAGTCAGAGCCCAGTCAAATTCCACATCAGACATTTAGAGCTAAGCAGCAAGTGCGGCCACTCAATGTCCAGGGATGAGGGTTAAATAAACTGAGAAAAAAAAAAGGAATAATGTAGCCAAGGATCACATTTTGCAACTACACATTGGGATAGCTTCTTATGCTTGATTGCTATGGCTGTCTCTACCTAGAATTATAAGGGGTCATCAGTCTCCTGGGACACTGCCTGTGGTAGCCTGGTGGCTCCTTGCACTTTGATTGCTCAGGAGTGCTTGTCAATAGACTGTCAGGAGAATCACCGAAGTACACACTCAAGCTCAGATCTCAGTGGCTTTTGATAAGACTGACCTTTGTGCCTTTGAAAATCTACCCCTTGCTCCCTGCAAAGCAGCGGCTTCCCATGCAGTCTGTCCTGTTACAATTGTGAGTGCTTGGTGTTTCTGTGACCTCTTTTCACTCATTACCACTGCACTTAATATCATGGCAAAACAAGGATAATGATTCTTTTTTTGCAATTGTAACTAAAATGCTACCATAGCAGAGGGCATGTTTTGGCCAAGGTCTTTATTATGCAACTGTAGGCAGATCACTGTAAATTGCATTGTTATTCACCATCTAGCTCAGTGATGCAGTACCAAGGTCACTGGGCATTTTTAAGCTAATGATGAGACCACAAGTCTAATAAATGTGCTTGGTAATCACAGCAAATGTATTGTCATTGTCACAGATGTTATTCTTTCTTGGCAAACACAACTGAAAACCACAACCCTTGTGCATGCTCTGACCTCTTCTAAAAATGCCCCATCAGGAACATCAAGGAGGTGAGATTAAGCAGACAAGTCATGGCCTACAGCTACAAAATCAGTACTTCTAAAAGCACCATTGCAGTGTACTTGGAATAGACATGCAAGAGGCTAAATGAACATGGAATCAATGAAGGGCAAATTTTGAAAGAGAGCAGATTTTGAAAAAGAACATATCCGTTAGCAATGCCCACACAGGTAGAGATTAATTTCTTACTACAATGATCTAGGCAGTTTGACATTAATTACCCAGTTTGTTTTTGTAGCCATTACACTGCAGTAACCCACTACTTACTGGTCCAGTAGCCTTTTGTTATCAGTCAGAAAATACATTAACCACCAAATGCATCACATGACTGTGAGCTTTTCCATTATGTGCAGTGATTCTCCATATCAAATGCTGCAATTGCTGATTTCTTTGAAACGACACACGTCACCTCCCAGGCTGGGTCACCAGGTTGCTAATGTCATGCCCTCAAAAAGTGGTGATGCAATGCTCAGAACTTGTTCCAGGTCCAGTGTCCTGCAACCTGTCATATGTATGTATATTTTTATATTTACATATGTGTATGTATATCATATAGCATTTTTTTGGCTACCAGGCATGAACAAGCCCATAACAGCCTGACCACTAAATGTGCTTCTGACAATAGGGGAGGAAAAGGAAATTTAAACCAGACACAATTTATTGAATTCTTGCTTCACTTATACCCATTATTGATATGAATAAAGGTCAGTAATTCAACATTACTGCAAAATTCACTTAAGACCATTCACTGCGCAGAAAATGCCAACATGTGAAAATGGCTGTTTAGCAAGAAGTTGAAATAAATGTGGTGGCAAGAGAGGTCTAAGACAAGACACAGAGCTGCCATGTCTCATTCTCAAATGACATAAACAATGCAGTCATTAAATCAGTTTCACTGCTTTTGTATATAAGCCTTCTGTGACTTCCATGCTAAAACCCAGAAAAATATTACACTTTGCTAATGGAGCTATTTCACCAGGAAGCATGGCATGTGTCCAATTCAATGTGTCAGCAGCTTTCAATCCTCACTTTAGTTTACCAATAGTTAAAATACTCAAGGCCTGTATTATAACCTTTTAGAGATGACATGTGACAAGATGATTTTTCATAAATAATGGAACGTTGGTACTACAAATGTGGCCCTTGGCTTGCCAAGGGGGGCAGGTCTCTGCATGCAACCTGATGTTTTGTCAGCAGCTGCTGTTCAGATAACCATTTTATTGTCATTGCATACTCTGAACCATGCCACAGTGTCCTCTCACTCAGAATATGTTCACTGTCACACCCTCCTGCATTTTGTTGCAATAGAACAGCAAAATGTTTAGACTACAGCAAAATGCTGCAAGGTCATTTCTGAAGGTGACCTTGAGCATGTCTGGCACACAAGAAGTGCAGTGGAAGGCAGGCAAGCACTTTGTCACCAATACCTCTCTTATACTGCCTGTGTTCAACAATCACCATTTCAAATAACAGACAGGAACTACATAAGTGCCCATTTTTGTGTGTGACTGCACATTCAGAATTGAACTTTCATGTGCATGCTATGAAAAAGAAGAAACCAAAGACAGATTATAAACCTTCACTCTCCAAAACCATGATTGGTTTTTCTTCCCTTTAGCTTTGAAGCTTATGTTTGAGTCTTGTGATTTTTTTTTTTAACTCTTTGGGGTGGAAAGCATGAATTAAAAATCAGTCTGTGACCCATTACTGCTTTATAATCCTCTCTTTGGCAAGTTGAAGGTAACAGCTTGCCAGGCTTGTGTTTAAACTTTTATGGAATGTGAGGTAGTTAAATATTCTCTTGCCCAGGCAAGAGAAAATATAGGAAAGCTAGGTGGTGTTAGGACTGTGCAGAGTCAGAACAAGAGTTTATTACCAAATATATGATTTGGACTGATCTTAGATCAAAATAGCATTTATTTTTGAGGAAGTAACAGTTTGTAATAGTGACCATAATGTTTTTAGATTCAGGAAGCATACAGGAATAACATTGCCAAATGCATCACCATGGTCGTGCTGACCTTCAGAAAGGAGAGCTAGGTAAAAATGGGGAATCTTGTTTCAAAGAAGTAGAAGAATGGCTGAGAGAGTTAAACCCCTCAGGCGGCATAGAGATCCCTGAAGGACACCGTACTGGGAGCACAGCACCAGCACATAGTGCTTGCTGGAAATCCCTTGCAAACAGGTAAAAGGAAATCAGTATGGCTAAACAATAAAGCAAGGAAAGTTACTGGAATTAAAAAGTTAGCATTCAAAATTATGAAGATGCATTTCAGTGCAGAAAACGAAAAGGTTGTAAATTCTAAGAGAATAAACATAAAACTATAATTGGTCTAGCATTTGTTTTGTAAATGTTGTTGCAAAATTTCAAGGTGTTCATTTTCCCTGTAAGTAATTTGACTTGTCTGTGACATCAAAAGACAAATTGACGGCTTGATTCATTGGTTCCTCAGCCATTGATATCATGCAGATCAGGATGAAAACAGATACAAAGTGCTGCAGAATAGAGCCATTTTATACTTTTTTAGTCAGTATTAATGATAATAAGTAGGAAGTGTAGGACAAAAATGTATCTAAATATTTCCAAACCATCTTTTCTGAACTTCAGAAGAAGTGCAACCATATGAACCTTTTCCCATTCAGACATGAGAAGGCCATAGCACATGGTAAATCAAACTGCCTGATTTTATATAGCCTGAAGTCACTTGACATGTTTATCTCTACCTCATTAGTGGCAAATTTACTCCCTGATACAGCAGGGCCAAATCTGTTGCTCTCACAAATGCTGACCTTCCACATTTACATGCTTCTTGGTTAGGTCCTGCCTAGTTATAGCCACAATTTGCTCCAGGGTCATACCTCCAACTTTGCCTCTCTGTGCCTGTGTTCATAGCCTTGCAACAAAGAAATGGATAAACGCAGGATGTATTTTTCCATAAATGAATTGTGATTTTTTAAGGAATTGGCTAATGTCCTAGTTTAACCCCAGCTGGCAACTAGGTACCATGCAGCTACTTGCTTACCTTCTTCCCCCACTTCTGGTGAGATGGAGGGTGGGGAATCAGAAGAAGGTAAAGCCCTCGGGTTGAGATAAGAACAGTTTAATAATTGAAATAAAGTAAAATATAATTAATAATAATAATAATAATAGGAAAAAAAGAGAGAGGAATAAAACTCGGTAAACCCAAGTGATGCACAACACAATTGCTCACCACCTGCTGACTGATACCCAGCTTGATCTGAGCAGGAATCGGTGGCTCCTGGCCAACTGCCCCCAGTTTATGCACTGAGCATGACGTTCTATGGTATGGAATATCCCTTTGGCTAGTTTGGGTCAGGCGTCCTGGCTGTGCTCCCTCCCGGCTTCTTGTGCCCCTCCTCACAGGCAGAACATGAGACTGAAAAGTCATTGACTCTGGGTAAGCATTACTTGGCAACAACTAAAACATTGGTGTGTTATCAGCATTGTTCTCATCCTAAATACAAAACACAGGATTGTACCAGCTACTAGGAAGAAAGTTAATTCTATCCCAGCCAGAAACCAGTACAGCTAAGTACACATTACCTTTTGTTTACTTCTCATGACCTCTAGTCTGAACTAGTTCCACTGGAGTACAATAAAATGAATTCCAGAATGGTTTGCATAAGAGTTCTCAAAAAAATTAAATATGCCAGCAATGGGAAATATTTTTACCAAACGCTCTTTCAATTCAGAAACAGAATCACTAGCTTGAGGACAGACTGATCATCTAATTTACCTCTGACCTGAAAAGGATCAGGAACACAATTCATTTTATGTATTCTTCAGCAGGTTTGCCATACTAAGCTTCTGCTTAAGCACTTGCAGCATCAGGACCCTCTCTCACAGAATCATTGGTCCTCTGTCTAGAGAGAGAAATATTTTGTAGGCATTTCATCACAATAATGAATAAATTGGAGGATAATCAAGATCATAAAAATATACATCAAGAGGGAAGACACCCTAAACCACTGAGGAAATAATCTGCTGCCATTTACTTCGTTCATATTTCCCTTTATTTCATCTGTTTCTTTTCCTTAGCCCTTTCTACAGCTACATTAATTTTCTCAACCACTGCGTAGCAGATTTTGTTCTTGTTATGACTGCACACACATCTCCATTTCCTCTTGATAGCTTGATACTTCTAATATTATATTTTGAAACATCATCTTGTGCACTCTGTGCTTCATAGCCATTATAAAAATGTTAGGTTCCTGTAAAACTAAAAGCAGCAAATAGATTTTTTTGGGGGCAGATAAAATTGTGGAGATTTGTATTTTGCTTGCTCAAATACAGTTCTGCCTTGCAGGAAACATTTTTAGGAGTTGCCTTTGCTTTGTGTGGTGCTTTTCTGCAGTGACAGCAGGTGGCCATTTAGTGGCAATTTTAAAATATAACATTCCTGTACATTACAAACTGCACAATAGAGGTTTGAAGAGTAGCACATCTTAAAAAAAGCAAACCCAAGATGACATTCCTAGTTTCCTCCCACTGCTGTAGCAACCTGTTCTTGGGCAATTCTTCAACATCACAAAGCAGGGCCACTCACTCTTCTGTTAAAAAAACCCAACAAATCAGCACACATAATTTCTGGATATTAATTAGTAATCATACAAGATGGCAAGATGGGTTTTTTGAAACAAATAAATGTGTATTTTCACTTGATTTACTAGGTCTATTAAATATTTACATAATTGCTTTCCAGTTACTTTCTAGTATATGTATTATATATTAAACACTCTGAACAGATTTTTTTTAAACGATCATTTATTTCATATTTTTAAACTTTTACTACCTTCTCAATACAAATGTTTTTGTTTAAGCTGTAAGACATCCAAGACACCATTATTGCAGTCATCTACCTGTTAACTTGATTTCTTATTTCATTGTCAGCCATTAGGCAAATAAAAGGTAAGTTATATAATCTAATTTTGTTAATGGAACTTGATGCAACTCTAGGCAATCTAAAAATTTGTAAATAACCCCTTGACCCTCCAAAAACCATAAACAGACTGTAATAAGGTTATGAGAAAACACATCTCAGAAAACCATTAGAAGTGCAAAAAGTCCATAAAGTAAAGCACATGGGTATGCGATAAGAAGCTGCTGTCCTTCCATAGCCAATGCAGAGGTAAAAATTTTGGAGGCTGACAAACTGCACCATCCAATAATGAACAGAGCTAACAAAGTTCCCAGGGTCCCCCTAGGAGAAAAAAAAACACAACAGAAACATGACAAAGTCCAATTGTTAGTAAATGTACCATCAAATCTTATCAAACCTGAGTTCATGTCTAGCAGCTTGTTACTGATAAGGTAACTATCACTGGAAGAACCAAGGACTGACTGACATAATTATAATTTAAGTCAAGCCCAAGAAACAAATTAAAACAGGAACAGGAAACAAAAAGGCAATTTCTTCAGCATGGATACAAGCAGCATCTTCAGCAGAAGTACTGCTAAAAGACAATGCATTTCCAAATGAAGCTTCTGGGGCTCCAGCAGATGTAGCAGCTAAAGTATAATTTTAAAGTAAGCAAAGATCCTATTGCAGCCAAAATTATCTTGTAGAATTTGTTACGATCTAAAATGACACTACAGACCTACTCTTCCATCAGGGAGGCTGCTGACCTGATGGAAGGTCACATTTTTGTGACACATAGCACATGTTTTAAGTGTGCCTTGGATTCTGAGAAGAGGCAATGAGGCTTTTAAGTAATCACACCTCATCTGACCAGGCAGGAAGGCGGTGAGTGCCTTCCAGAAGAAAGCTTAATTGGTCTTTTAAAAAAGGGTTGCACTTTGAGTAGAAAGTAAGTGGTGGGAAAAGAACCACTGGAGAAAAATATTTTGCTCATCCTTGCATCCTTCTCTGCACACCGAAAGGATGGTGGCTTTCCACACTGCCCCTTGGTGACAGCTGGGCCCTTATAAAGTTACATTCTGTCACCTCTCATGTGCCAGGTGGTCTGGAGAACTGATGATTATGGGTCTGTGTTCAAAAGCCCACTGAAATATTCCTGCAGATTACAGAGAGCTCACTATTAAACCTGTAGGAACAAAATCTTGCCAATAAATAATGTTTCACATATGCTTTATTTGCACGCTGTATTTGCAGCCTGCTTCTGTAAAATGCATGAGATCATGCGCGTAATATGCTGCTGAAGCACATAACGAGATCAGCTCCATTACACTTTCTCTGCGTCAGTCTCAAGGACTTTGAGAGTGAATGAGCCTCTGCCACTTGCTAAAGGAATTCCTGGTGCCTCACTCTTCCAAAGTATCAGTGAAACAGAACCAGAAGTGAGAAACAGACTGCGTATACTTACTTAGGTCCATTTATCAGAAATAATCTCCACTAATATTATTATTCTAATTAAACCATGATGAGTGAAGCTCTCATTATTTAATTGACTTAGTTTACTCAATGCAATCATATTACATGAAATAGTTCATTTCTTGGCAATCCAGACTCCAGGCCAATAAAGTACTTGGTGTTGTCAGTGGTTGAAACTTTGGGGGACGAAGGAGAGAACTGATTTTAAGGTGACTCAGCACCTCATTGCAACTTGAACCCATTAAAGATAAAACATTAACAACCATGTGATTTAATATCCTTAGTTTAAATGTTCTTTAAGCCTATACAGCGGCATTCAGGGAAATTACACTGGGCTTTGTGAACCAAGTTCCTGGCCTCTGTTTCAAGTGGACATGCTAAGATGCTCACCTAAACAGTTAGCCAGAAATTCAGAGCTCGTATGGATGGTGCTTTGAGCAGGAACCCATGCTGGCAGAAGGCTGGGATGCAACAGGAAAATATTGTGCGATGACAATTTTCAGCTAGTATAATGACTCTTTAGGGGAACATCACAAGGTAGTACAGCTTAAAGCTGTGTCTGCTCAGCCTTGAACTGAAGTCCAGTGGTCCCTCATGGGCTGTTCCAGGACTGGCAGTGAGCAGGATGGAAAGGTGTCATAAAATCATACTGGAGCCAAGAGATACCTCTGTGCGCTTATAAATTCAGCCTTGACCTAACAGCATGTTACTGCCAAAAGGAATGGTTTGGCTTTTTCAGAAAGCTTGTGTCTGGCATGTCCATGAGGGCCAAATACTCAGGCAAAAGGCAGATGTCATGCTCACAGTGACCAAGAGGACTTGGGGTGTGCTAGTGTGAGACTGAGTTGGAGACAAATGTGAGTGGACCCTCTCTACTCTCTCTCACAACCTGCAGATGTGGTCACCATCACTAAATGGGTCCTTTGCATCGGTTGGGTTTGAGAGTCTTTTCCTTCACGCTTACACTCATTTCCTTCACTGTTTATTTAAGGGCATGGCTTGACCACTCTGTTCAGGGATTTGATCGTAAAGAATTGTTGTGTATTTTTCCAGGAAAAAAGTCTGCTGATCTTTCTACCATAAAGATGACCTAATCAGCTTGGGCTCAGACATGATATCAGCAAACAAATCTGGTTCCACACAAGTTTGCATGGGAGAACTTGTTTTCAGTACTATTCAACACCCAAAACACTCCCTATTTTTCTATATTTAGTTACAGTGAAATAGCTAATCATAAAAATTGAAAATTGTTGGATTAGTATGTATCTTTGTGATAGATGTGTGCATTATATTACATATATTTTCTATGAAAACAAACATTTAAGTTCTGTATACTTTGAAATAGACAAAAATAACAGTTTTACAAATATTTTTAAAAATAATGTATTCCTGGCTTTGCCATTTCAAGTAAGTTTTAAAATTAAAAATAATGAAATGTATGTTGGATTTTAAAGTTGCCACTTTATGCTAATAGCACGTTTGTAATAGTTAACCTGAGTACTTGCTGTGTTCAAGTATTTTCATAAAGTGAATGAGAAAGGACTGCAGAATTCTGTATACAGGCACTTAACATTATCAATTCACTTCAGAAATAATGGTTTAATTTTATAAAGGTTTTCACAGTACAGTATTTACAGATTTTCAAAAGATGTGATTTCTGTAAATTCACAGCATTTTACAAATGTGCAGCATGTGCTTGAGGATTCCTTGTACAGATAACAGTACCCTGTACAGTTGTAACAGCTGATTTGTAGTTCGCCCCATCTGTCCTATAATTATGTATCTGCACCTTTTATTAGGGTGGATTATTAAACAGGTTAATCAAGAAAATACGGGAAGTGTAGGAGAACAGAGAATAAATGGCTTCTTCAGTGTCACTACCGTTAATCTCATCAAGGACAGCTCAGAAACACTTCTATACTTGGAATATGGTTTGGTTAACTCATCATAGCTCCATAAAAACACACAGCAAGGATTTACCTTGTTGTGCCAAAATCTTCATCCTAATATATCATTTCCTTTAAAAATACTATATGCATACATAAAATTGCTGCTTTTCCAAAGAAAACAAACAGGGATTTTCTTATTCATCAGCTGCCAAGTCCCATACGTTACAGATTGGAGAGTTAAAAATGTGAGTGAACAACAAAGACTAAGGAGGGGAACCATTATTAAAAATGTGTTAACAACAGATAAAAGCACTGCTGAAGGCCTTCAGGCAAGACCTGGAGCTTCCTTGTACTTTGCTGAATGTGAACCAGGAGGTAAACACAGTCTGTATCTCAAAAGGCTTACCAAATGAGGAGGAAGGAGAGGTTTGCATACAAATTTCTTATTCATAGGCATATTATTGAACACCCACCCACAGACACACAGATACATACGCCACCACATATTTGGTTTTTTTCAAAGTTTCCAGTTATTTTCAGGTTTGTGATTACACCACAACTATACCTCAGAGTATATGACTCTGCTAATTATTAAACACTTGTTCTAATGCTCCAAATCGTTAAGGGTTGCTTGATTATTTCATTCTGTCACACAGAAGTCGGTCTACAGAAGGATAGGAAGCGTAAGGATGGGAGCCTGATACTATGAACAAAAAAAGAAACAGGAGAAACAGCTATACAAAACCAAAATTCAGCAGTTGCTTTTAAAATTCATACCTGAGTTTGGCCATTGTTGGCTCTGCAGAACAAAAATCACATCTGAGGCTGCTGCAGATATCAAAGGCACTTTCAGTCCAAGTGGGAAGAAGTGGAATTAAGTACTCAGAATGAATATATACCACCACTCTCAAACACAGTCCAGTTTTGTCCATTTCACTTACACACATGAATAAAATGTTGTTTTTCGTTACAGTTTTGGAAGCCAAAATTCACTACCTATCCATGTTTCACGTAACACTAGCCTTCTGACTTACTGTCCTCCATATAATTCTTCGTGCTATAGACTGGTACTTACTGTAGCGAAAAGATGACTGCAGAAGAGGACAGGATCACCATGGGCAACAGACAATAGCCCAAGACACTTGCAACGCAGCCATGCGAGACTCCAGAGACGCTCATCAGGTTCAGCAGGGCATGCATAGCAAGGCACCCAATGGCACTCATGCCATACACATAGCCAAAATGAACTTTTCCTTCCTGGAATAAATATGAGTAAGCATGAAGCATCAGAAGTGAGCAAGTGATCACAAAGTGGTGGGAGAAGACAGAATGCAAGCATTAGGTTTGTTATTTTTTCTCATTGACACTCTGTCTGCTTTGCCTACATCAGTTCAATTGTAAATGACAGCTGATACTGGTGATTTTTGCATCAAAAAATTCCAAGGTACAACTGTGAGAATGTGCTTGTTGCTTTCTTAAAGTCATAAGGTTGATTCTCAGTCTTACTGTCATTGCGCTCTGAACAGGACAGGAATTGGTTGGGGAGACTTGGGAAGGTCTAATTGGTAACAAACTGAGAAGGAATTATGGAAAGTACATTTTAGTGTCAGGAAACATCTTTCCAATAGGTGTACACGGGGCTGCGGAAAAGTCTGCTAAGTAACATGATGACCCGACTTAGCTGATTCATAGGCTTAATTTTATTACAAACCTCCAACTTCAGGCAGGCCTGCAAAAAACTAGTAAAACTTTGCTGAAAGTGTGCTGATTTTCAGGGTGAATATGTCCATTCTTCCCCTTGACTACCATGAGAAAGACACATCTCAGTGGTAAGATCAATATAACAGGTTCATTTGAACATAAACCTGAGTAATAACTGTCAGCTTGTGCTCTTTTTTGTTCCAGTGAATGAAAAAAAATAAAACAACTGTTTGTTTTCTTCCAGATTTTATTCCTTTGTGTGAATTTAGTGCCTGTGAAAGGTACCAGCCTGACAGCCTGGAGCCTAATGTTTTCTAATTTACACACAAAGCTACTACAACAGGCAACAATGGCCACAGCACCACCAGTTTCTTCATCTCCTGCTATCATTTTGAAGGATGACCTACAGGCATGAAGGCATCGTTCACTCCCAAAAACGAACGCTCACAAAAGACTGTTAAATATTTTTACTCTCTCTTGAAGCTCCTAACAAATGAAATACTGAATGTTGGCTATGCAATACTGCCATTTTCACATCTATAGCTTTGAAATAAACATTCGTACATCAGAAATAAACAATGATTGGGATGAAGATGGTTTTGTTTGCTTTGCCTTGGAACTTTATATCTTAATGATAAAATGCATTTGTGAAGGAGAAAGCTAAATCTGGAACTCATCCCCTAACTCAGGACCATGGAATAAACTTTTCAAATGAAGGGCCACAATGCATCACCTTCTTAACACATAACAATACGTATATACATACTTAAACCACAGGTGTGCTTGTGTATACACACGCATGTCTATATATAGCACACATTATATATTGCATATGATAAACCCCACAAGAATCGAAACTAACAGAGGGTCTCAGTTTCCTAATCTTTTTGTAGCTTATGGTTGGATTCTTTTGTGATGGATAAGGTGGAAACATTACTGAAGCTTCTTTCATGGTTTGCAGTATTTACAAGTATCTCTTCCATGACAGTTAAGGAGGATTGAGGAGACCCCCCACTTTACTTATTCACACATTTTAATAAAATCTGGGGGAAATCAACTTTGAGGACCCTTCTTCTCTGCCCCTTCTTCCTGTTTCCATTAGGGTGGAAACCAATCACTGTATGCTAGCAGTAGATGAGGTGGACAGATAGAAAGCAATGAAGTGGAGAGAGCCTATCTAGTGCTGCCACGGCCTGAAAGTTGCAGGTTGATGACAGCTCACCAGCTCTAGTGGGAGAGCTGTGAACACTTATGTGAAAGGCAACCTCAGTTAATAAGGCCTGCCTCTATATCAGCACTGTTATACTGTTTTCAGCTTAACCTGGCTCACTGCTGAGCTCTCCTCTGGTTCCCGTCCTCCAGGTTAGGTCAGGTACAGCCAGGTTGGCTATATCCTCACAATGTCCTGAGTGTTGGCCTGTTCCCCACTGTGTTCAACCATAAAAGAGTAATTTATTCCTGAACTAACAGGGTAAGAAATCTTCCTGGTTTGGTACAGAGGAGTCCTTCGCTGGCATTTGCATACTACTGGTATAAAACAATTCTGAAAAAATGACTAGCCAAATAAAATCAATGATAGCTAGAGATAGTGTGAGAGCGCAATACTAGCTTAGTTTATTATCAATTACAATTTCAGTCATTAAAGATTTGTAATAAGTTTCACATGGTTTGGGGCAGCCTTTACTATAGAATAACTAAGAAAAGCTCTGTCTCAGACAGATGCAACAAGAACTGCAAGCTAATATTTCAGACTGTTTGTTTCGGTGTATTTAATTATTCCACACAGCACTATTTAGCGGCTTAGTTTAAGGTTAAGAATCTACTGAGAGAGATAAAGGGAGCACTAACACTACCAGTTAACTGAAATCTCCACTTGGTGAAATGTTTGATTTGTGGTGCAGAGGAATGAGAGAGTAAAAAGAAAGCAGCTGAACATATCATCTCCAATTCTACTCTTTCTTAACATATGTAAATATATTGACTCACACACACGGGAATACTCCCAATTCACAGTGAGGTAAGCAACACCAGAATCAGGCTTGATTAGTCTGACAGGCTTTGATGAATGGAAAGGGCTAAATTTGTCCTCAGAAGGAACAAGGTTAAAAGAAAGTCAGAATTTTGTGCACTTGTTTGCATCTGCCTAGAGTGGGGGTACTACTATCCTTAGTTTAAGTGGCTTGGGAAGTCTGATTTCATATAAATTACTATGTAAAATGCAAAGCAGCTGAGACTCAGACTTCTGCTTACTTTCACACTGTGGTGTTTCTCTATCTGCAATGGAGCTGCCCTGTTTCAGTATGAGGAAGATCAAGTCCTGCTGTCAGGCTAACAACCCTTTCCTCTTTTTCGTTGTGCTTTGAAAGAACAGTTACCATTTGAAGAATGTCTTTGCATATTTTTCTGTAGTTAAAAGCTGAAACTAAATAAAATTTATAAATTATTTTTGGAAACAAGCTCTCAACCAGGTTATGTTCCTGGTGCTATTAGAAGAGAACTATTTGGGTACAAAAGGATATCATGGCTTACACAGCTGAAGAGCCACTTTAGTATTGAAATACATCTGAGATAAAATGAGCAGGCCCATGGAAATCCCACAGACTTACTGCTGTGAAGTTGTAGCCCTAAAACACTGTATCAGAGGAGTTCTGCTGGCCTGAAACTGGAGCACTGAAAATAGTTGTTTTTCTAATGATGCTTAAACTGCTTAATATCCCAGAATAAATATGGCAATTAGTTTATTTCAATAATAGTACTTCAATATTCATTATAATTGTTGGCTATTCAGGGAGAAAAATCAATAGCAACCATTTTACTTTCTTTTAGCTTTCCTTCCATTTTCCTAATTATAATCAATTCAACACTTTCTCCTTTTATTTCCCTCATATCTTTATTTCTTTAGATGGAAAATAGCCTGTCTTCTCTAGCTTCCCACCTTCTTTTCCATTTATTCCATTTCCTCCTGCCTTTTCCACCCTTTAAAAAGATTTTTATTTTTATGGGGACATAAATAATAATGATACTTGCCATTTGTATTGCAGTTTGCACATTCAAGGTACTGCACTGACATTACAAATTGAGTAAGAACTTGCAAGAATCTTCTGATTCAGCACTATTTATCACAGAGGAGATGGAGAATTAGAGCCTCATTTCTCTCACCTCAGTTGCAGAGCAGTAAAGCCCTTTCCAGAATGGTCCCACCTTATCCCTCTCTGATGAATTGCTGTCGACAATCAGAGCTGTACTTCAGCAGCACTGGAGAGCCCCTGTTGTCAGTGATAAATAGATGAATTTGGAGTACTGTACAATCCCTGTTCAACTTTCCTCCTGTAGGAAAGCTATATTCATAAAGAAGAGGTTAAACAGGCTACAATTTTTGTTTACCAGATGATGTAGAAAAAGAATATAAACTAAGAAACGACTAGAAAAATTTATAGCAAGGTATTGCAAATTTGAGGTGGAGAGGAAAAGACTGTTTCCATTACCTTTCTCAAATTATTCTAGTTACATAAAGATTATTATAATATATTTTTATATCTCTGCACTCCCCAAAATAACACTGAGAGAAGACAATTTTGAAACAGTAGCAGGAGTGTTAGAAAAACTGGGCTGGTCTGCTATGCCTTTTTATTCCTTCCTTTAAAACCTCCTTGATAGGTCCTTACCTAGTGCACACTGCTTTGCTTTGGGGGTCCAGAGCCTCCCCAGGATAAACACTGCACAGATCTGTCCTTTGTTCATATTAAACCCTACCCCAAAATATGGGGTGGTATTTTCTTTCCACTGGAAGTAATACACCATTTCACCTGTATTACATCTACATTACATTTAAATTTTATGCAGGTACTTTCAAAGCAAGAAGACTTTTTAATATATAATCTCATATATTAAACGAACAAACGGCAGCGAATGACTCATTTTATGCCAGTACTACATCTTCTGCAACTTCACATGCATTATCACCTAGGCATTAGCTTGTTAGGAAAGAAATCCCTTAATATTTCTGCCACATCCTACCAGCAGCAACGTTACTCCAAGGGCCAAACAGAAAACCATAGGTCCGGTGAGGTCTGTCTCATTCATGATGCTGCCATCTGCAGGCTTCATTGGATTTAGAACTGTTAACGTTTTTTGCCATATATGCTCAAAATTGATCCCAAGCTCTGCAACCAGAAATTCTAGGGTTGTTAATTGCTCCCAAGAAAACAACGCTTTTACAGAAACCTATTAGGTTTCACAAAACCCCAAACAAGCAATTAAATTAATTGTTTCAATGAAGATAATATTGTAGTCTGTATTAGGCACAGGATGTCCCTGATACATAAGCAGTATATTTGAGAGTCAGTCCTGATTCTAAATTGGAATATTAATTTATTAAATCCAATTTTAGGCAACGAACCAAAAAAAAAAATGCCCTCAGCATTTTTGGGTTAATATTTGTTTTCCCTATATTTAAAACACATATATCTAATGCCTCACTAACTGAAATGTTGAAAAATATGCTAATTAACAGTAACTGCAGAACTCAAAATACTCTAGAACACTGAGGACAGAGATATATATACTTTAATTCTAGCAAATCTGACAAGAGATGTGTCTTAAGACTGAACTGCCACAGGCACTTAAAAATGACATTTGTCCCTTAAAGGAAAGTTAATAATACTTTGTACAGTGCTGTATAAGCTTTTTTTTTGCATTTAAAAGTAATTACTGAGGACCCCTAGAAGAGGAACAAAATTCTCCACCATTAAAGTCAATAGAAATTCTGCCATTAATTTTACTGGTGCAAAGATGTCTCTTACAACTTCTGCAGGAACACTTCAGTTTGCAAGAGAATCATCTTCCCTGAGATACCCCAGTAAGGGAAAAGTTGGGTTCAAAACTGGGTGCCAGCATTACTGAGACTGACAATGTGCCAGATTTGTTTGGAAAGCCAAGTCTTTACCTTATTCCACCAATCCATCACCTCGAGCTGACCCAAACCATTATATAAATAAAGTTATTCTGTATTAAAATTGGTTAGATTTATGTGATACACAGCTAGGAACATCTTTGAAGCCCTGTGGATCAGAAGCAGTCGTATTTCAAAATCCTTTTCACAGGGTGAGCTGCATGTGGAGTTAAATGCTTGGAGGTCTGAGAGGTGGAGAACTAGCAGTTATCTATATCAAACAGTGTGATCTTGCTGATTTTAATGCAGTAGTAGTATCTTTTAAGCAGTAAAAACTCCACTTGCCTTCCAGGATGCAAAAGCAGGCTGAATATGCTCTTTCTACATTATGCTGAAATAATCACAAACAGATACTCCAATTGTTTTTTAATGTAGCACAAGTAGCATTAGGATGGTTCAATCATCACAAAGAATGATTCTGTTTGTGTAGTTAAATGATCAACTAATTGAAGCTGAAAACAGCTTTCTCAATTTCTTTCCTACTAAAACAAGTTTTTTAGCATCTTAAAACTATTAAAACTATTAAATTTATTACTAGATATGCAAAAAGGATTATTATCAGTATTTATTAATTATAGATGTTCCGATATGTGTGCAGGATAAACACGGAGTGGAAAAAATGCTTGGAAACGTGGGTGCGAATCTTACTGTTATGCTGTCATCTAGCGGTAGTAAACTATATGCTATACATGCTATCAGGCTGCATAAATCCAGGGCGAATTCAGCTGAGAAAATGTAGGTTTGGGGGCCAGGGGCTGTTGTCTGAAGCTCACATAGCCAGGCAAAAAAGCTTTGCTGCAGTTTCTCTAGAGGTAAAGAAAACTATAGGCACCCCCAGGAACCATGCACATTGTCTATGGTTTTATTTTTACCTTCTAGCAAAGGAGGTTCCTCGTCAAATCCATCAGCGTAACTAAGATGGGAGAGAGTGTTGGGATTGTATGTTGGCTGCAAAATCTGACCTGTGTAATTCTGAGAGGACAGAAGCATTTCCGATGGGGCAAAAGCACCGGCTGGAGGTTGCTCTCCTGTCTGGCTCCTAAGACAAGAAGCAAAACACAGCAAACCAAGTAACTGCAATGAGCAACTTCACAACAGCTTAGAGCTGTTCACCATGTACCACGTTTTAAATCTCAAGCTATTTTCAATCTGGGGAACCTGGGCACAGTATCCATTGTGTGTAGTGAATGATGAGCTGCTGACCATGACTTTACTTCCCTTCACTGCAACTCCCTCTGAAACCAGGCAGGGCTGCTTGCCAGTTTGCAGCACACTGCAGCTTAAAGCACCCACTTCTGTGCCCAGCCAGCTCAGATACTGGCACAGTGCAGGCCCCTGGACTGGGGTGAGGGGAAAGGGAATTTAGAAGCTGTGAGGGCACCCACAAATTGAAGCACTCCTGACTTTTCCACTTAGCAGCCTGGTGACACTCCTCAGATATGTCTATATATGGCTAATGAAAGAGCCATATATACAGATTTTTTTTCTTTTTTATGGAATCTGAGAAGGAGGTTACAGAATTTCTAGCAATATGTGCCCTAAAATCCACATTAATAACACGAAGCCCAGTCACTCCAATTAGGTAAACAACCTGTAACATCTGTACATATAAAAGTAGCATAAAACCCAGCCTCCTACTGCAGTCCTGTAAAAATCTCCTTAAGGGCAAAACTCTCAGAACTTCTTCCCTCAGTGTCCCTCTTCTATGGGCAGAAATCACCAATAGGTTTAAAAAATGTAAGAAAATAATGAAATAAGAGTCTTCCTGTCTTTCTACTGCTACTGCTTGTATTTCTCCTCTACAACTTCCACTATATTGATTATGCAATCCTTTTTAGCATACTTACTTTCTGCTTGCACAGAGATTTTTGTTAGACCCATAATTGTTGTCACCTTCTTCCTGGTCATCTATGGTATAATTGGACTGGTAAAAGTCAATCTGAAACTGCTCAAAATTTGACATTCTGGTTGGAAAGAATATGATAAATATCAATAAAATAGGTTTTGCAACAAGCCAATATCTATGTTTTGAACTGTCCTAAATTTAATGAAAACAGCAACCTTAAAGCCACAAACTCAAATGAATCTTTCTGCAAAAACTCATGACAATTTAGAAGTGACAAAAAAAGGACTCTCTATTTTTTCTTCTTGTAACAAAAGAAATTAATCTTCTGTTACTGTTAATTACTATATATTAATTTACAAGTGGTATACAAGATTTTCTCTCTTGTTACTGTTACAAAAAAAAAGGTCATTTTGAAAGAAGAAATATATCAATTAAACTATTGCTTTAAACAGTTCATTTTCCCACTTAATAAAAATGTGGCCACATCTGAATGCTTAGAAATTAGTATTTTTGAAGCATTTTGCATTTCAAAAACAATTACTAATTTCAGCTATTTATGTTTTGCATTATATATGACTATCATAAAACAACAGAAAAATACAAATACATTCACAGAAATCAAAGTTTCTGTTTAAGGACACTGTAGTTAGCATTATTAGGAGTAGCAGAGAAGAGTTCTCACTGGTTAGCTACATGCCTTTGAAAAGGACAGCATACTGAATAGTAACGAAATAGTAAATAGTAAAGAATAATAAATAAAATATGTCACAGCACATGTTTCATTCCTGCTGATCCATAGTTCAACTCTGTAGCTATGGACTGATTAGACTAAGAAAGGAGCAACTTGTCTGTTTTCCCTTCTGTATTGTGATTAACTGGATTTATAACTATCTGAATTTTGCGCACACTGGGCCCATTTCACATATCCTGCGTGTAGGCAGGACTGGTTGTCTGAATCATATATAAACAATATAAGAAATGAAGCACATTGGTTCTGTGACACATTATGTACCTTTTGGAATTGTAGAGTGTTTCAGATTGCAAAGACATTTCATTAATTCTTAGATTGGTCTAGGTGCTTCTTATGTTGTTAGCACAGCTGAATATAAATCCACAAAACAGGCTCAAAATTTGCAGGTCTACCTTCTGCACTTTGAGCAATGTCCCTGCGCATTGCAGGGGAGTTGGGGTAGCTGACCTTTGAAGGTCCCTTTCAACCCAAACGATTCTATGATCCTGTGATTCTATGAGTAAGAGTATCCACAATGACTGGCTGTGTTTCATCTCAGTATTGCTTTTATGCTGAGCCACAGCTGGAAAGGACTACACCTGCTCAGAGCAGTGCGTGGGTTCAGGGAGTCCCCGGACCACTGATGAGGTGAGGCTGTGGGGTGCTCTGGGGATTGCCTGGTCCAACCCCCTGCCCAGTGCAGGGTCACCGACAACAGACCGCTCTGGGCCGTGTCCCATCGGGTTTTGAAAAGTCTGGCTTCATCACTTTACTCCTTCTCATCAGGTGGTTATATTCATTGATGAGATCCCCCTGAGCTCTCTCCTCCCAGCTAACATTCTTAAGTGATCTAGGGAATGGTCTGAGCAGGACTTGCCTGTAAATGCATAGATACATGTATGTGTCCCACCAGTTGGATGGCATTTATGTAGTCAAATTCCTGACTGATAACCATAACCATATCCAATTTACTCAGATTTTCATGTAAGATATTAAACTCTCCTAGCATTTCCCATATTTTTGCACTTTTGCCCTCTTTTCCAACTTTCCAAAAGCCAATGGCAAAATATGCGTTTCACCTCACAGTTACTCTCACTGTTATCTCTATATTTATCAAGCACATGCTTCTTATAGGAAAGATCTTTGCAAATCTCTTTTTAAGTTAAAAGTTATAAAGATTAGTATTTCATCAAGGACCTTGAAATGCTAGAAATTGAAGTTTCTAATTTTTTTTCCCATAATCAGACTTATCTGTGGGGACCTAATTCCTGCATTTATCTAGAGCATTCAAAGTAGAAGTTACTCTTATGTTATTTTATTAACAGCTGGCCAATCGTGCAGGATTTCCAAATTTAGAAGAGAAATAATTTTTACATTGTAAATATGAATTAATAGAAATTA
Source organism: Strigops habroptila (assembly GCF_004027225.2). NCBI lineage: Eukaryota > Metazoa > Chordata > Aves > Psittaciformes > Psittacidae > Strigops > Strigops habroptila. The sequence continues at coordinate 26,130,369 of NC_044283.2, forward strand.
ATCATACTAAGCTACTTACTGTGATTTTATTTGGATTTGCACACCATTTACACATTTGTTCAATAAAGATTTTACATGGAATATGTTTTAAAATACTTTAGTGGGTACCTCTACCCCAACAGTTCAATTCCAGAAAGTCTTTAATGTTCTTTGCTGTCACTATAAGGAATGAAATAATTACTTAACCAGATATGCTACAAACTGCATAATGGAGTTCAGAAAAGAGAAATTTATTTTCCAGAAGAATTTGGAGTTAAGGTTACTTACTTTTTAAGATATTTGATGAAAACTCCAGTCTGTTGAATTTACATGTTGGAGAACACCTAAAATATCCTCTTGCTTCAGCAGGGATGATCTTGATGCTATTTATAAGGTTCTAAATTTGATCTTTGAACAGATGCATATGAAGGAAAAAAACCCCACAACCTGTCAGTATCATGGCCAGCATCTGACAAGTGCTAACAATAAGCAGAAAAGGATAGAAGTCCTCAATGCAAGCAGAACAAAATGAACAAATGTTGGTCCATATATATATTTCAACTCAGTAATCTAGATTGTAGTTTAGAGTTTCCTTCTTAGATAGGTATTTATGAAGATCTTGGTGGACCCTCATGAGCTGAGCCATTAGATATCAAAAAGTTTTAACAATGTGTAGTAATACTTGTTAAATTAGTAGGGTAAATTCATTTACTTGGGGGTACATTTCTACCAGATGCTCCTGCAGCATGCACCACAAGATACATGCAGCCTTAGGGCCATTCGTTGGGGCTGCAAAGGGAGCTTTTGATTGATCACGTGCCTCCTGGGGCGAACACGATGCTCCCTTGGACTGCAACAGCTGAAGGAGGGAAAGTGAAGGCATCTTAGGGCCAGTCCATCTGCTGGTCCAAGGCCAGGGCCCCATTCTCCAGGCACATCCTCCTGTGCCATTGCTTCTCCAGGAGCTCTTGTCCATTTGCAAAGCAGTCTCTTGCAGCGCAGCACATACCATGACAGTATCAGGGCAAGTCTACATAAAAGACAGGGAACCCTGCTTTGCTTTTTGAGGGCTTTTATTGAATGTGTAGGCATTAGACTAATGGTTAATTTTTTCATGCAATGCTCAGCATGGTCTCTCTTTCATTACCTGACCTGTTATGAATAAAACATTAGGAACCTCTGTTCTATAGTCCTGCCTACTGGAAAACTTGTAGCACAGCATGGATTTTGAACCAGCATTTAAACTTCAAAGGCAGCATTTCTATTTACACATGCTTTAGTATCAGATTCTTAACCAGTTCTAACAGGTACTGCCTTTTTCACTTTATTGGAAAGCTTCACAATTGGGCTGGTTAATCTAAGGAATGGGACATTAAATGGTATGTATTGTCAGGTCATTAATCTATGACTTAGGTGCATATTAGATTCTGTGAGGTTGAAGACCAAATTACTTAAGTTTCATTTGGAGGATAATCATGCCCTGTTAGTACATGACTTACAATGCTAGGAAAGAATTATAATATAGGTGCTTTTTTAAATAAGAAAAAATGAAGTATATCAAGTTTTCACTCCGTATATATGTCCAAAAAAAGAGCCCAGAAGTGAAGGATGGTGAGAAGTAGAAAAATATAACATTTGCATCTGGTAATTAAGGGTAATCTAACTATGGCATTTATTACAGCTATTGTTAAGCCTCCCTCATGCTCTTAGACTTCTCCCCTGCCATTTCCAGAGTAACGGTTCATGCTGCTACACCCACCAAGGTGAACTTTCAGTTTCAATTCTTAGCAAACTGCTAATGTCTATAATGTCTAGTCATCTCAGTTTAGATAATATGGTTTGATCTTGTGTATACCAAATCAGTGGGGGTATGTTATAGGATTAATTTCTGTTCTTCAGGAAGGCAATTGAAAAAAAAATTTTTAGGGATAGAAAAAGCCTAATTTGCTAGGGTTATGCCTCTTTATTTTCATCACAAAATTGACTTGGTTACTTTTGCTACTTTCTGGTAGATAAAGTCACATGTATGTTCATATATATATTAAACCACACTGTGTACAAATATATATACATGTATGCATACTGGCTCCCAGATAAGAAATGGGAATAATTATCATTCAAGGCATTTCAGAGAAGGAATTTAAATAAATGGAAAAAAAATATTATGGCTGGTAGCAGTTCATTGTTGAAGAATATCTTAACAGCTGTTTAACATACTGAAGTTATTAAGAAAGCCACCAGAAAATTTAAAAAAAAAAAAGAAAAAGAATTAAGTTGAAACTGAAACATATATATTCCTCTCCATATATAAAATTAAAATATAATACACCTTATCATACATATTATATACGAATTATACATGTATACTGCATTAATATCCATGTGCACACAGACATATAAATAGGCATCTGAAATACAACAATGGAAAATAATAGTTGGAAATTATGATACAGAAAATTAATTGAAAAATAAAAAGATAAGATTAAGTAGTTGTGACCAGAACTTTCTATCAGAAAGGGACTGATAGAAACAAGGACTGTCCACATGTATTAGAAGCAGACAGAATCATATCAGTATTGTCATTCTCCTATCAGATGAAAAAGTAAAGGGATCAATTAAAAAAAAAAAAGAAGTCAGAAATTAGAACTGCTCAAATCAATATTTTTAAATTCTGCATCTAAAAGTTTTAGAAGAACTGGTCAAAAACTTTCTACATTGTTGAGATGCAAAACAGCAGGAAAGTCCTAGAAGGTCAAAACTAAGTAAATATGCCATTTTGTAAAAGGCTAAATGAGATGCCCTGAGTAATTATTGGTCTGTCACCATGCGATTAATCCTAGGAAATTATGGGCTCAAATACTAAATAACAGAATCAATGAATCCAATCAACATAGGCTTTTGGAAACTAGCTCATTTCAAACTAATTTATTTTCTAACAAGGTTTGTAGTTGGGAAAGGTAACTACTGATGACCTATATTTATACAAAGCATTTAACTTGATTTTGCTTCAATAAATATAGGACCATCACTGCTTAATGGGACAACCATTATACTGATTAAATAAGTGCTATCAGATGTGTCTCAAATGTAATTGTAAAAAAGCAGAGGATTTCTAATGGTGCCTTACAGGACAGAAGCCTTACAAACCTCATCTAGCAGACCCTTTGAAGCAAAATCTACCAACCAGAGCCAGTCACAGGGTGGTTTGATCAGAATCTGTTAGGACAAAACAGACAGCAAATAATAAAAAGATCCTTGAAGCTATTAGTCAATGTAAAATAAAACTCAGAGCTTGAAAATTCTCACAGTGACAGCAGCGGTTGACCACAAGGGCAGTTTCCCAACAGTGCTTAGCAAGTTTCCCGTAATAGGTGATCTGATAATGAGATGATATTATGTTTTAGTTCAGGTAGGGAATTAATTCAGTAATGCTCCATGACCTTTGTTTATCCAGGACTAAAAACTAGATAGCTGTACTGGTTCTGGCTGAGATGGAGTTCATTTTCCCCATAGCAGCCCTCCTAGTGCCGTGCTTTGTGCTGGTAGCTAGCAGGGCGTTGATGACACATCAGGGCTTTGGATCCTGCTGAGCAGTGCTTGCACAGCATCAAGGCTGTATCTCCAACATTCCCATCACCAGTAGGCTAGAGGTGTGCAAGGTATTGGGAGGGGACATCACCAGAACAACTGACCCAAACTGAGCAAAGGGATATTGCGTACCATAGGGTGTCTGCTCAGCTAAGAGAAAAGGGGGATGATGGAGCATCATTTTCACCATTTTTGACAAAATGGGGTATTAATGAAAATATTTTTAAAAATTCTGGTAAACCTTTTTTAAAAAAAAAAGCATAGGATTAAACAGGATAAGATAGAAAAGACTATAGAATTCTGGTTATAGAATCAGCTATGTAACACTATATTTATTACTCAAACTGATGAGCACGGCAAGTCCATTATAATAATTAGTCAATTATTCTATAGTTCTTTCAAATGTAAAAATTAATCACATTAAGGATTAATTCAGTAAGTCTTAAGCTGAATTACTGACATTTACAGGCCCCATTAGTAATTTTAGAAGTACGACATTATTAAAATATGTTACTAAAGAAGAGAGGAAAATTTAATTGCAAAGAAATATACCATTTACCACTTCTACAAAATATTTTTTTATTAAATTAATTACTTAAACGGTATAAAATGTCTACTAAATTAATCTTATGCATACAGGCCTCAGACACATCTACCATAACATTAATTTAAAGGCCTAGAGGGTGGGTAAAAGGGCAGGGGGGGTGTGAAATCCAAAACTATTGATATTTTCCTCTTTTATGCTGAAAAAGTTTGTTAGAATTGAACAAAAAAGGACAAGTTATGGGTTCCTGCATGAATAGTTGTACTTATCAATACCCACTTACAGTCAAAACCACAATTTCACTGCTAGAAATTACTAGGAAAGGAAAAGACAGTAAAAGAGAGAACATCATTGTACCACGAAATAAATCTGGGATTCACTGACAACTTGGATACTGTAAGCAGTTCTAGCCCCCCCACCTCAGAAAGTGTTCAGCAGAATGGTGACATGCTGTGAGAAGGGCAGGAGAGGTGTGTATGGCACAGGTTCCACATGAAGAACAACCAGGACAGAGAGGAGTCTTTGCACTGGAAAAGCATTGATTAGCAGTGGTTTACAAAACTGAGTGACATGGACTGGTGGATAGGGATAAACTGTTGACTCTTTCTTCTGAAAGAAGAACAAAAGCCAGTGTTAGTATTAGATTCAAAGCAAAGAAACAAAACATTCATGGGTGACAGACCTGTAGAACTGCTCCTCAAAGAAGTTATGCATGTTGAATATTTACATGGATCTGAAACAAGTCTATGAAAGATAAATCCATCAAGACTTACTAAATGCATAGGAACAGTATGCAGCTCAAGAAATCCATAAACTAGAATTAGTAGAAAACTGGGAAATGTTTGGGGGAAGCATTCATTTTCTTTCCCATGCATTCAATCCTTGTCATTGCTAAAGAGACTTTCTGTTTTGACTTATATGACCATTCCTATTCTTCATGTTTGTGAAGGAGGAAAGCACCCAAAAGAATACAGATTCAAATATAAGAAAAGGGCAGAAACCCACTGCATGAGACCATAACATCCTTAATTCTATGTGGGATGAATCTATTGACTTCCAATATTTACCAAAACTCCTTCTATGTATGGCTTTAACTATACCCCTCCTTCCACACAGCTTTTTACTTCTGATTAGAGTCCTTGTTCTCCTGTCTCTGTTCTGAGTTATCCACTTTTCAGCTTCTGACTCATAATACATATCTTCCCCATCCAGCTTTTTTCTGCTGGACGCTGGTTTTATAGGGCTTTTGCTCAATAGATTGTGAAGCGTTTTATACAGGAAGAAGGTATCATTGCTGTTACACAATTGAAAAGGGGGTTTAGGAAATCTAAGTAAACTCGCTAAGCCAGAATACAGCTGAGACTGAAATTTTAAACTTCTGAGACCTAGGACGAATTTTTTTCTATTATTGTATTGTAATGTTGCTTCTGTGGCAGCCTTATATTAGACTATTGACAAGCTTTAAAATAAAATGTAACATTATTTAAACAAACACAATGAAGATATTCAGCATTTGAGAAGTGTGTTGCATAATATCTACTTTTCATGTGCCTTTTAGCAGAATATCAAAACTGCAACACTGCACCCTGTGTAATCATAATGACTCTTCCTAAAGTGGACTGTGAATAGCAGAGGTGGAAGCATTTGAGCATCAAAGTTTCTTCTGTGTGGAGGTCACAAAGTTCCTAAAGACAAACTGTAATTACTTCTTTAGAATAAGCACACACAGACTCTGTAAACTGCAAAGGTTTCAAAAGAGCAGCTACAGCATTTTGTGTTGATAATCTATGGATCACAACTTGCCTAGAGGGAATGTTAGCTACAGAAAATGAGTTTTACTTTTTGGAAAAACACATAGATTAATTTGGCATCCTTAAAAGGCTTCTCAGGCAAAATTTCACCTTCCTTTCTGTACCGAGTAATTATGTACAGAGAAGCGTAGCCAGGCGTGCGGCCAGGTAAAGGACAGAAACAGGTGTTGGTGATTTGTAAAACATGCAATAGACTTCTGGATATAGATACTGCTTTGCTCATATTGTTTCACACATATAGGTGGTGCATAGGACAGAATGTTAAACTAAGAGAAAAACATACAGTAAAAGCTTTCGTTGATTGCTGCTATTTTGCTCCCACAGGAGGCAAGGAAAGGGAAGAAGAAATAAATTGAAATCTTGGAAATAAACTTAAATCACCAGAGAAAGCCTTTACTAATAATTAATCTGGGCCTCCTAATGAATTTCTATTCAGCTGAGTATATCCTGACCTTGCCAAAAGTCAGACAGATGCCACACAGATCCTGCAAGTTACTAATAGGAAGAAAGGGGATAGCAGCACAGGGTCTATTCCCTTGAGCAGCAAAATCTGCTGCAGACGAGCCCTTCCTGGGCCCAGCCCAATTCGAATAGGAAAAAGATATATGAGACACATTTGTCTACAAAAAAATCCCACACACTGACAGTATGCTGGATGACAAAATGGTGTGACAGGGATCTGTGAATTTAGGATTCATCCCAGCTGAGGTCATTCAGGGTGCAGGCTTGTCGTAACACAGCATGTACACTCATTCATAATCCAAGCAAAGGATTACTGCCGCAGCCCATGCTGTAATTGGAGACCTTACATAAAGACCTTGTTGCTTATAAATCTGTAAAATCTTAAGTCTTTGAGCTTAGACTCTCCATGCTTTTTATTTTCAAGGTGAAAATTGAGTGAAAAAATATTTGCCATTTTCTAAGGCTCATTTTAAACATGATGGTTTATGAAAGAAAAAGTACTCGATCAAGTATGAAAATGAATGATCAGCATTAATTCAAATCATATCTGTAAATAGAATCTCATTCTCAGTGCTTTCAAACTTCCCAGACTTCATAGTTAATATTTCCTTAGCCCAGGTTTTATGTGTTGTTACTCTATATCACAGTAGCCATTATCAGAGATGGATACAGAAACAAGATAAAACATATCAGCTAAAAGCCAAATGCCGAAGTTCAACAAAGACCCAGGGTAATTTTTTCCTATCAACATCAAGAAGATCCACAGCATAAAAAACAAATAAAAATATATACTACAACTATAGGTGTATCAGAACCAAAATTCTAATGGGTGAATTGCTTTTGGAAGCACTTATTAAAATCATCACTATTCACTATTAAATTTATTTTAGCATTAAATAAGGAGAAAAAAATCCCCAAAAAACAACAAACCTGTTTTGCTAGGGTAACTATGAAAAGAAAAAATGTAAATTTTTTAAAGCAAGTTTTACTACAGTGCTTGCTGTATATCACCTTACTCCTTTTAAAACTCATTTCTAAAAGATAAAAATGAAAAGCCTGGCATGAATTGTACTGTTGCGCAGCTCTTACTTATTGCTACATATTGAAGTACCCAGAAATATATCATGTAATTTTCAGAGACATTCATTTATCTTGGTGGACAAGTCATACAACATAGATATTGCTAGCTATTAGGAAACTAATATACACAAAAAAATTAAGCACAATGGTACAGAATGCGTGTATCCTTCTATTGTCATTGAAAATAAAAAGCAGGCATACAACTGTCATTCAAAAGATACCATGTTTTAAAAATCAAATCTTCAAAGCTGCCCTTTTGGAATACCTTCAATATTTGTGTTCAGTATGAACAATCCTTTCTCTTCTGCTCAGAAACATTTTCTTTACCTGCAACTTTTTTTAGGCAATAACCATCAAAAAGATTTTAATTGTCCCTTCTCCACAGTTGGATGTATCTAGCTTTCTAACACAGACAATTAATGAGAGAGAAAAGCAATTAAAATTGGGATTAATGACCTTGGCCTGATGTATGTCTGGAGGGAACAGAATAGAAATAGCAAGGATTGTGGATTTTATTCTTTCCAGATATGGTTCATATGCCCTGATGAATACTGTTTTCATTCTCAGGACTATCGATATATTGGGACCTCATGTTTAAACAATAAAGTGCTAAATTGCCTTTTATGTTTCCAGAAAGTAAGACCTTAAGAAGAGATGGTGAGCCAATAGAGCTAAAGATGATATAATGAACAGCAAGAAAAATGATGAAAAGCGTGGAGGCAGAGATTCTTCATGCTGGTGAGAAGGCAAGGGGGGCATGATTGAGGGCAAGGGTAATGCACTAGAGGCCTTGGCTAAGATTTCATGCTCCCAGTAAATACCACCTCCTGCTACTGCTGCTGAAGGAAACATACTGGTCTGGGCAAACCGTTCACCTCACCCAGTGAGGTGTTTCTTACGTTCTTACTGCTCTCAGCTACCATTGTAAGCTATCCTAAAAGTATATATTTAATCATTGAAAAGATAAAGGTGAGTTAGGCTTATCAAGTTATGTACAGTTTTGTTCTATTAAATGTATGTGGAAATTTAAGTGAGGCCATTTTTTTGTGGATAATGAAATTAGTCATATTAAGCTGTATATATCCTCTTTGATTTTCTCAATTTTAATTTTCCCAATTTTTAATTACTGTGGGAAAGTATTGCATTCCCACAAATATTTCTGGTTAATGCAATTGTGACTCCAACTGGGTTTATAACTACCAAATATGAAGGAAGAGTTAACTTCAGGTAGCAGTTGAGCAGAAGAATGGAATAGATCCAATACAGAAGATGAAAGACCTTGGGGTGAGGAGAATTGGGGATGTGACAATATGTCACAGCATGCCACACTTCATGTGGCACACAGAGATTTTGTTCCTACAGCACACAGTCAAGGAATCCTGAAATGGGGACAGATAGCAGACGTGTCTTGGAAGTAAGCCTAATGAACCAGCAGCTGCAGCAGACAGTAACTGACTCGTTTGCAGTGACACCAAAGGAAGTACCTATTTCCTTGGGGAGCTTAGTAACACCACATTTGCTCAGACTTCAAATGCAAATTGGGCCAAAAGGCCAATGCCTTAGAGAAACTGAAAAGATACCAAACACTCAAAAGGCTGAAGTAGCTCAGAAATTGTCTTTTGAAGGTGGAGATGGACCAGGAGCACACTTTGATTTTACAGGTTCTATGCTATTCAGAATGTCTATAATTAGTAGGTACTCACTCTCATATACTGCTAGTAGCTGAAACGTATTGCTGCTTAAGGGGCTTATCCACCCTTTGCGTGACTAATACTTTAAAAAAAAATTATTTATTTATTTCATCTTGACATACATGCAGCATTGTTTTGTTTGGTTGGTTTTGTAAATAATTTTTCTGTCTTTTTTGCTGCTTTCTGTTAATCATCAAATCACTTGTTTTCCACGCAGCTATTGTGATTGTATAGATGTAAAATAACATGCAAAGAACTGAATTTTGTCTTGAAAGTCAGTTCATACTGACTTATGTTGGTTGAACGCCCTACGAAAAAGCAGAATCAAAGCCACTGATTTAAAAAAAAGTCAGGTCAAATTGTAAGTAGTCTAAAAAAGCCATATGCTTTCTGTAAATAAGAAGATGAGAACTACAGGTACATGGTAAGAGTTGTTTAGCAGAGTTAAAGATGGTTAAGTGCTGACTCTTTAATGTTTTCAGGAATCAAATCCATTTCCTCAGACAAAAAACTTCCAAATACATTGATCCATTAGGTGATTCACTTATTAGATGAAAAATAATATTTGTTATACGGAACAGTTAATTTCCAACAAAAACCCAATCTGGCAATATTTATGTATGTATGTCACACAATAATGAGGGTTGAATTCTTTACATTCTAATAGCAATACCAGAAAATATTGCAGAATTAAATTTTAAAATAGCTGTATCCAGAAAATTTGCATACAAAAACTTTTAAAAGTGCTGCCTGACAAGCTCTGTGCACCATTAACATGGCTTTTCAGCAACTCTGTCAGTTCCAGAACAGTGGTAGAGAGCAAACATGTTACAGCTTTTAAAGAGAGCAATTACAGACCTGTCAGATGGATGTCAATCATATGCAAAATAGTGGAATGGATGCTACAGGACTATAATTAAGAATTAAAGGAGGAGAACATAATTAATGCCAATCAATCTGGATTTGTGAAAAATATATCCCATTAAAGTAACTTGATCTCTTAGTTAAAATAAAGTTATAAGACAGCTTGACAGAGGTGATGGATAACACCCTCAATAGAAAACATGTAGATTTCTATATGGTGTGTGAGTTTGAAAACATGCAATATTTGACTATGAAATTGCAACAAAACAACATTTACACTGCAGATCAAATGGATTTGTATACTTATTAGGTCTCAAATGTACAGTGAGAGGAAACGCTCATCATCATATACTTCTGTTTCTAGTGGAAGTCTAGCAGAGTTTTTCCTTGCTCGTATGTATTTTAACAATTCTGTTTAACAGTGGGTAACAAAATAATTTCTAATCGTCTTAAAAACAACACAGAGATTGAGGATTATTTAGATAATGAGAAGGACAAGTTACTGATGCAAAGCAATCTGAATTGTATTGCAAGGTGGGTATGATCAAATCTGGTATTTATGATGTGGCCAAAGGTAGTTACCCATCGAGGAAAAAAGCAGTGTCTGCTTAAATGGTGTCAGCATCAGTTTCAGAAACTTTGTAGCAAAACGATTACCCTTCAAAGCATAAATAGGTCAATAATGAGAAAAGGAAGGCTATGCTACTAGCCTTTCCTCATTTAAAAATCATTAGTAGAGAACGATGCAAATATGATAGGAAAATCGATTCCTGGGGAAAAAAGGAAGAAAAATAATACTAGAAATGTAATTCCTTCAACCAAAACCTCAGGGAACCTAGCCTGGCTTACAAAGAAAAGCTTAATGCAGGCCTACTGATCAGGTAAGAACTTATACAGGAGAGAAAGTTTCATTGTGGTCTTTTCAGTCCTGGCAACAGGCAGCAGATAATAGAATAATTCAGAATAGAAATAAATCCACCTTTTTAAGGATATAAAACTAGGAAGCTGTTAGAGTAATTGTCCCATGTGGCAAAAGATTCTGCATCACTGACAGCCTTCTAAATCAAGACTCCTTGCTTCTTATTAATAATGATATTCTAGCGCAAAGAAGAATGAAATCCAGAGAGTCTTAGAAACTTTCTTATGTATAGGTGAAACATAAAGAACATCCTCCTTTTTTTCTTTTTTTTTTTTTTGACTTTTTATCCAGATGCATCTGGCATTTTTTCAGTATTTTGAAATATCTAGACTGAACATTAGCTCAAATGACTTTATTAAATGTATGTTTTATCTATTCAGCATGCTATAATATATTGTTTACAAAGCATCCTCTAAAATTTAGAACATTCCTGCAAAACTAACTGGGTAATACAAGGGTGAAAACACACTTTAAAATGCCACATTTGTACAAAGAAAATATTTCATTAGAAACAAAACACTGCTAATCAGTAATTTTTACCGTTCAAGCATTTTTCTCAATATGCAGTTTGTTAAAATGATGGAACCTACTAAACACGTTTGAACTATTTTGTAAACACCAATAAAGCTAATAGGAATCCATCTAATATTGATTAAGCCTTCTCAACAAAATCTTAGGATAGGCAATTTTCCATTAGACTGGTAAACTCATGGAAAGCTGCTAATCACAGTCTATATTCTAAGAAATTATAGGGGAGAGGAAGGGAAAGAAATATTCTTGATCACTGATCATTAAAATATTTTTGAATTATGAACCTAGGGAAATAAACAGAATATAAGTCAAAGATTTCCAATATAAAAAAAAATAGCAATTATTCTGTATGTATTTTATTATATACTCTTTTTCCTCTGTAGGGCTAGAAGCATGTAATTTGGCATCACAGAAAAAATGGAAGCATTCTCATTTTTTCTTTTTATCAGATAGACTATAATAATCTCAGGTGTTTTCTTTCACAGACTGAATCACTACTGTTTCACTTGGAGAAATCAATAGATAACTTGAGGAAAATTTGGTGACTCATCTTCTGGTTAACAAACAGCCAGACCAGGTAAGTTAATTCAGGTGTCTGCTCAGGCACCACACTCTGCCACATAGACATATATTTAGAAGATGAGTGTTAGTGACCTGTCCTATAACGTATTTAGTTTAGGAGTTCCAAGGCTGAAATTCATTAGCCTTGGTTTTGTTTGCTTGTTTGCCTAGTGTCTTTTTTTTAGGGTAAATTTTGTCCTTGTAATTCATTTCATTCAATGTAAAGCCTGTGAATTTGGCTTGGGAGAATACATTTTTCAGAAAGGGGAAATTTCTGCTTATCTTTATAATAAATACCTTTATTATAAATGATCTTTAAGGAATTTATTCTCTTTTAACATCTGCTGGCAGTAGTGCTTCCCAGTGACAGGAAAGGCTTTTGCCACAGCTATTCCATTTGCGCAGTAACTACTGGTGGAGAATAGAAATCTGCGATTTCGTTTACCCAGCTCATGTTACAGAAACAAATGAAATAAGGAAATACTCCTTCCTCCCCACCCCCCCACCCCCCTTTTTTTGGAGGGGGGGCGGGAGGGGTGTTCGTTTGTTTTTTGTTTTTGTTTTTCCCAGTGCTGCATGGAATCTTGTTCTGGTTTTATTTCTACATTTCCACAGTCTCACACTGCTACCAAAAATTGCTTCCAAATGACGTGCATTGCTGATAGCAGGTGATACACTCTCTGCTGTGCTTTGCTTCACTGATTACCAACCTGCTTGGCCTTGTGCTTGCATGTATATATATTACACTAAGAAATCTTAGCTGCATTTTACCAGTTGATATTTTTACTACGGGATAAATGCTTCTTTACCATGTATATTATTCAGTGCATTATGGTATGCTATTCCATTCTGTGACTGTCACAGTTACACAGTTAAGAAGTTGAGCAGATGACTGAGATCACTGACTGTGTAAATGCTTACTTTTGCAATTTTGTCAGTTTATGGGAAAACATACAGCTCCTGTTAAAACTCAGGCTATGATACCATGTCAGCTAGGGAACATATTTTTTTCTGTTGAACACAACTTCCAGGAAATAATACATAACACTGCCTGATTTGCAAGTATGACAGAATTACATTAATTCTTCAGCTGAAATAATTATTGATAGGACATCCAATGCTGCGTTCATGTGTAGCCATAAATACTTGGGAATTAGGCAAGAAATTAATAATCTTTTTCATGTTTTCAGTCATGAATCTGTAAATATTTGATTTTACTATTTTATGTGGTTGGCTTCAATGCTACTCAATATAGCTAATGATAGGTACATTCAATTTATCCTCATTATAACTAATGGCTTTTGAAGTACAGGAAATGTTAACCGTGTACATACATCCATCATATTTTGACACACAAATGGATCACTTGAAAATTCATGTTTATGCTACTGATTTGCTGTCCCATAAATACTTTTACATTAATTATTCTGCTGATGTGGACATCTTTCCATAATTGTTCTAGTAAGTGTGTTCCATTGCATATGGAGCTTAAGGCAAATTGATGAAAAAATATTAATATTTGCTTCATACATTTATCCAAGGTGAAAAGTGGAGATAAAGACAGATGGCTTTGTCATTTTTACTGTGCTCTATCCTGATGGACCTATCTGAACTTAATGTATTGTGTTCACATGACTGGAAGCCATATTTGAAACACAGTTCCATTCCAGCTTTTCTTAATTTATTTTAGAATTCTAAAACACGTGAACCTGCCAATAGCTTAACATTAAGGATTGCTGTCTCCCTGCATGGACCAGCACACACTCCATAGGTATTCACTCCATGCCAACAGGACAAGAACGAGTTCCAGCACGAAGACACAGCAGATAAGCTTATTCAGTAACTACTCCAGCACACCTCGAATCCTGGCTGTATTCAGCTAGCTTGGTGTGCAGGCAGTGCGAATACAAGTCTTGGTTCCTTAAGGAGTAGATACAGAGGGCAAGCGCATCCTTTAGTCAACCTTTATTTGGGTTATAATAACTTTTGCAGGTGTTTTTGTGACTATGCGTTTGCTAGTGCAAACGCGCGATTTAGCTCACTCTGCAGTTGCTTCCTGGAACTGCTCACAGGTGCTCTCCATAAGCAATTGCCGAGGTGAGTACCTCCAGAGAGGACGCCTTTAACACCGGAGCGGGGGGAAGCACCGCATCCAGGAGCCTCAGTTCGGAGCTGCAAGAGCGACCGAGGGAGCCTCAAGCTCTCGACAGGACTTGCCCAGGAGCCGGCAGCTCAGCTGACGCGAGCAGCTGACTCACAGGGGGCGGCGCCAGGAGTGACGGCACCAGCCCTCAGCGGGTAAAAACCCATCCCAGGGAGCGCGAGCGACCAGGGCGTGGCGCGGCAGTTTGCGCAGGCAGGGCGAGCGGGCAGCGAGCGGGATGGTGAGCACTCGCCTCAGGACCAGGGCCCGCTCTGGGAGCTCTGCCCCGGCGGTGGCCAGCGTAGGCACCCAGACAGAGCCGATGAGAGGGGAGGCTGCGGCGCAGACCTCGCAGTGTAGAGTGTGCCTCGACTGGTCTCTTGAGGCGAGGGTGCACAATGGACAGGGCTGCACTCGGTGCGCCCTGGTGGAGGTCCTCCTGCAGCAGGTGGCTGAGCTGCGGGAGGCTGTTGGAGAGCTAAAAGATGCCAAGGAAGCTGAGAGGAAGGTGGGCTGCTTGCTCCAGGCCCAAACTGTGCAGGAGCTGCAAACGTCCAGCATTGCTCATATAGGAAAGAAGGAGGGCAGCAACCCAGGAAGCTGGGAATTAGTCACGAGAAAAACTAACAAAAAAGGAGGAAGAGGACAATTAACGGCAAGGGACTTCCTCCTAAATCTGATGTCCCCACCCAGAACCGCTTCGCAGTTCAGCAGGGGGCTAATGAGAAAGCACCCACCACACCTAATGAGCATCCTGCTGATGCACCAGTAAAAAGGATCACTACTGGTGCCTCCAGGAAAAAGTGGAGGGTCATAGTAGTAGGGGACTCTACTTTGAAAGGCACAGAGGCACTCATCTGCCAGCCTGATCCAGTCTTGAGGGAGGTGTGTTGCCTGCCAGGGGCTCGGATCAGGGATGTTGCTGAGAGGCTGCCTGCTCTAGTAAGTTCTGCTGACTATTACCCCCTTCTAGTGGTCCATGTGGGTGCTAGAGGTATAGATAGCAGTAGCCTGGAGAACATTAAGAAGGACTACAGAGCCCTGGGAGAGGTGGTTAGGGGCTCTGGAGCTCAGATAGTTTTTCATCGATTCTCCAGGACAAAGGGGAGGACCTTAAAAAAGCTAGGCGCGTTTCGCAGGTTAATGAATGGTTAGAATGGTGGTGCCATAGTCAGGGGTTTGGCTATTTAGAACATGGGGCTCCATTTGGGAGGCCAGATCTACTGGAGGCTGGTGGAGCTGGTCTGACAAAGGGGAAGAGCTGTTTTGGTAGGAGGCTTGCCAGGCTGGACAAGAAAGCTTTAAGCTAGATGTGTTGGGGGAGGGGAGCATTGATCCATCCCAACACTCCTGGTCAGTTGCCAGCACCTGTAATAAGTGCTTGGAGCGATGTAGAGATGTTCCAGCTACCCCAGCCATTGAGTCGGCTGCATTTGGAGCTCGGCTAAGGTGCCTCTATACAAATGCCCGTAGTATGGGGAACAAGCAAGAGGAATTAGAGATGTGTGCAAGGCTATGGGAATATGATGTCATTGGTATCACAGAAACATGGTGGGATGGCTCCTATGACTGGAGTGTCGGAATGGAAGGTTACAGGCTGTTTAGAAAAGACAGGCCAGGCAGATGGGGAGGGGGCATTGCTATCTATGTCAGTGATAGGCTAAAGAGTATGGAACTCTGTCTGGGGACGGGTGATGAGGTAACAGTGTTTGTGGGTCAGGATCAAAGGGAAAACAGCAATGGGGGACATTACGGTGGGGATCTGTTACAGGCCGCCTGATCAAGAGGACTCTGTGGATGAAGCGCTCTACAGACAGATAGGAGCAGCCTCACGCTCGCAGGCCCTTGTCCTCATGGGGGACTTCAACCATCCTGATATCTGTTGGAGGGACGGTATGGCCCGGCACAAGCAATCCAGGAGGTTCCTCGATTGTGTGGAAGACAACTTCCTCTTTCAAGCAATAGAGGAGCCGACGAGGAGAGGTGCCATGCTTGACCTCGTGCTCACCAACAGGGAGGGACTGGTTGGAAATGTGACGCTCCAGGGCAGCCTTGGCTGTAGTGATCACGAGATGGTTGAGTTTGAGATCCTCAGGACAGTGAGAAGAGCATGCAGCAAGCTCACTGCCCGGGACTTCAAGAAAGCAGACTTTGGCCTCTTTAGGAACGTCCTCAGTAAGGTTTCATGGGATACAGTCCTAGAGGGCAGGGGGGCCCAAGACTGCTGGTCGATATTCAAGGATCACCTGCTACGTGCTCAAGAGTGTTGCATCCCGACTAGAAGAAAGTGCAGCAGGAGGGCCAGGAGACCTCCATGGATGGACAAGGAGCTGCTGAGGAAACTTAGAGGGGGAAAAAGAAGCTTATAGAAGGTGGAAGTGAGGACAGGCGGCCTGGGAAGAATATAGGAGCATTGCCCGGGAAGCTAGGGACCAGGTTAGGAAAGCTAAGGCCCAGCTAGAATTAAGTTTGGCAAGGGATGTAAAAGATAACAGGAAAGGATTCTATAGATATGTAGCAAATAAAAGACAGACTAGGGACAATGATGTGGGCCCTCTCCAGAAGCTATCAGGAGAACTGGCTACCATGGATTTGGAGAAGGCTGAGGTTCTTAATGACAACTTTGCCTCAGTCTTCACCAGCAAATGCTCTGACCACACCATGAAAGTCTTCGAAAGCAAATGCAGGGACTGTGAGAATGAAGACCTTAGGCCCACTGTAGGAGAGGATCAGGTTCGAGACCATCTTAAGAACCTGAACGTGCACAAGTCTATGGGACCTGATGAAATCCATCCACAGGTCCTGAAGGAGCTGGCGAATGAAGTTGCTAAACCACTGTCCATCATATTCAAAAAATCCTGGCAGTCAGGTGAAGTTCCCGATGACTGGAAGAAGGGTAATATAACCCCCATTTTCAAGAAGGGGAAGGTGGAAGACCCAGGAAACTACAGACCAGTCAGTCTCACCTCTGTGCCTGGCAGAATCTTGGAACAGTTTCTCCTGGAAAACATGCTAAGGCACATGAAAAACAATGAGGTGGTTGGTGACAGCCAACATGGCTTCACTAAGGGGAAATCCTGCCTTACCAATTTGGTGGCCTTCTATGATGGAGCCACAGAACTGATGGATAGGGGCAGAGCAGTTGACGTCATCTACCTGGACTTGTGCAAAGCATTCGACACTGTCCCGCATGACATCCTTGTCTCTCAATTGGAGAGACATCAATTTGATAGATGGACCACTCGGTGGATAAAAAACTGGCTCGATGGCCGCACGCAAAGAGTTGTGGTAAATGGCTCGATGTCCAGTTGGAAACCTGTAACGAGTGGTGTCCCTCAGGGATCGGTGTTGGGACCGATCCTGTTCAACATCTTTGTCAGCGACATGGACAGTGGGATTGAGTGCGCCCTCAGCAAGTTTGCTGATGACACCAAGCTGTGTGGTTCGGTTGATACGCTGGAGGGAAGGGATGCCATCCAGAGGGACCTTGACATGCTTGTGAGGTGGGCCGATGCCAACCTTATGAAGTTTAACCAAGCCAAGTGTAAGGTCCTACACCTGGGTTGGGGCAATCCCAGGCACTGCTACAGGTTGGGCAGAGAAGAGATTCAGAGCAGCCCTGCAGAAAGGGACTTGGGGGTGTTGGTTGACAAGAAGCTTAACATGAGCCAGCAGTGTGCGCTTGCAGCCCAGAAAGCCAACCGTATCCTGGGCTGCATCAAAAGAAGCATGACCAGCAGGTCAAAGGAGGTGATCCTGCCCCTCTCCTCTGCTCTGGTGAGACCTCACTTGGAGTACTGTGTATAGTTCTGGTGTCCTCAACATAAAAAGGACATGGAGCTGTTGGAGCGAGTCCAGAGGAGGGCCATGAGGATGATAAGAGGGCTGGAGCACCTCCCGTATGAAGACAGGCTGAGAGAGTTGGGGCTGTTCAGCCTGGAGAAGAGAAGGCTGTGTGGAGGCCTCATAGCAGCCTTCCAGTATCTGAAGGGGGCCTACAAGGATGCTGGGGAGGGACTCTTCCTTAGGGACTGTAGTGGTAGGACAAGGGGTAATAGGTTCAAGTTTAAACAGGGGAAGTTTAGATTAGATATAAGGAAGAAGTTCTTTACAGTGAGGGTTGGTGAAGCACTAGAATGGGTTGCCCAGGGAGGCTGTGGATGCTCCATCCCTGGCGGTGTTCAAGGCCAGGTTGGACAGAGCCTTGGACCACGTGGTTTAGGGCAAGGTGTCCCTGCCCATGGCAGGGGGGTTGGAACTAGATGATCTTAAGGTCCTTTCCAACCCTTACGATTCTATGATTCTATAACCACTGCTTAGCGGCGGTGACACCTGAGGTGGTCTGTACAGCCTCTCAGTTTAACCCGACCTAACGCCGCGCCCGCCCCACTTTGTCACGGCCACCGCGCGGCCAGCCGCGACAGGCGCACGCAGGGCGCGGGGCTATGACCACGTCCGCCGCCGCAGTGGGAGCGCTTCCGGCGCGCGGGGCGGTGCGTTCAGCGGCGCGACCGCTCGGTTCCGTGTTGTGCCGTGCCGTGTGAGTCGCCCTCTTCCCGCGCGTGGGGCGGATCGCTAGGCAACGCCGGGGCGAGAGGACGAGAGGGGCGGCTGCGGAGCCGTGCGCGGCCGTGAGGGGAGCGCGGCCGCGATGCGGCCCGGGGCTGCCCAGCGGCCCTCCGCGCTGTGAGCGGGTCAGCCCAGCCCCGAGCGCCATGGCCCTCGCCGGCAGGACGGCCATGTGGTGGGCCCGTCTGCGGAGCCCCTGCCCGTCCGCCGCCCCGCTCTGCCTGCCTCCCTGGCTGCTCGCGTGGCCGGCGGCCTGCGAGCGTCTGTACAGCTCCCGCGGCAAGGTGAGTCCGCACTTGGGTGCAGCGAGTCCCCGAAGGCGGCCGGCGGTCCCGCCTGTAGAAGGGCTCTTTCCACACAGGCGGTGTCACCTTGGAGATAGGGGCGTTTGCGTCCCGATGGCAGTAGCAGGACTTGCCGCTCCAACCCGAGGCACCCTGCAAGGGACGCGGCAGACAGTGCTGCTTAGTACTGTGTATTAATGCTAGCAAAGAACTCTGGGCTTGCTTTCTATTCCTCTTGTCCCGGGGCTGTGTGCATGGCCTGTGTGAGAGAGATGAGCTCTGTGTATCTGAAATCAGTTTTTCGGTGAAGTGTAACTGATTGCTTTTGGGGGTCTCCTGGTTCCTGAAGCTGAAAGCTTTGAAAAGCAAAAAAAATTATTTTTCTTCGAATTGTCAAATTACTTGGAATGAGCAGGAATAGCAGAAAGGAAACTTTTTTAGCGTTGGATCTTTCTGTGTGTGAACCAAGGAAGTCAGACTGGTTTTCTGCTTTTTAATTTAGCCGAGATAAGTGTTACCTGTAGTTTCCTTTTCCACAAAGTCTGCTTGCTCCTTATGATAAGGTCACTGGTACCTGAGCTGCTGGGTAATGTCAGTGTATTCTTATCATGCTTGTAAAGAATGATGTCCATAATGGGCCTCTGAATACAGTTTTCTTAATCCTTAAGTTTAACAGTTTCACAAACTTGAAACTGTTTTAAATTTTCCAACTCCCTATATTCGTAAGAACATGGTACCTTTCACAACACTTCCCAGCATACTTGCTGATTATTCAGAGCAACAAATGATGTATGTATGTATGAGTAAAGTGAAATCCTAGCATTTTAAACACTGATGATTTAAGGTTTTGTGTCTCTATTCAATCTATGCCTCTTATAGAGCAAAGAGATAATTCTTTTCTAAAGGCCAGGTCATATTGTACATAGAGACTGTAACCATGGTTTATGAAAATAAATTTCTGTTTTTCAGGAAAAATTAGATATGTCGACGTATCCTGTTGAAAACATTAGAAACTTCAGTATTATAGCTCACGTAGATCATGGCAAAAGTACGCTAGCAGACAGATTGTTGGAAATTACAGGTAAGTGTTCTCACTTACACTACCTTTTCTTGACATATAAGATGATGGGTAAGTTTCTGTAGCTTTGATTATTACTAAAATTTCTAGTGTCTTTGCTCTTCTAGTGCCAGGTTGCTAGTGCTTTTGGGCTGCCAGTTGTGTAGTGCTACAGATGTGAGTATGGAGGAAGTGTGTAACTCACTCAAGGAAGTATGTATTTTAAAAAGAAACTGAAAAGGAGTGTACTTTCTTGTTCAAGATGCTATTTCTGTGATTCCTGACCAGTCTTCCATTAGACCAGTACACAGCAAGTTTATGATATTTACTACCAGTGTTTGGAATGGAACTCTGGATAGAGTAGTTTTCAAGTATTATTGAAACAGAGGAAGTTCAGCTGCTTGTTTTTAGGTGAAAGTAATGCTATGTCCTCTTGTGAACAAACTGTAAACAGCTGCCTTTCATGGTGGTGGTGCTCACTGGTACTGAAGCTGCTACTTTGATCTTTTAAGATGCTGTATTGTAAGTTTTAGAAATGTACAGCCCTATGTTGGTTTAGATTTAGTGAGTAGAATAACTGTCAGTAATTAAGTATAAATTCCACGGATTCTCAGCTGCTATATATATTTGCTTTTTCCTTCACTTTATTGGTGAAGATGTAATACTTTCCTCTCTAGAGGTATTTATTTTGTCCTCACTGGAGTGCTTCTTGGACTTCAGTGTTTTTATTCCTTTTAAAATGAAAGCGAGAAACAGAAGTGCTAAGGGATCTTCATAACTGTAAGTGATTCTGAAACTAGGCTTTCCTTGGAAGAGAGAAGCAGAGGTTGCCATTGGGGGTTCTCTAAGGTAAACTGTAAAGCAATTGCTGTATCTCCGAAGAGGAGATTAATTTCAGAGAGTCTTGCTTTTTCTCATTAAAGGGGTGAACAAAACAAAACATGGGAGAGAAGCTTTTGATAAAAGTTACTGTTTATGATTACCTCCTATGTGTCACTATGGGCAGTTTTACATGGTGCCTGTGATAGAATGGAGTTTTGAATTCAGGTCTGTCAAGCTCTATGATAATGCTCTTCTTACACTTGGCAGTGGTTGGAACTGTGAGCCATGCAGCTGTTCTCCAGTGACAGGAGGTGAAGTTGCTTTAAACATCAAAATTATTTAGCACCAAGTGGAACTTCTGCTACTTCTTAATCTGGTGTTTTGTATCCTGCTTATTCAGGAAAGTATTTTATATAACTTTATATGTAAAAAAATATTTCATAAATGTTAAGAGTTGAGGCATAATTTTATTTTTGAAGTTTAGCCTAATCAGATGGACAAGCTTCATCTGCAGCTGCAAGTCCCATGTTCTTCTGGTTAATAGCACTTTCAAGAATTATTTATTTTGAGAGCTTATCTACTAAATGAGGTAAGAAAACTGTTGTGGTGTTGGTTTGTTGTTTTTTTTTTTTTTTAATTTTAGGAACAATTGCTAAAACGGCCCATAATAAGCAAGTGCTGGATAAACTGCAAGTTGAACGTGAAAGAGGAATTACAGTTAAAGCACAATCTGCATCTCTCTTTTACAATCATAAAGGAGTAAACTACCTCTTAAATCTTATTGACACGCCAGTAAGTTAAGTATAAACAGTGTTTAAATCACACAAAACTAAATGTCTTTATATTTAAAAGAGGAGATTTGTAGTTTCTTGTGTTTATCCAATTTCTTTTTTTTCTTTTCTTTTTCTTTTTTTTTTGTAAGAGCTGTGAACATATATACAAATGAAAACATCATAGTATAGAAATCTTTGCAAAAGACTCTAGAAATACTTAAAATTGTAAAAATCTTTTTTTTTCTCCACAGGGCCATGTAGATTTCAGCTACGAAGTATCACGGTCGCTGTCTGCCTGTCAAGGTGTGATACTTGTAGTGGATGCAAATGAGGTGGAGTTCTTAATTCTTGTTTTCTACTTAGAGTTTCAGCAATTTCTTTAAGTAAGCTAGAGAGAAAGTCTATCTCCGTAGAAGTATTATGTTGCAGAAAAAGTGTTGAGAGTTTTAAAAAAAATCTAGAGACAAATACTTGTGTGTTTATAGACATAGCAATAAAAGCAGAAGATTAGTGAAGAATCAGATCTCATTTTACAGAGTATGAAATTTGCAAATGGCAGTCTGGAGATAATGATAATGTTATTATTAAAATGTTATTTTAATAACGTTATCATTTATTAAAGATAACTTCCCTTTGTCTTAGTCCATTTGTGAATAGCTAGTTGTGAACAAAGAATCTGCTCTTTGAGGTACCTCTTATAATCTTGGCTATTCAGAAATAAATAACATACACAAAAATATGTACTAGGTGCATAATGTATGTATAATACTGTGTTCTCTATAAATAATTCCATGCAAGTGGTCACACATACAGCATTATTAGTTTGTCTACTTATATTCAGATTATGTGAAATGATAATTAGGAATGTTGTTTTCTTTCTCAGCAATGTGTATAATCAATAACCTTGACTTATTTTCCATCCCCCAAATGAGGACTGGATAGAAGTATTCTATTGTAGAACCTTGTATTGTATAGTAGGCCTAAAAAAATCCCCTACTACCAAAACTCAGGAAGATTCCATTTTAAACTTTTATAATGCTTATTTTCTAGGGTATTCAGGCTCAGACAGTGGCAAACTTCTATCTTGCTTTTGAAGCACAGCTTGCAATAATTCCTGTCATAAATAAGGTAATAAAGGTTTTAGAGTTTCATATTAAATAGTTGGGTTGTTTAAACGTATAGAAGATTGAAATGTATCTTCAAATAGAACAGCATAATGAAAAATAACTAGAGTGTAGTAAAGAAATCTGTGTATTTACTCTGTTTAATATTTTACAGTAATTGCTGTGAACTAAAGGTTCCTTGATTTGTATATTTGAAATTTACAGTGCTGGATCATATGGAAGATGTTTGTTGTTTTTCAGATTGACTTGAAGCATGCAGACCCTGAAAGAGTTGAAAAACAAATTGAGAAGCTGTTTGATATCCCTATAGATGAATGTGTGAGGGTAAGATCTCATAAAGTTTTATAACATTTATAACATGGCATAACATTTTATAACATTGTATAACTATATCTACTTCATAGCTAATGAAAGACATGTACATGTGGGAAATCAACATTTGTCTGCCTGTTTTTGACATATGTGAATTTCTTCAAAGTTTGTCTCTTGGAAGAGTGGAGAACATACTTCTCTGTTAAAAAAACTAGTATGTCTTGATGAATTACATCAGATAGATTTTACGTTATTTCTCATTGTGGTCTATAAATTGTTTTAATTTGTACCATACCAATAATTGCTATTCAGGAGAGAAAAAATCTGTTACAGAATAATTTATAACCAAAGAAACATTTCATAGTCATAGCATTCTATAGCGTGCTTCAGAGTGTTTTTATGGATAGAAGTATTATCTGTGGTCACCAAAACTGTCTAAGTAAACATAACACTAATAGATACCAAGTATAAGACGCATCTTATAAAATTGTTGTTGGACTTGTTTTAGATATCTGCTAAACAAGGAACAAATGTTGAAAAAGTTCTTAAGAAGATCATTGAGAAGATTCCACCGTAAGTCTTGATTTAATTATGAAACCTTGTGAGGTTAATTAGGAAACCATGAGTTGCATTTATACAGTATTGGCAGTAGTTTTGCAATTTAATATTGATCTGATTTAAAGTCAATACTTCATAAAGAGATGTGGGAGAAATCTTATGTTGGTTTTTGACAAACTTGTTTGCCTTATATGACAAAGTAACCTGCTCAGTTGATTTGGGACCAAAAGTGGATCTTGTCTGTCTGGGTTTCTCCAAGGCTCTTGATAGGGTTTCGCACACTCTCTTCCTAGAGAAAATCATACATTATGGTCTAGAGAAGTGGTCTCTGCAGCGGGTGCATAGTGGCTGCACCCAGAGGGTGGTGGTGAACAGCCTCTTTTCAAATTGGGAACCTATCACTAGTGAGGACCGCCAGGGATTGATACTGGGCCCCAGCGCTGTTTAGTATCTTCATAAATTATCTGGAAAATGGGATCAAGTGTACCCTGACCAAGTTTGCTGATGATAACAGAGTGGGGAAGTGGACACTTTGGGAGAGCCACCCTGCGGGAAGATGTGGATAACAAGAACCTCATGAAGCTCAACAAGGACAAATGTAAGGTCTTGCATCTGATAAAACATAATCCAAGAGTGCAGCACAGGATTACAGTGCAGTACAAGTTACTCACAGGGAGTTTCCAATTGGACACGAGGAAGATTTTTCACAATGAGAGCAATCAGCCAGTGGAATAATCTCCTCAGGGAAGTGGTGGATTCCCCAATACTGGACACTTCTAAGATTCAGCTGGACAGGGGGCTGGGCCATCTTGTCTAGACTGCATTTTCCCAGAAAGATTGGACCAGATGATCCTTGAGGTCCCTTCCAGTCGGGGATTCTGTGAAATTTTTGGGGGGTGGGAGTGCTTGCTCATTAAATGTTGAATGAGAAACACACTATGTAATATATGGGTTTATTTTTTTTTTCTTGTGACAGACCCCAATGTAATACTTCTGATCCTTTGAAAGCTTTAGTATTTGACTCCACCTTTGATCACTATCGAGGTGTCATAGCTAACATTGCACTCTTTGGTGGGGAGATTCAGAAAGGGCATAAGATTGTGTCTGCACACACAAAGAAAAGATACGAAGTTAATGAAGTTGGAATTCTGACTCCATATGAACACCCGACACATAAGCTGTAAGTAAAAATTTTTTAGAGTGGAACAAATAATAAATTGGTCTAAGATATAAAATCCTGCATTTCTGGTTGATTTTTGCTTTGAGTGGCTGGGAGACGTCTGGGATTTTAGTTCTTATTCTTTGGTGGTGGTTTTTTTTTGATTACTTGTAATTTATTGCTCAGTGTCAGTCTTCTTATTTTGGGCATGCTGCGGCAGAAGTTTTTGGGGACTGTTTTTAGGATGCTGCTAGGGGGAGGAAGCCATTCTGTCATCTATAGTACATGGAACATCTGGGCAGCTAGGTTTTCTTAAGACTTAGCATTTGATACTCTTATTCAGCTGTCCAATTTATTTCTAGGAACTACCGTGTTTGAGAGTGGAAGGGAATGGGGCTTCATCTTAGTTATTGCTGCAGCATATTTTGAGGGTGGAAAACTTAAAAATCCATGAATACAACAGCTTCCGGAAACTGGCTTCTCATAGCAGCAGTGGGAAGAAAAACAGGTCCTTAGAATTAGTGGAGAAGTTTTATCAGTTTGGATCTAAGTATGTGTTTATGACTTTATTGGGAGATTCTCAGTGAACCTATGTTACTGTGTCTGGTGGATTGAACCCAGCCAGCAACTAAGCTCCCAGCCAGCCATTTGCTTTCTCCCCCAACCCTAGTAGGATGGGGAAGAGAGTTGTAAGAGGAGGAAAAGTGAGGAGGGACTCATGGGTTGAGATAAAGACAGTTTAATAAGTGAATGAAAGAGAAAAAAAATAAAAACAAGTGATGCAAAGGCAATCAGTAACTCACCACCTCCCACAAGCAGGCTGATACCCTGCTAATCTGCCAGTAATGGCTACCTTGGAAAGACTGCACTGATGTTATATGGCTTAGAATATTTCTTTGGTCAGTTTGAGTTTGCTGTCCTGGCTGCGTCACGTCTGTCTTTTGCCCACCCCCAGCCTATTTGCTGTGAGGGGCAGAGTGAGAAACAGAGAACACCTTCATGCTGTGCAAACACTACTCAGCAATAGGTAAAACATTGGTATATTATCAACACCATTTTAGTCACAAATCGAAAACATAGCATCATACTGTGCTGCTATGAAGAAAGTTAACTCCATCCTATCCAAAACCAGTACTGTTTTTTATCTACCATGGATTCCTCTCCTAACAGCATTACGTGCTGATGGAAGGCATTTGTCTCTTGTTTCTCCCTCGTAGTATACAAAACTTGCTGTGATGGCACCTGAGAATTCTTCTGGCTTCTGTGTCCTAGATCCTTGAGAAGCTCCTTCTAGCTCCAGCTTTTAAACTGGGAGTAACACAGAATTCAAAATCTAGAACTACAAATGTACTATTTAAATGTAACAGAAATAGAGTTACTTGAAAAAGTTCACAACTCAGAGGAGAAATAGCTTAACTTTGGCTTCTGGACTGTGTATGGGCTTTTACGGGGGTGATTTATTTGAATTTCTGGCTGGGCTAAGTCAAGTAGGAAAAATAGTGGAAATACTAATAATGCCAAGAACCATGTCCATATAACACCAATTTTATTTAGATATGCTGGACAGGTGGGCTACGTGATTGCTGGAATGAAAGAAGTAACAGAAGCCCAAATAGGAGACACACTGTTTTTGTATAAACAACCAGTGGAGCCTTTGCCTGGCTTTAAGTCAGCGAAACCAATGGTTTTTGCAGGTGAGGAGTAAACTGATATAAAGTGGAATTACTTTTTTCCAGTAACAAAAGTAAGAGAGCCATTAGAGCTTTTAAAAGAATATATGTGAATATTTAGAGTTGTGAGGAATAGAATTTTAGCTAAGAAATTTAATAGAAATATAGCTAATGTTAAGCTACAGAGGCATGTCATAGCTTTAGGTAAGTTTCCCTGTGACTTAACAGGATCAATAATAGTTGCAGACTGGTTTTATATGAATACAAGACTAACATGTATTTTTAGTCATGATTATTGCTGCTAATACCAGTAAACTCTTGATAGCTTGTTGAGACTTAAAAAAAAAAAAAAAAAAAAAAAAAAAGTCAATTTTGGGGAATTCTTCGTCTTGATAATCAGGTTTCCATAATAATTGTGATTTTATCTTTTGCTTTTAAAATTCAGCAGCCATTTAATTTTTGCTAAACACAGTAAACTGCCAAAGCTAATACTCAGAATGATTCTGTAAAATATTTGACTTTTTAAGCTTAAATAGTTCTGAAGAACTGTTGCCACCAGCTTCAGTAACTACTACAAATGCTACACAGGGTAGCTTTAGAAAGAAACAAATTCTATAGAACACTTTCTGGACTTCTGAAGGAATAAGTAAAACTCACTTGAACTGTCTCATGGAGAATGGGTGGCTTGTCAGTGAATGTAGAAAAGGGTAATCCTGTAAATAATTTTTTGGTGTACATGTGTGATGCTGCTTGGTGTAATCTGCTTTTTCTGAACACGTGGTGATGTGATACAGTAGAAAACCTATTTCAGGCAGTAATTACACAAGCAGATGTTTTTATTGATTTAAGAAAAAATATAGAAACATTTGCAATTTGAAATGGCACTTTTTTTTTTTTTCCCATTCACTCTTAACTTTGAAGGAACATCTTGGTGAAATCAGTCTGCTTACTGATTTATGCTTAAACTTTATGTTTACACTGCATCCCTGCAAAACAACGGTTAATTGTGCATCTTTCACAACTGTGAAGGATTAGATGAATACAGTGTCCCTACCATTATGGTTTGAATGTTAATTGCGAGGTAATCTAAAACTTTATTGCATTTTAACTAATTAAAAAAAAATCCTTATTTTTTTTTTCACATTTAAAAACAGTTGGAACAGAAAGTAAGCTATTTCTGATTTTATTACTGTGTTCACTGTAAGATGCATATTTGAAAGGTGAGTACACACTAGATAAAGCTCTGTCACATCACTTCTATCTGATGTGTTTTGACAGGAATGTATCCTGTAGATCAAACAGAATATAATAATCTCAAAAGTGCTTTGGAAAGGCTGACATTGAATGACTCCAGTGTAACTATTCATCGTGACAGTAGCCTTGCCTTAGGAGCTGGATGGAGGTGAGGCTTTTATACTGCTTTCATGTTTGGACCTGTTCTTGAAGTGAGAATGGAGGTTTAAATCAACTGAAGGTAGAATTAAAATGAATTAAAGAATAGGAGCTTTAATTCAATTTCGTTATAGGTAAAGATCAAAAGCATTTTATTTTCTTGCATTCTGTGTTTGTGCAGAGTGTGAAATTTGTTGTGTTTTGATAGTTTTTGTTTTCCAAGACTCATACAACTGAATGGTGGGATCATTTGGAGGTTGTTTGCTGTGCCTGATACTGCCAGACTAGCAATGTAAACATGCTGGAGGGTAAAAAAACCGCACAAGCAAAACAAACCACTGTGACATTCCAGAGGATATACAAATACTTTTACCAATAGGCTATTTTCTTCCAGGTTGGGTTTCCTTGGTCTTTTACATATGGAAGTCTTTAATCAACGTTTGGAGCAAGAGTATAACATGTCTGTTATTTTGACTGCACCTACAGTTCCATATAAAGCTATTCTTTCCTCAGCAAAGTTGATAAAGGTATGCTAAATTTATTATAGCTTTGTGTAAATAGCAGCTTAAAAGCCTCCTGTAATAAACATCTACACCTTTTTTTTTTTCTTTTTTTTTTTTTCCTCCTAAATGTAGGTTAGTACTTCATTTTATGGTAAACATTAGAAACACCAGTACTTAACTTAAAAGGGTTTTTTTTAATGGAAATGGATGATTTTTATTTTTTTCTTTTTTTTTTAAAGAATGTTAACTTTCCTTCCTCCTTCCACTACAGGCGTTCTCTTTTTATGTCTTACACCTGCCCTTGAAAATGGGAATATAGGACACATTTCTTGCATTCTTTCAAGTGTATACTGACTGGGCTGAGGTTAAAGCAGGTGAAATAACCTTTAAGGCTTTACCTGTCAGAAAACAATGTTTTTAGGAATAGCTTATAAGGCACTGTAGACTGGCAGGGGCTGGTGAAAACAAGTGAATCTGATTACAGCAAACAGGCATGTGCAAACTTCACTGAACTGGGTACAAATAAAATTACTGTGTTTGAGAGAGACAGATAATGGCTTGTGAGCACTGGCTGACAGAGGAGGCTGGAAATAAGACTGGCTCATTATCCAATATGTGCCTTTAAACTCTGCATAAAATCTGTAAATTACTAACAACACGTCATATATGAGAGGTTGCTGTACTTGCAAGTTGTAATGCATAGACCTTTTTTTTTCTCAGGTTATTTTGATTTCTTGCTTAGGCAGTGTAGCAGCTATGAATGAAGTAGTTGACACCTTTGGTGCATAAGTGATTCTGGATTGCTGATGTGGGATTATTTTCAGATGGTACTGAAAGTGGGTCCTTGTCAGTGGAAGCAATATAATAACTTGCTTTGGTGGGGAGGTTGTATGTACATGGTAAGAAACATGACCTTTTCATTCTTACTTTGGAAGAATTAACTCCAGCCCATATTGGGATGATAGACTGGAAAGAATAGGTCATGAAAGCACTCGCACAGTAATAAAACACTTAATTTTTAAGTGCACTGTAAGGGAGCCTGAACGCAAAGTTCTGCTTGGAGAAGAATGTTTCCTTCACCAAACTCCAGAATACTTAGAGCATGTCTTTTGTTGAACCTGTGTTTTACACCTTACAGAACCCCGATGGAGTAAGAAGGAAGATCGTTGCTTTACAGGCAAGAGAGAGCTGGAAAGATGGACAGAAAGGCTTTTTTTATTTCTATGGATAATCCTAGGTTGTAGTCCTAGTTCTAAGCACTTCTTCTGTTTAAAATTCACTGGATAAAATGCACTAAAAAAAAAAATCCCAAAATGAAAAGTCATTCCTGTAATATTTCTGTATAATATTTAATGATACGTTGATCAAGGATTTCTATATGTGGTGTAGAAATCTCTTTTAAAATTATGCTTGGTATAAGTTTGGGTTACGTAATCCACACAAGTCTTTCCAAGCAAGTGAAATATTTTTTTAGCATTTTTTCTATTTATCTCCTTTGCTACTCAGTCTACTTATTTGTAAAATTACAGTACGTTTTTTTTGTTTGTTTTCAGGAGTATGGTAAAGCAGAGATTACTATTATCAACCCCGCTCAGTTTCCTGATAAAATTTCAGTATCACAATATTTGGAGCCAACTGTTCTTGGTACTATTGTAACACCTCAGGAATACATTGGGAAAATAATTGTTTTGTGTCAGGTTGGTATATAGTTTCAGTTTTGTCATTTGCATTTTATGTTCTTCATATCATACTTAAAGTGAAGACACTAGATAGTAAAATGCTGGATACTAGTACTTAAAGAGTATCTTCAATGGAAATTATTAAATGCTTTTGAAAGATCTGTTAAAAAGAATTCCTAAGATAACCTTAAGAACACCTTCCTGGCAGGAAAGAAGATGAGCCTGCAAGATGAGCCTGTGTAATACTCCAGTGTGTGTGAAAATCTAATTTCAGTGAGATTTTATGGACAAGTAATTATACATTTAAAAGGCAGCAGTAAACAGAAGCTGTTAATATTTTCAGAAATTCAGCTTTTGGAGAGGATAGACTTGTGTCATATGTCCAGTTAAGCTACAACCACTTCATTTACTATGGTGCTGTAATTTGTTCTGGGACTTTAGTGAACTACCAGTAAGAAAGTTACTTCTGGGCTTGAAGTACTGGAGTTCTCTTGTGTAACTGGATAGTTGTTTATTTTAATTTACTTTGTATTTATTTGTAGCAAATTTTGGTCAAGGGGAACTGAAACGATTTTTATTTGTCTAGGATCGTAGGGCAGTCCAGAAGGATATGTTGTACATTGATGAACACAGGGTTATGCTAAAATACCTCTTTCCACTGAATGAAATTGTGTTGGATTTTTATGATGCTCTTAAGTCTCTGTCTTCTGGTTATGCAAGGTAACTACCTTCCTCTGTTCCCCCCTCCCCTTCACCCCCCACCCTGCATCCTGAGGGAGGGAATGAGAAAAGATCTGAGAAGAATATATGGTGCTGCACATCTAGTCTTGCTTCACCTTTAACGGATTAGATTCACTGTGAAAATGTATGGAAGTAAGTCTGAGGAACACTCGAAGTGCATCACTACCCAATAATAATTTTCTTTGGTGATTCATGTATTTTTCAAGCATGCCCTCTAGAGTGGCACTCACTCACCCACATGAGTAAGATCTGGATGGTTCTTTCTTGTCTTGAAGTGACAATGAGCATTTTCTATCAAAGGAATCACTGAAACTGTACTTCTGACTGTATTCATTGTCTCTTGGTGGAAAAGAATACTGATTCTTTAAAGCCAGTAAAAACAACCAACTATATTTAAAACAAACAACACTTACTTTACTTACATGCTTTATTATGGGAATAAAGTAAATCATCTGTATTTTGAGACAGAATGTTCTGTGGTGGGTGGATTCTGGAAATTCAGAGGCTAGAACAATGCTCAGCTGTTTGTGAAGGGCCTTTGTGAGTTTAGTGGAAGGAAAATGTTGCATGGCATTATGCCTTCATGGCTTTATGCCACAGGAGGCTCTTACAAACCTGGTGTGTAGACATGTGGTTAGTAAGATACATTTTGACAGGAACTTGTATACCTAATTACATGATTCATTTTATAAGAATAAAACTGTATTTTATTGAAAGACTGAATTTAGTTTGTGAATAAATGAGAGGTAAGATGTGGTTTGCCTAAGTCTAGATATCTATTTGCAGTAGAAGCATAAGCAAAACTGGAGAGTCAAGGACAGGTAGAAGAAATGGGGGGATGAAGATCTTGAATTTTTTCTCAGGATCTAGCTGTCCGACCAAGTGAAAACCAACCTGTTTACCAAGAAGCTATCTCATGGGTAGAATTGTGCTGCGTTTCCTTTGATTTGGGTGTGACAATGTTGCATTGTGTTACTTCTTGATTTTTATTTCCTAATTGACTCCCTAATTTTGTTATTGTATTTAATGCTCTCAATAATCATACTTCTGTTATATTTACACAACTATGGTTTATTAAGCCTATTAAGATAAAAGTACTTTCAAATACTCTCAAAGGATTTTCTTTTTTCCCTCTGTTCTGGTATTCCAGATCTGACCAAATTAGTGGTACTGGTATTCTCCACATTTATACTTCCATACAAGATGCAGATATATAAGATACATACACATCTTGTACATTTTAAGAATTTTTCCAAACTGATACACAGACAGCAAGGCCCATACCTACCAAAGGACAAATACGGTTTGGAAATTAAGAGAAAAACTTAGTTGTCAGAGAGAATGATAATTGGGGTCGTATAAATAGTCTCTGAAGTGAGAGGATGAAAAGAAAACAATCCAGGGTGTTAGTGTTTGATTCCTGTGACATGAAGGATATATACTGTTCAAAAGCTGTGTTGAAGAGTTTCCAGCTGATAGAGAGTAAGTGTTTGAATATACTCTTTTAAGTGATTGCATTAAGCATGCAGAATTTTAAATTCACTTACCTTGCTCACTAGGCTGGAAGACCGGATGATGTCTTCTGTTGCATTGGAGATGAGATTTATCTGCAGTAAATTTCTAGTCCAGTCTTGCATAAAGGAGACATACCGAGGGACTATTAAAAACTGTGCTTCTATTTTATTAAAAAGTTCAAGTGTTTTATTAAGAAATGTGTCTTTAATTTAAAATTCATGGAACAAAGAGTGCAGAATATGATTTTTACAAAATCATCACTAACTTTTAAACTGCTTTAATTTAGTTTTGATTATGAAGATGCAGGATACCAGGCAGCAGACCTTATCAAAATGGATATTCTTCTAAATGGAAATCCAGTTGAAGAACTGGCAACTGTCGTACACAAGTAGGTTGACTGGATTCTCCATTCCAAATAAATAAGACTTCCAATTAATACACAATGTTTTCATTGCATGTTAATAGAACTCAATGATCTTAAGGGTATTCCAGCCTAAATGATTCTAAATGACTGACTCTCTGTATATGTATTACTAATAGATGACAAATACGTATGAAAACAGCAGTGAGGATTTTGCCACATCGCCACTTTTGGAAATGATCTGAAAAAGAGGGGCATTTTATAATAGAAAAATAAGGGAATACGTACTATAATTAAAAAAAAAAAATCTACTCCCCTTTCTCAATTTGAGCACTAAACATAATATTTTTGTGGTAATGTAGGTATTAATGGTTTGTGTAATTTATGTGTAATCAGGGTGCTCATTGTAAGTATTTTAAATTTATTTGAAGACCTTCTGTTAATACAGTCTTATCACCTCTTTGTATGACACGGGTGATATACAGTGACCATTCATTAGATGTAAAATTATGATCTCGTCAGCTTTATCTTTTGAGTTAAAAAGAGGAAAACCTCTACTAAAATCCTTTTATCAGTTTGATCCGTGGATATATTTTGGGGGTTGTATGACTTTCTGAAAACACTGATGACTTTCTTTTTCAGTGATAAGGCATATGCTACTGGTAAGCTCTTGTGTGAACGTTTAAAAGATGCTATACCTAGACAGTTGTTTGAAATAGCCATCCAGGCTGCTATTGGCAAGAAGATCATTGCAAGAGAAACGTAAGTGAAGCCCTTCTGTTTCCCTCCCCGCCTCTGTTTTTTTTTTTTTTTTCCCCCCTTATTTTAAGATAACCTAAAATAGGGACTTTAAATGTTTTTCCTAAATAGTTTTATACGTTAAAGTACTTTGATTTTACTGTAAACTCCTATTTTTCTTGTATATGCTACCGGGACCTCTTGGGGATAGGGGAAAGGCAGTTAAGCTGTGGCTGTGCCTAAGGGCTTTGTATAAATTTAAGTGGAAAAAAAAAAAGTATTTTAAATTGCCTGTGGTCTGCATTGCAGTTAGTGGATAGAGTATAACTGGCAACACCCATGTGTCCACTTCCTCTTTGGCAGTGGAAAAAAAGTTTCTTTCTACTGAAAAAATCCCCAGCTAGTTCTGGAATAGTTTAAACTTTGGGAGAGTCAGCAAAAAAAAGAACTGAACTGTGCTGTTCCAAAGGAAATACTTTGCAAGCTGAACACAAGTATTTCTTAGCAGCAGTCCTTTTAAAGCAAACTGTTTCCTTGATGTTGTGTTTATTGTCACATTTTTGCTGTTGCTCTTTAAACAGGATTTGAATTGTGGTAGAGATCCAAGCAGGGGTGCTGTAAGAATTTCTGTGTACGTATCTCTAAATACGTAACACGTACTGTGAATCATAGCAGAAATCCTGGATGAAAAGGCAAGGCTGTAATTTTTATGTACATATTATACACCCTAAGGAATATTTCCAGAATTGAGAAATATGAAGTCAGTCGTCTGCTTAGAACTTCATCTTCTGTACACAAAATATCATAATTCCAATTCATCTCACAAAACTTGCGGAAAAGCAACACTTAGAATTTTGACAACTCAATGTTTAGCTTCATATACAGATATTCTAATGTGTTAATGTATTTATGTTGTTTTACAGGCTGAAAGCTTACAGAAAAAATGTTGTGGCAAAATGTGTAAGTAAAGTATTTCTTCTTTTTTTTTTTTTTTTTTGTTATGTTTCTGATGTTTACAAACCTAAGAGTCCTGCTAATGTGATAGGCCTCTCTTCTAGAAACCCAGCAAAGACACATTCTGCTTGTGTCACTGGGATATTAAGAGATGCTTTTTTTTTTTTATTTTAAAATTCAGCTCATGTAACCTGTAGTTGCAGCTTGCAGTAAGACTGGATCAGAGTAATGGCTTTTGCAAAATTACACACTTAGAGTGAACTCAGCAGTGTGTGTTCACACCTGTCTTTTCACCATTTCCTAATAGTTGTAGACATAGTAAATGTGTTTGTGTGTACACACACACGTGTAACTTCACACATTTCCTAAACTGTTTTTCTGCAGGTGATTAAAGAAACTATAAAAGTGCTTCTTTAGAAACTTGATTGTGATTATACTTCTACTTGGCTTTTCAGTAGTATATCATGAGAAGGTCTTAAATATGCAATAGCCGACTGCCAACAAGACTTGAAAAAATGTAGGAAAATCGTGATGTTTCTTACTTAGCTTGTGTTTAGCTCTCTGAAGCAAAAGTTAGAAAAAAAATAAAGTGTCCCCTTCTCACAGCTATTACAGAATTCTTCTGCTAGGCACATACATGGGATGGTGTTTGTTCAACACTGTATAAGGGTTCAGTTAATTTATCCAGACGTAAGCACCTAGGGCTAGTCAGGATGCCCCAGTGAATCTCAGCTGGCAACCTGCTGCTGTTCAGAGAGGGTCTGGATATCCTATAGGTTGTGTCTAATGTCAGCCAGGGTTATGTGAAAGCATGCATTGAGGTAACTGAATTCAACCTTCAGCTGTACAAATGAACACGCTTACTTGCTCCTTTGTTCTTTTTAACTAGTGGCCTGTTGAAGTAACTATTTGGAGTCTAAAATAATCTTCTGTCATAATATAACTAGATTTTCTGGCCATTTTTAAGCCCTTGAGTTTAACATTTCTGAAATATACTGTAGTTGCATTTAAGCTCGCTACAATATTTTCCTTTTCATAGTATGGTGGAGACATTACAAGAAGAATGAAGCTTTTAAAGAGGCAGGCAGAAGGGAAGAAGTTGATGAGAAAAATTGGTAACGTAGAAGTACCGAGAGATGCCTTCATACGTGTTCTAAAGAGAGAACCTGAGAAGTAGGGATCGGTGACATGCAGCTGATTCTTCTCTCTACTTTTTGTAGACAGTAGTATAATGAGCTAATGTATCGCTGTGAGAGGGAACATATTTGACTTTAAATAGTGTAAATTAAGTATATGGGGGAACATAAATTGAAAGGACTATATACTTAAAATGTACAGATATTTGTAGATTATTATGAAATTAAAGTAATTTGACTTGACTGGATTGAAGTTTTCGTCACACTTCATATTTTTTTAACATGCAATTTTAATATAACTATGTTTTATTTTTGCATTGCAAGTCTGTATGAGAGAACAGGAATATGTGGCAAAAAGTTTATAAAAATAATTGAAAGGTATGTATAGACAAACAATGCTGCTTTTTTCTTTAATTATTAAAAAAGTTTGAACTGTTGCCACAAAAATATCAAGCTACTTCCTATTTTACTTTCTAAAGTTGCTGTTGTCAGGAAATCATGATGATGCTGGGAAATAACATCAGGAAAAACTAATCATAACTTTTTTTTAATGTACCACACTATTTATTTTAAACTTGTTAAAGTGTGTCAGTTTACCATTAATACAGTCTTGCTGCACTAGTCTCTGAAGAAATGTCAGGTTTTAATATATTAAAGCACAAGATATGTAACTGCTCCACCAGTAAGATCAATCACCAGGAAAGGCTGCTTTTAAATTTAGGCGTGTAACTACAATTTGATTTTGATTAATCATAAGCTAGTTCTTTTATTTCAACCTGAGTACAAGGATTGGGAAAATCCTTGGAGGGATGGAATTGGAACAGGACACATTCAGAGGCTCCTTTCAATGTATATTACTCCTGAGTCTGCAGAAAGAGGAGGGAGGGAATCCTAATACTGTAGTGGTTTGTTGATTGCCTGGTGTGTTGTGGTGGTGGTTTTTCTTTTTTATTTGAAGCTGTTTCAGCTGTACTAAAAAAAAAATCAAAAATCCAAAGATCTGGATTGAACAAGGTGTCTCAGATGTCTAATATATGTATATAAGCTGCTACTGATCCTGAAGAAGGATGCTTATGTGGCTAAAGCCTTATGTGGATGAAGGCTCTCTAACGTTATTCCTCCCCTAAAAAAGCTAGCAGGAATGCTATCTTAAAAAAGATGAAGATAGAAAAGATATTTTCAAGTAAGCACAGATACAGTAATATCCAGTAAAAGCAAAGGAACTAAAAGCAGTATTATTCCCTCCTTTTCCCTTTTAAATAGACCTAAAAGAGAAAATACTGGCTCTGGCCTGAGGAATAAGGCAGAAGCTAAACTAGAGATTATCCAAACAGTTAATCTTTCATAAAGTCACTGAGTATGACACATCAGATATGTTACCTAATTAAATGAAAGTGACATGCATGGATGAAGCTGCCTTCAGAATGAGACTGGAAGAACTCAGCCTTTTAGCCTTATTATAGGCATCTGAAGCAGAAAATCATACAAATTTGTAGTCCGGTTTTGAGAGGACTTGTACATGATGTCAGGTTTGAGAGCAATGACTTCAAATGAACTGCTAAGTACTATTACAATAAATGAAGTATTAGGTTTTGACAAAAAATAACCTTATTCTATCCAGTCATGTGGGGTTTTTTGTCTCCCCCTCTGCCCCCCCTTGAAACACTTTAAAATCTTACTGAGAAAAAGAATAAAATGCTAAAGTAGATATGCCACGCTGTTAGAATTTGCTCATTTACCCAAGATCCAATAACTTAAGACTTACTTACAAACTTGAATGTTTTTGCCATTTGGATTTTAAGGATGGACTGCAGGGTAACAGATAAAACTTAATTTAACTTAGAGGGTTGACTTATTTTTAGTAGTTGACAAGTTTGGAAGGTACTGTCACTGAAGAACTGGCATTCCGTAAGAAAGTAACTGGAAGTATCTTAAGGACTGAAATTAATAGAAACAGTGTAGTAGCATAAAAAAAAAAAAACCAAACAACAAAACCCACAAACAAACACTGAAGCAGTGAATTTACAGAGCCTAGAGTAGAATTCTGTTTAACAACAGAAACAAACTGGAGAACTGAAGACTATTCATGGAAAGAGGCAGAAACAGCCTTAAACCCCCTCAGACAAGTACAGGTACTGTACTACTGCACCAGTATTTAAACTGGCCTGTGCTTCACCGAAGTTACAGTATTTACAAAAGGAGAAGAGATGCCCATTCTGTGGTCTCACACGTCTTGAGAGAACACAGAAGAGGGCTTTAGTTGGAATGGTTGCCCGGAGAGGCAGATGACTGAAAGGTGTTCTGGAATAAAGAACAAAAACAAGGAGCTGCAAGGAGGAAAAGCTTTTAGAAGTATAGGAGTGTAAAAGCTATGGATTTGCACTCACGCTTGACCATCAATTCTATTGTTTCCTCAACAGCATTCCCAATTTTGCCACAAGATGGCCCATGATCACCAAGATAAAAACATACTTGAATTTCTTTAATAGCAACCTAAATTCAAGATTATTTTTAGTCTCACACTTAATGTAACACAAGTGTTTATTTTTTTATGAAGTCTTAACTGTAATCACTAAGCATGACTAGCATTTTGTGGGTGATGTGCTACATCTAACAGCAATCTCCTAAAGCACAGTCTTTTAAAGTCAGTCCCTCCTACCCCCCAGTGTTGCACCATGCTTCAAGAATGCAAGTGCAAAACAGAGACTTAAAACAGGTTTTCAGGTTTAAATGTTTGTTCAATCTACTGTTAAGAACGGAAACACTAGGCCTGACTTCCTACCCTGCTCTAGACAGACTCTTCCATCCTTTTGTAATTTCACAGAATCATAGAACAGTCCAGGTTTGAAGGGACCTTCCAAGACCCTTCATAGGAAAGCTGAGTCTAGGTGAGATTCTCTAGCACCCTGTCCAAGCACATCATGAAAACCCTCCAGCACTCTGCCACATCCCTGAGGAAGTAACCTGGGTTGTAGTAAAAGGCTACATCTAGGTGAAAAGTTGAACTGTTGAAGTGATGCTTTGTTGCACTTTCTCCCAGTGAGTATTTTACACAAGAGCATGCTCCCCTTATTCCCCTCCAAGAAGTCTTAATCAATAACTCCTCCTTAGGTGGAACGCAGCACA
Source organism: Strigops habroptila (assembly GCF_004027225.2). NCBI lineage: Eukaryota > Metazoa > Chordata > Aves > Psittaciformes > Psittacidae > Strigops > Strigops habroptila. The sequence continues at coordinate 26,169,015 of NC_044283.2, forward strand.
ACATTCCTAACCCTTCCATGAAACCCTGATATATTTATTCATGTCTGAATTTATATTAGAAACAAAACAATTTTGAAATTAAAGATTTATATTTAAGTTTTACTTACATTCAAAAGTAGGAAATGACATTCCTTGTAAGAGCTCAATGTTTATAATGATACAATGAGAGGTAACTATTGCAAAGTGATCAACAGTTGACTTCAAATGATCAGGTATTGAACTTGCAGACATTATATTCCTGTAAATTAACCTCTTTTCAGGCATTTAATAGTAACATCCATGGTACAATTAAACAGGTACCTCCAGAAAGGAACATTTCTTCATGTATAAAGCTCAAGTACCAAAAATATAAAAATGCTAAAGTAATTTAAAATACATGAGAGGAAAAAGTGCTATGGCAGAAGTTTTTAATATTTTTATCTGTGGAGTAAGTTATAATTTTAAAGAATTTGGTGCAGTTTTAGGCACTGTTTTTGTATTTTTATTTGCCTGAATTGTACAACAGGACTTGAGATGCCCCAAAACTGTTTAAGATACTTAAGGCAACCAAGTGCAAAAGCTCAGTGTACATTAGATATATGTAAACAGAACATTTCATAGTAGAAATTGTACAACTATTACAAGTCCATAAAGGCCAAAAACATTCTGCCTAAAGACACAAATGCAAAATGTAGTTACACTAATCAAGCCAAAAATTACAAATGCTTGGAAACAGAATATCATCTAACACAAGGCAGATGCATTACATTGCTGTGCTAGAAAAGTGCTCTGCTTTTCTCCCCCTTACATAACATGCAGTCTCCCACAGGTTTGTTCTCTTCCATTTAGTTATGTACCAGCCAACAACAGAGCTCCAAATGTTAAAGCAAAATGCACAATGCAGCAAACAGATGGAATGTAAATGTACAGATATTGGACCTTTTAAAAAATACAGTACCTAGGATTCCCCATTTTAAACAGTTTTCAGCATATTGCATAGCAGTGAACTCATCTGCTACCTAAAACTGCTGCTGTTGACCCACATGGAGTTCCTCTTCAACTCTTCTTTCAGTTTTCTTTCATACTGTACAGTGGGTCCACAAGCTTATTGTGCACATGCATTAAACCTTGGGGGGAAAGCAACAATGCCAGCTTTACATTAGTTATACTTTTTCAATGTGTCCTTCTATCCACATTTTTATTAGGATTTTGCTTCAAAGTACACATTTTAAATAGCTCACTGGAGAGACTAACAACAGCTAAAGTAGTTTAAAATCGAAAGTTAAAGACAGCATATATATTCCTGTATCACTTGAATACTAATGAAAACTTCACTATAAAGAGAGCAGGTATGAGAGAGTTCTCTGATAACAGACCATCAAAAAGTAGATCTGGAATACTTCCAAATGAATTGAATACATGAGATCCACCCATCTTTCGTGTTAAAGACTGCATAACAGCAATATAAAGTTCCCTCATACCACATTTGGCATAAAATTCAAATGTACATATACTAATACTTTTACAGCTTGAATTGCAGTGTTCTAGCATTGCACCATTACTGTCTTTGTAATTAACAGCATACTTGTGGTCCTAGACAAGCAAAACCAAACTGAAAGTATCCAGACTGTTAATGAAGAGTCAGAACATCAGCTCAACTATTTTCTATTTTAGCTGGGCTGGTTTTGGTCATATACCAGTCATGGTTGTGATTAGAGGAGGTTTTTTTTCTTCTATTTAGAGACTTATTTTTGGAAAATGATGAAGAGAAGGGCAATAAAAAAAAAAAATGCTTCTTTCTTTACTTTCTTACAATTTAGTAAAAAAGTTACCTACATCTAGGTATGTCTGACATTCGGTCTCTGGTATATTTGTAACCTCATTTCACCTGAAGGACTAGTAACAGTAACTGATCAGTGTTCACAATCTGCAAAGTGAAAGTCCATTTTAGCACCAAACTAAAGATTAACTTACAAAGTTACAAATGGAAGTAATATGCAACATTAAAAGAGAAATTTTCTTAAAAACTATAGAAGTCTGACAGTAGTGCACATTTTCATGATTATTTATGGTGATGACTATTCAAATACCTTTTGCTACATGATGCATCTGGTAGCAAACTTAGTATCACTCCAGCAACATAAAATTTGAGTAACTACAATCTGAGGCCATTATAATATGAAACCACAGCAAAAGGCATTTTATACAGCATCTATTTCTAATCAGTGTGTGATTACTTGATATAAATCACAGATGTTACTATTTCCTTATTCACTTACTGACACATTCAGCCATACTACACAGCCACCTGTAACTGACTCAAGAACCCAGCTTATTTTGTCTCTAGAGGTAATGACTTAGCTTCAGGTATTTGTGCAAAACCCTCCAAACCTCAGAAGACAACATAAAGAAAAAAGTTTCTTAGATTTCATAAAGGATAACTACTGGGTTGATGTGCATGGAAAGATCAAGTCTAATATTTTCAGGGAGGTTAACAGGGAGTGAGAAAATATTAAGTATACATTCAATACAAAAGCCATTTGTACTGAAAGAGTAACAGCTGCACACACTATTCAAGCTACAGCCACATTTTGAACTTTAAAGCATCTTACTTCCTACCAATGTTTTTCCTCTTCTAAAAAAGGGAAATGAAAAGGAGATAATTATGCACTTCCTAGATGCATGAAAAATGCTTACAAAGTATTGCCTCTGCCATATTTAATGAAGGATATTTAAATCCTGTTAATGAAATTGTTTCAGGAAAAAGTTAGAAACAAAAGGGTTTTTTAAAGGTATGCACCGGTCCTTACTTGAAAGATGACAAAAGAACTATTTCAAAGTAAAGTCTCACTGTATATTCAAGTATGCTTTGGATAAACAGATTTCTGCATACAGTTTTAAGACAAGCATGCACAAGTATGGAAAAAAAACTATCCTGGACTGACTTTTCTGCAGACTAATTAGTAAATTCAAAATTAATTTTCTGCTTTATCCTGCATGGAAGTTGCCTTTCCCTTTTCCAGTAAAAACATTTAAGTACACTTGATAATTTTAGCCTCTAGCAGGGTTTTCAGAAAGTTAGAAAAAACTGAAGGAGAGTAAGAGTTATTCTCATTACCAGCCAGTGCGGTACTTGATTATCAAAAAAATTTGGAGTTTCATACAGTACCTTGAGATTTTTTAAACAGTGAAAAACCATGGTAAATAGCTACCACAATGAGCAGTATTAAGAACTAATTAAGAAGTCTAACCTGAAGATCAAGATTCAAAAATAACTCTGATTTTGACTCACACTGATTTCTCCTCTACCTTTAAAGGGAGGAATCTCACTGATTTGAGGGCAGGTAAAATTTAAGCAAGTTTAAAGTAAATAATCTTTTTAAGAATTCTATTGCTCTGTATTACAGGGTAATTAAATACAGTGTGACACAATAGCACGCATTCATATACTGTAGCCCTTGATGTTTTTAAAGCAGTGTTCACTGTCATTCATACCTAGTAATTCTACATTAGTTTTATATCTTCACCAAGCAAAGCTTTTGTCTTTATGAAATACAGGATAGTGTTTAAAATTCATCCAAGCAGTTAAAGAAATTTAACTTTGAAAACTACAAATACTACCTAGCAGTGTGATACAGGTAAAGACCAACACACACCCCAGTACACAGCAGAGAACAGCATACTGAAAGAATCCAAAATTAATAAGCTGGCCACAGTGATATGAGGATAAAAGTCATATTAATGCCAGAAATGCAATTTAATACATACATGGACAATGGTGAAGTAATGCTCTAAAAGATAATTTCCTAAATTACAATCTCGATCTCTGATGCTTCAGCTACTGCAGGTATCCATGCCAGTGAGAAAGATAACAGATTTACTCAATTGCATTTACTGTGCTATTATAGCTAGGAGAAAACTACTTTTTAGCTTCTACAATGAAACAGAATTCACATCCAGGAAGTCTCAGTAACTATCGAAAATCTCAACTTAGTTTAAGTTTGCCTTAATATGCCTACTGCCAATACGAAAAGCACAGTAGAAGGGTGCAATGTATTCAGAGTCAGGATAGATTGTTACGCTAATTGCACTGTATGAAAAGTGTCCTCAGGTGGCTTCAAAGTTGGTATCCCACATTTCAAGTTTACTAGACGGCACATTACAGCACATAGCAAAAGCAGCATGAAAATAGATCAGGATTAATAAAAGGTATCAAGTTTTCTTTGAGTGAAACTTTCCAGTATATTTAAGACAAGTATTCCGGAACACCAGACTGCTGCTGATCTACAAACTGTTGGAGATGACTAAGCTATCATTGCAAATAGGAAGCAAAGGAAATATTTTTGAAGTAGATTTGTCAGGAATGTAAGGAACATAAGTTCAGCGTCCTAGCACTTTTCCATTCACAAGAAATAAGTTAACAGTATTTTTAATATATACCATTAGACATTAGCTACTGTAAAGTGTTAGAAAGCTCACACTTAATATAATTTAAGTTTTTCTGAAAGATATGTGTAACTTCCGATTTAGTGCTCACCTTTAAAGTACTTCACAGTTTTAACTCTTAGTTCTAAAGTAGCATCTTCATCACACACGAAGATAGTACGAGGGTGTTGCTGGAAAGCAGAAACTGTCCACATATGATTGACTCCTTCTTCAATTGCTTTGTACAAGGCAAATGCCTTATGTGCACCTGTTATAAGAATCATCACCTGCAAAACAAAGGTCTCTTTACTTTCAATCCCAGTATCAATACCAATTAGTCTTGAAAACAGACACATGCAACTAGAACTAAATAAGTTCTTACTTCTCTAGCATCCATCACTGTACCCACACCAACTGTTAGCGCCATAGTTGGTACTTTAGATAAGTCTCCATCAAAGTATTTAGCATTTGCCAAAATGGTGTCCATTGCTAAAGTCTTTAATCTTGTTCTTGAAGACAAACTTGATCCGGGTTCATTGAATGCAATGTGGCCATCTGGACCAATGCCTTTTCAAAGTTAAAAAAAGTAAATCATTCCAGACCTGTGAGTCAACAAATATCCTCAAACATTGTAAATGATTAAAAAAGTTTTAGGAGTCAATCTTCCCTTTTGCTTCCCCATTTGTGATAAAACAGAAAACAAAAAACATTCAAAATTTATTTGAAATTAAATTATTAGAAACTTGGACACCAACCATTCTGTTATGGAATTCATACTGGTTCTTTGTTAATCACAGAACTTTCTTATACCACAACTGAAAAAAATGGGTTTAGCTATATCATGAAAATAGTGATTAAAGAGTCAGTATATTCATTTGAAACCTAGCTACAGAGCATTTCCTCATACCTCCAACAAACAGATCAATCCCCCCTGCTTCTTCAATTTTCTTTTCAAATGCATCACATTCCGCCTGTAAGTCTGGAGCATTCCCATCAAGGATATGAGCATTATTTGGATCTATGTCAATATGTTTAAAGAAGTTATTCCACATGTAGGAATGATAGCTCTCTGGATGGTTTCTGGGAAGCCCTGAAATCATTCAGTGTGAAATTAGCATATTACAAGATTTAACCAAACAGCCTTAATTCTAGTCTATGTGTAACCAGTGTAGGCCATACAAGCAAAACCTAAGCAAGTAGGATGAAACAGTATTTGAAATTATATTGAGAAAAAAAAAATTTCCTGTAGGCATGCACAAGGCAATTGGCTTACATTCCATTCGCATACATCTTACCACAAAGAGTGTAAAGTCTTCAAAAGAAATGCAGCCACAACATTACATGACAACATACTTTCTACAGAAGTACTGTGAAGCACCAATTTTAGCCTAGGATCTACTTGTTTGTTATTTACATTTTTGTGGATAAAGGGATAGAGAAAAATGCTTAACATGACCCCACAGATAGAAGTCTAACATAGGAGTGCAAACATACTAGACTGACCTTGTGCTTTGACAAAGTATTTAACAGCTTTAATAATGGAAAAAAGTTACCAGGATAGTGTGTTCTGAAATAATTAGCAGATCTTACCTACATATTCATCCATGTTGAAAGTCTTTACATATTTGAAAGACAGATCTCCTTTCTTGTGATATTCTATCAGCTTTTTGTAGCATCCCAGAGGTGTACTCCCTGTTAAATAAAATGTTTCTAGTGTTCTATGTATCCACACAACATTTTGAGTGTATTTAAATCTCTTTATAGTTAAATTTTGCTACAAGGCTTTTCAACATTTAAGAAATCTGTTATTTCTCATTTAATATTTCTTAGTTTCTCAAACTACCACAACTTTTTACACAAATCAGATCCGTATTTAAAAGGAAATATGTTGGAGTATTATCAAAAATATACTTGTGGGGTTTTTTTTAATTCTACATCTGTTAGCAATGATACAAACATTGTTCTAGGTTTAATCATTTACATAGGCTTTGAATAAAACTTGCCTGTTGGTAGACCAAGCGTGAAATATCTTCCTTGACTTGGCTTGAACTGGATAATACGATTACAGATGTATTTTGCTGCCCATTCACTAGCCTGATCGTAATCTTCAAGAATTACCAGCCTCATTATGGCACTGATGAACTTGTATGATAAAATAAACTTTAACCTGGAGAAAATGTCAAAGTTTTAAAAATAAGTACCATATGAATAGTTGTAAAACTTAGATTATAGAAGAGATAAAAAAAGGACCTTTTATATTGATGACTTATAGTGCTAAATAAAGGATCTTTTTCTTGCTTAAGCACACTGCACTCTTGCAGTCCTAGTTCAAGCTGGACTTTGGACAATCAGAATTAAAGCTACAGAATCCAAGTGATAGATTACAATCAAAATATTTATTAAAATTCACAGGCCAATTTAAAGTAACTTATAGGAAAAAGCTAAACAAAAATGAGAAAAGGCCATTTTGAACATCAGTCTTTTAATTATTTGTTGCTGTTAGGAGAGGAAAAACTCTGCTTGAAATAAAAGCAAATAAGTAAACAAACATTGAAATTAACTCCTGTTTCTTATGACCAGCTGAATGCCTAAAACTTCAAAAACAAGTCCCAAAATAACCACATGCTTCTATATTGAAAACATGTAATTGGAAGAGAACAATTAAAACTCCTTTCATTCCCATTAATGCTCCATAACAACACTCCAGTAAGCTTATTAATCTGCAAAAAAAAATGTTAAAGCAATAGACATATTTGAAATCTTTATCATTCACAGGAAAAAATACCTATGAGGTCACTGAGGTCACATTTTTCCTTTTCAACATAACTTCAAACACAAGTCAGTCACTCTTGATAGGCTCTGATTTTGAGTACAGCCATATCAATTACTAAAACAAATATCTAGAAAACAAGCTTGACTATTAAAAATACACATGCATCTCATTTAAGTGAAACTCATTTTTCCATAAGTTTCTGCTTAACAGAGTCAGGTAATTGTCAGAAAGACTAAGACTCTTTGGCCAACTTGCAATGTGTTACTCTTCTCTGCTCTGAGCATGCTTGGTATTAGCCAGGAAACAACATAGCTGTCAGAAGTCTAAGGCCAACTAAGTGCCAAATCAGCACCAGCACACGCCACTCTCAGCTGACCCAAATGAAGTTTTAAAAGCAGCATGAATTAAACTGCAGTAGAGCTTAACAGGGTCACATCTGTTTGTCCCACCAAAGAAGGAAGGAAGTGAACATCACCCTGTGCAGACTATGCTGCTTCCTCTCCCTGGACAGGAGAGCAGTGACAAGTCAAACTCACCTTTGCAGAGGAAATGCTATTCCACAGACACTGAAAAAGTTAACACATTCCCTCGAGGAGGACAGAAAACCGGGACACCCGGAAGAGATCCCGCGGCTTTAGAGCTGCCTCGCCAAGCTTTAACCATTTTACCCTTAGAACATGGTGATGTTCTACAAGCACCAGGGCAACCGCGGATTTTCGGCTTTCCCTTGCTGGGAAGGGTGCTTCAGCCACTTCTGCTGAGTGGTAGAGGAAGAGGCCGCCTGTCAGACGCCCCTCTCCTCCCTCCCAGGCACGCAGCCTCCCTCACTCACCCCGCCCGGGGCCTGCAGCCGCTGCTCCACCCGCACAGCGAGCAGCAGTGCCCAGCCTCACCCCGCCGAGGAGCAGGACCCTGCCCGGCCCCGCTCACCTCCAGGAGAGGCGCAGCAGGCAGGGGTAACGGCGGAGCGACGCAGAGCGGTATCGGGAGGGAGGACGGGGAACACCGCCCGCCCCACAGCACCGGAGCCTACACCGCCAGCCGCTCCCGCCGCAACCCGGATGCACCCGGCCAGGACCGGAAATAGCTTGAGGGGCGGGGCCGCGCATGCGCGGCCGCAGCGGCGCTTAAAGGCGGGAAGTGTGGCACGTCAGGGCTGCTCAGGGGAGGTGGTGGGGTGTGCTGTGCTTGTGGTTTTCCTGGTGCCCATTGTGGCGGTAGGATGTGGGTAAAGGGGGCGTCTGCCCTCAGAGGGAGTGCAGGGAGCTGCTGATGGCTTGGCTGGGTAGAGGCTGCGGTGAAAGCGTTAACCTGCCTCATAGGCTAAGCTAGAGTAGGGCCTTTGTGTGAGGCCTTTCCCCAGGGCCCCAGTTTAGGAGGGAAGCAGGTGGCATACTGGAATAATAATGAAATTTGCCCTTTAGTGTAGGTATTTGCTTAAAGCAGACAGAGAAGCTGGTGTTCATAGTTATTGTAGCAACAAAAGGTAAGGCATTTGCTTATTTTTTGCTTTAAAACCAGTCAAGTAATTTTATAGGCATAGCTAAGCTAGACTCTAAGCAACCAAGGTGTGATAGCTCTTGCTGGTTGGTAAAGGGTTAGTGGTCTCCAAGGGTGTGAACTCAGAATTGAGTAGGGAATCTGGTGGGATTAAAACACAACAGAGCAAGCTGTGTAACTCCTGAGTATATATGTATGTACATACCATAGGCTTTGCTGTGGCCTTACCATATTAGAAGACCAGCATAAATCTGTTTACTGGGCAGGGGTATAACTGGCTGAGGAAAAACATCATGACTGAAGGCTAAAGGGAGGGCAGCTAATACAAGAAGGAGGGAGGGGTATCAAAAAGAACTCATATGTGAACATAACATATTTCTGCTAACCTTACTAGAACTGTTGCTAGGTAGTTTAGAAAGATTGAGTAATACTTTGCCAAGGGCATGAAAGGTGTATTTGGAAACTTGTGAGGAGAGATATATCTTACTGGAGTCCCTGGGGCTTAGCATGCAACCAGTAAAAATAACCTTTGCTTCAAAATCTGCCCTTTACTTGAATTTAATTTAGCAACTTGATTAGCTCATGTCCGTTCTTCTGATAAAGACTGTATCTGAGAAATTTTAGCAGGTCCTAAAGAACACTGCTTTTTCTTGCGCAATTCTTGAGTCATGCTCTGAGCCTCTGTTGCTCTTCTTGTTTCAGAGTATGCTTGCAGTGGAGGTTGTGATTTTCAGATCCTATGTAGCAATATAAGTTTTGCCTCTAGATTTCTATTCTGGTTTTTTTCTACCTATATGGACCATGTGTAACACTTCAGTGGTAAACTACTTCTGCATATAGCAGACTAGTTAACACAGTTCTTTGGTATTACATGCACCTTGGTACCTATAGGCCTAAAATCATACCCCCAGGATTGTAGGGGTGTGATAACAACCTCTTCCTCTGGTAATCCCTATTCTTGCAAATGTAAACTTGAGGTGCGAGATTACTGAATTATTTTCTCGTGGTCACATATCTGTCTGTGCTTATCTCTTTGTCCTCCTAGAGTTGTCTATTCACTTTCTTTGCATCGTTAGTTTTGCCAGCTTGTATGTGACAGTGCTTTACAGTACCCCTGATCAATGGGCTGTTCTACTTCCCCAAAATCTTTACTAACCTACCCTGTCGTCAATGTCAACTGTTTCTGAGGATGTTTACTCTAGTGTATGCTTACTACCTGCTACCTTGACAAGGTGAGAGTGGAGCATGCCCGAATGGATGGTAGAGAAAAAAACAGGTGTTTTTGTTGGCCCCTTTTCCCTTGGGAGAAGAGCCAAGGACTGTTCAACTCTCAGGCTTCCCATCTTGGATCCCATTCCTAGCTCTACCCTGTAGGTATAAACCTACCATATATTCATTATCCTACCACTGTTGGCTTTGTTCAGCACTCTGCACATGCAGTTGTTACAGGGAACTGAGGTTTTTCACACAAGTTCTGTTGGTTTCTAGACCTTGAAAAATCACTTTGTTCATCACTAATGAAAAGCTTAAAATTCAGATCATTGTCTCCCAGGTTGCATTTTTTCCAGGAGGTCAGAGACTACATGATGTACTGTTCTACAACTTCTTGAACTTTTTCCTGCTGTCTCTAAATTCTGAATAACATTCTGCGTCTGTTGCTTTTTAGCAAACTTGCCACTATTATCAACTGCTTCTATTAGACACTCAGACAAATTCCCTATCTTTTGTGGGCATATTCAGTTCTGCCTCTCCTTGTTAGTATGCTAATGCCAAGGCTGTGATTTTTCCCAAGTCATTCTTCAGATTTTCCTTTGTAATTAGTAACAGATGCAAAATGCTCTATAGGCACTGAATGTTTCTGCTAGCAATTAGGCAAAGTCTTAATTCCTTATTAAGTTTCATTGAGTAGCATGAATAGAGATTTTAAGAAATCTCGCATAGTATTTAAAATCCCAGCATCTTTCTTTTGCTTCTGGAAATAGTCTGTCTGCAGGTTTTTTTTTTCTTAATGGCCCTTTCTGTGAAGTATTAATTAATATACTCTAGTCATGGTGGTCTGATTTTTCATATATCTGCTTTATTTGACAAGGTATTAAATATAGAGGTTGAGAAACAAGTAATTGATGAAAAGACTTTAAAAAAAAGACTACCTCTTACCACCTTGTGAATCTAATTCTTGTGCTGTGGCTGAGATAATTTTCCCCATAGCAGCCCCTCTGGTGTCTTGTGAAACAGAGCTTTGCCTGAAGGTGAACATAAAGGGTACCAAGCACAGGGTCCTTTGCAGGCTTAAGACAAAAGTTGTTCCCCTACTTCAAGCACTGTGTGATGAAGAAACGCTTTTTCTTCTTTTTCTTTTTTTTTTTTTTTTTTAATATACAGGGTATCCCTGTTTGTTCCAGTGCTTCATGGAATTTTTATCAATTAAGAAGACTGATTGTTTTGGAGGTCTTTTTGCATGGTGTGCTGTCACAGCTGTTAAGGAGCAAGAGTGAATGACAAGGGATTTGAGTGTGGGTATTTGCCCAGCGTGCTGACTCTGGCTTGCCCAGTTAGGCAGCCTGATTGATGTGTGGGTGGCCTGATTCACAGCATCTGCAGGACCAGCACGATCTGCTGAGTGATGGGAGGAATAAGACATCTATCCTGGGTGGTGAATTCTAGCTAATCCTAAACATCTCCTTCAGGAAAATGTGAATAGCCTGAATATGGAGGTTTATACAGAGTGAATATGGAATGAATATATGAATATGGAGTCAGATGAATTGCAACCCAAGTGACAGTGTTTCAAAATTTAGCTAGCATCGGTCATTTCAGATTCTTACATGAATAGATGTTCCATTTTAACTGCACACATGATGGGAAAATCAATATCTGATTATCTTTCCTCAAGAAGTCACAGTGCAGGCACACTGTGTTTGTAGTCCTGTGTCACAATAGACTGTCAGGCAAACAGGCACTTCTCTGCCTCCTCTCCCATCATGTTTTGAGAGGATAGGGCGGCCATGGTGAAGTGCAGAGGAACGCGACGGAATGACCTGGATGCCAAGTAATGCAGCTAGAATGGCATATTGCCATGTGCTGCACAAAGCCAGTGAGAAAGCACCAGAGGTTGTAGGTGTTTTTGTAGAGAGATTCACGAGATTGGGCACAAAAACATGCAGGAGATTTTTAATACTCCATCCTATTCCAGCTATGCACATGGGAAATAAGTTCCTTGGTTTTGCAGCCAGCAAACTATCCACAGACTGTCCTGTGCCAGTCAGCTTGGTGCTTAGGCATGTTTCTACGTATGTGTGATATGAGCATCGAGAAAATCTGAGTCCCTGGTGCTCACAAAAATGTTATCCTTTGACAGTGTTTCTTCAAAACTAAGCCAGGATTCAATATTTCATGCTAGGCTTGCAAAGATGATAGCACATATCCAGAAAAATCATGCTCAGTGTCTTTTATTGGTTCTTGTAAGGAGAATAATGTTGCATCCCATTTAAGATTTGCTCTTTTTTGTTATGAAATCAACTTAGCCATTTTTAGAAAAGCTTGGAAAGACCAGAATCACAAAACGGTTTCAAGAAATGTAGTTTGGACTTGCTAATCTCTCTCTGTATTGATTAAACCTTTCAAATATCAGCCTTGGGGCTTTGTTTTTTTTTGTTGTTTGTTTGGGTGTATTTCCTTAAATGTCATTATTTCAACAGGCTGACTTGTATGTGAAATGAACTGTCTTGTTCTCAGCAACAAGGCCGGGGGCGCAGACCGCCGGCAGGTGGCAGCAGGGGGCCGTCAACCGGTCGCGGAGCAGAGCCGGAGTGGGCAGAGCTGAGCTGAGCGGAAGGGGGAGGAGTGGATCGGACCGGGCGGGTTTGCGCCGTAATCTCTTGGGATTGGTCCCTTCACTTACAGGCCGTTTCTGCTCCTGCTATGGTTTTCTGGTAGTCGTAGCGTCTGAATTCAGCGTTGCAGGTCATTAGTTCGTTAAATAGTGTTAAATACCTTGTGTTCTTTATAGTCTTATTGCCTTGTCTTTGCTTCAACAGAAACGGCAATAATCAACTTTATACTCTAAATTTTCTAAAAAAAAAAAAAATCGTATTTAAAAGAAAAATAGACTCAAATAGACTCCAGTAAAATGAAATTAATATATTATATTTTCAGGGTAATTTCTTTCAATATATAGGAGCTTCCTTTTGGAAGCTGATGGCATCCTTGCCATGTCGCTATTCAGTCAGGCTAGTCTGAGGCATGGCTGGAGCAGATCAGAAGTGTATTTGCACCTAGTTTACAGAATGTGCAGCAATCTACTGATGGATGTTTATGTGGATTGACTGAGTATTTATTGGGCCTTCTGAATCTACTTCACACTGCAACAACCTGGTGTCAAGTCCAGTTTACAAAGTGGTTATTCTGCAGTGCAGCTGCTGAAACTTGGGTCCTACCTACGTCATTGATTCCTGGAAGAGTAGATAATGGTTCTTGCCTGACCTAGGGATGTTGCAAACAAACTGAAAAAACAAAAGGTTTAAACAAATTCTGCTCCTAGGAGAATTCTTTTTTTGATCTCTACAAACAGGAGTGCCTGCCTGTCCCCAGAGGGTAGGCTGTTCTCTGCTGACTGTACCGTTTGTAGTTGTGCACGTACCTGGTTTGTGCAGTTCCTTTGACAAAGCAGCGGATCCCCAGATGACCTCCAATTACAAACCCTTTTTCTCTCTTAATACATAGATGACTTCCCCACCCCCCGTGATTTTTCCTCTTATATGAGGACCCAAGGATCTCCTATGGGAACGCAGGTGTGTGGCTGGGGTGGTTCCTACCCATCCTACCCCCATCCTGGGGCCAGTCAAAACTTCCCTCAGACTGTGGCACTGGAAAGTACTGATTGTTCTTATCAACTTATTAGTATAATCTTGAACCTTGAATTATATAAATTCTTACAAAATTAAATATTCCCTTTAGAAATTTATTTATATGTGCTAAAGCTACCTTAGTCTGATTTGAGTGGTCATGTGATGAAACATAGGATGAGAGAGGATATTGGGACATAAGAAAGCCTCCAAAAAGTATATCTTTTATAGTACCAAACAGAAATAGTCCATTTTTTTATTAGACTTGTCTGACTTGTATTGCCACCTCTCAAGATAAGGGGGTGGTGATCAGCAGGCAGAGGAGTTGAAAGACCAAAGGCCAGAATTGTCCCTGACTCTATAACACTGCATCCTTTATTTCTGTAACAAAGTCCTCATAGAGCCTGGATTTCCGAATACATATTCTTTTCTGAAGATCTAAAAATATGTAGAATGCAACCCACTTACTTCAAAACCTATAAAATCTATTCATATTCTACAGATGGGATAATGCTGGCACAAAAGACAGACTATGAAAAAACGTGCATGTCTTAATTCACCTCAAGGTTAGTGCAGTTTTGGGAAGGGAAATAAATTTGTGTTTGACATTACTTTTGGCTTTAAATGTTGCTTTTAACAGGCACTCAGGGAAGCTCGAGACTGCACCAGGATCTGGCTTGAGCAGGTGAAAAGGATCTACCACTCCAGCATCTCCTGCATGTTTTAGGAGCACTGGGAGGCAAATCACATAGTCACAAAGTAGGAAAAGCAGGAAAGCATGGGCAAATGCTCGGGATGGCTACTGTTTGCGGAGCTCTTGACACCTGCAGTTGTACCCACAGCCAATTTGACAAGAAGAGCAACCTCTCTTCCCTGTGGGCATGGATGTAAGGGGGTCATGGGCATGGCCAAATGACTCGCCGGAGCAGGGAGTTAAGGCATGTCACTGGTCTTTGGTTAAGAGTTTGCACACAAGACTTTATAGAGTGTGCCTGTCTATGATCAGTGTGCCATCCTTAAAGATCACACTCATTCCACCTTCCTGTCATAGTCTTCGTCTGCTGAGACGTACCATGCTTGAGGTCCTTCTCTGGCAGTAAGGATAGGGCCTCTCCTAGTCTTGCTTTGAGTTGTGTAGGCAGCTGCTGCAGACAGTTTTCAGTGAGTAACGTGTCTAGTTCCATATAAAACTAGTCCCAGGCTTCTGGAGCTGTCACACTGCTTGTTGGCACAGGTTATTTTCATTCTATTAGGCAATGTTTATGATAGTGGCCCATTACAATCAATTTGTATGTTATCAGTGATATGAATGTTTTGCTTGTTAGTGGAAAACTTGTGCTTGTTGCTGAACTCCTTTCAGAAGTTTCAGGTTGGTTGCTGCCTGTGTTTAGTGGGACAACAACTAGTATGTGGGAAGCTGTTTTCTTTACTCTGACACTCCCCCAGGATGTTTAGATAATGCAGAAAATGGGCCGCATATAACCTCTGCTAGCTTTCTGTGAGGGGCAAGGGGTACTTTGGCAGGGTACAGGACATATTCTGGGAGTTGGGGTGGCCTGCAGATTTGTAAAGTGTTTGAAGAATTTGTAGATTCCCAGACTTGTGCTGCATACAAAGCTGTGGTAAAACTCACTGCTGTATTGATCCTGCTTTCATCTAGGGTTTTTACCTTGGAAGGAGACTGTGCTTGTGTCAATAAGATTGTGAATAGAAAACAAGATGAGGCAGGCTCAGGCCAGTTCTTAACATGAGGTAGACCTGCCTGTGCTGATTATTTGGATTAGCATATTCAGGATTTTCAAAATGTTTTCCTCTTTTCACCTGTGCAGAAGCAGAGATATGAATTAAAAAGGGTGCACATTTGTGAGTGATGGCAGCACAGAACTTGCGGAAACATTTCTTGCCACTTGCTTTAAAATTCGATAGATTAAAAAAAATCTGCCAGTATGATTAATCTCTAAATTTTGTTAGTCTTATTCCCAGAATGATTGTCCTCTAATAGAAATGAGCCTGTGTTTCTAATCTCTTGTTGTCGCATCTCCACCTCTCTGATTTCCATACCCCTGGTAAGGTTATAAAACCTTACTAGGAAATAAAAAGCAGTTTATTACTGTGATATGAATGTGTTTCCACAAGGCAAATGAAAGTAAAGGGTGCTGTGAATGTGAATGGTGGTTGCAAATTGTAATTTTCAGCTGTTGGTCTGATTTGTGGCTGGAGCTGTTGGAACTTATACATGGCACATTGGGCTGCTTGCACTCTGAAATTCAGTCTCATGCTTGTGTTGTTACAACTGACATCTGTTTTGTTAACCTGCAGCCAATGTTCCCCATGAGTTTCTGTAATTGCTGTTGGCAACTGACACAGCCAGAATATGTCTAGGAGTAGATGCTCCTGCTGATTTCAATTTAGCCAAGGCATGAATCCACAAACAAGCCACAAACGGTTGGAAGGAGTCAGCTCTTAACTGATTCATTGATGAATGATAGGAGTGTACTGAGAACAAATCACATGGATTTTTTTTTGCGTACAGATGACCATATGCTTACTGAGGACCTTGTTCATTCTGGGAATATGTCAAGTACTCTATGATTAAGAATAATGGACAATTGCCTCCTGTCATGGTCCTGAACCCAGGACACCTCCATACATTCAGCTGCTTCCAGTTCAAAAACAAATGGCACCTAAAACTGTAAGCTTCTTTTCCTGTCATAAAATCTTCTGCTGTGCTAGATGGACCTTTGGTTTGTCCCAGTACAGCTATTCTTCTAAAAAAGAAATTCTTACAAAAAAAAAAAGAAATTAAAATCTGTGGGCTTGCAAACATCCACAGATAGGGACCATTCCTGACACAGCAGAAGCCAGCTGAGAAGAGCATGCTGTTAGTCAATGCTGTGGAAAAACAGTGTAAGCTGGAAATACAAAGAAAAGGTGAGAGACCCTAAGAGAAAAGTGAAGATGGGCATGTGGGAGAGAACCACTGGAGCGAGGAGGCGATACGGAGAAGCATGGTCCTACTGCCTCCAGAACAAAGAACTCGTCACGTATGGGTTGACCGTCATCTCTCTGCGCAACAGTCCAAAAAGAAGTTGGTGTCAGTGTTGATGTTACATGGTGACCTTTTCCAGGTTTTCAGTCATGCACATGCATTTAATTTGCAAAGCCTTTTAACTGTACGTTTCATTGTGCTTCTTGTATTACCCTACTTTACTTAGTGAACTTCCCCAGGAGAGATTGCTTGACCTCCTCTTTTTCTAGTTCACTCCTGTTATCGTTATCAAAGCCCAAATATAGTGGTTTCCTTTTTTTTTTTTTTTTTTTTTTTTATCAATCCACAGCTCACGTGCCTCTGAGCTCCACTTCTCCCCACATTCATAGGGCAGCTGGTCTGCATGACCACATTGGTTTGTGGGACAATGGATCTATACAGCAAGCTGTGTATGTCCCTCTCTTTGGTGAGGGTTAACAGGCTGGGCAAGTGACCCTCCGAATCTAGTAATACTAGAGTCCCAGCTGCTGACACCCTGGTATGCATTTAGGGCAAGCAGCAACTAAAAAGGTACATATTTCACCACATAGTCCCTGAGGTTATTCTGAAAGACATGGCACTTGCTTGAAGTGTACATCCTTCCTGCATGCCTCCCAAGTTAAGAGACCCAAATTTTTGGCTTGGAAATTCCTCTGACAATTCTCCAGTGCAGAGCATCACAAAGAAATATTATGCTGTGCTATTTAAGTCTGAAATTTTAATTTGGACAGTAATTGTAAAGTAAAATTCTGATCCAGAGAAAGACTTGTCAAATCTTTGTAATTCACATTTCCTAGCCTACATTTTGAATCTATGCATGTTTTTCATACAGAAAAAAGCAGAAAAACTGGGAAATTGCTGGGGTTTTTTGTTTGTGGTGTTTTTGGGTTTGGTTGTTTTTGTTTGTTTGTTGTGTCGTTTGGGCCTAATTATTGTTATCTGGGGAAAATGTACATTTTTCTTTGTAGTGAATAATTCATAGAAATCGCTTGTGCATCTCATTTTTCTGACTTCCTAATTCTGGCAGTTGATGCCCTGAAAGATATTCCATGAAAGACCATTTTGTCTCCTGTGGCCTCTTACGAAGGTCAGGTGCTGTTTCGTGGCTGTTGCATGGAAGGAATTTTTTGACAATTTCTCCTCAAAATCTGTAATTTTCTTTCTCTTCCACTTACATCCTTTCCCTCTTCCTTTCTGTCTAGCTCTTCAGCTAGTAAGGTGCTATGTTGTGCAATATATATCATACTGAAGATGTTTTATTAACCATCTGAGGGTGCATGGTGGTATTTTGTTACAACAGCTGAGACACCTGTATCATAGATTTAGGAGTTTGAAGGCTTCAGAGAGCACATGGCTTTGCATACATGAGGAAAACATTTTTTGGCATCAGATGTGCAATGTACTATGCTGTCGAGAACTAGGATTAAAGGGTTTGCCCTGCCATCTGTCGAGCTGTCATTGCCAATAAATGCTGTGTCACAGAGATGTTATTATGGCACAGACCTTGGCCAAAAGTGGAATGCACACATCATCCTAGGAGGATATTTCTGAAGTAAAATCAAAAAAGTTTACAAAAAAGGTAAAAAAAAACCAAACCCATGTGATTAAAAAAAAAAAAAACCACACCAAAAAAAAAAAAGCAATGACAAAAAACCCCCACAACAATGTGGGGTGGTTTGGTTTTTTTTTGGTTTGGGTTTTTTTTTTTTTTTCACAGTTGTGGGGGAGAAGAATGGCCAGAACCTGAGAATCTCTCTGGAAGCCACATACTGGACAATGAGGAACTAAAACTCTCTTCTTGACCCAGTTACATATCATGCACATGATATGTGACAGTCATTCAACACTATCAGAGTATCGATGCAAGCTTGACCTTTTGTCTGTGTTTACACGTGCTCCTAGCTGTGAAGGCTGCAGTCCAATGAAAACAGTCACATAATTGCTCACCACTGTTCCCGCTGCTTTGCAGGTAGGAGGACAAAAGCATTCCAGATACTTTGTCGTTGGGGGGTTATTTCTTACAGGAGCTTATTCGGACTCCTTGAAGTTACAGGCAGGTTTACATTGGTGGGTTTTTTAGCCATGTGTTGGAAATGCAGCAGAAATTCCAAGATAAGCTCTTTAATTGATAAAGTCAGTTTTATTGCCATGGAAAATGGCAAAATTGATGCAAAGGAAATTACAGAGACTGCTGTGGGCAGTTCCTCTCAAACTGATAAGTGGTCTGTGCGAGGCAGATCAGGTTTTTCACAAAGATTTGACCTGCTGTGCCCAAATTCCCTAGTAAGACACATGGTCTGGGATGATCTCTCTAGTAATACCTGATGCTCCTGTCTACAGCCGGGTAAAATTATAGCACCTTTATCACAAATATTCACTTTGTGGTGAGTCTCAAAAGTGGTCAGTTGGGCTTTTTCTGTATGTGTTAGTAATGCACATAGAGTAGAGTCTATCAGCAATGCAAGGTGCACAGATAGATGTGCAGCCAACAAACTTAGTAGATTTAGTTTGGGATGCTGACTTTCTGGCTTGCAAAAACTCCAGCCAGAAAAGGAATACCAAGACATTACAAAGCTGTACTCTGCAGTTCTTGAGAATTGAGGCAAGAATGGCAGAGATTTTCTGGGTTGTTATTGTGAATGAGAGGGTCTGTGTTCTCCAAAACAACTTTTCCTGCCTACAGTTTTTTGTGGGAACTTTTTGTGCAAACTGAGTGTATGAAAGCTATGTATCTCTCTTTAGGAGTGCTTTTTTAGCCCACTGTTTGCTGCTGCCAGAGCTGGCTTACGTAACTCGCAGTATGATAGGGATCCTTTCACAGACAATAGTAACCCAACCATAAAATCAAGATCTTTTGATCATGTTTCAAGGAAGCACTTGTTTTTCTTCTTTTGCTATTGTATTGTGCTGTCCTTTCTCTTCTGGTGTCATTGAAGCTATGCAGTCATAAGTACAGTTGCATAATATATGAAATAAACCACTCATATAGTCATCAATAAAATGGCTAATTTTTTTACCATTCTGCTGCTGTCTCTGTCGCTTACCTCATGTTCCATACCAGGAACAAATTTAGATCACTTTGGGCTAAATGAGACATTCTGGAAGGTGTGGTAGGTCTTCATGCCAAAAAAATGCAGTGGACTGTGTAGCTAACTGCAGGTGCTGCAGGTGAGCAACAAGAGGAAAGGTACTTGCTGGATATCTCCAGGTACAAAACACAGGTGAAGGTTTCCCACTTATGTTTTGGATCAGGAGGAAAAATTTCAGTATGTGTTGTTTTATTATAGAATACAAGTTAAATAATACCGCATGTTTATAGTTTTACTTCCGGGATATGATCCAGGGCACGAATAGGTCATGTGGAATCACAAAGTCATTAAAAGGTATTGTACTGAGAGAGACCTTAGGGACCATTTAGTCCATTACTCAGCTTCAGCTGTAGCCATACCTTTCCAGACTGTTTCTTGTCTAGCCTGTTTTTTAAAACCTTCTGGGGTAGTTATTTCATAGTCTCCTCCAGTGCTCAATTATCCTTGCTATTTTAATGTCTCTTCTGATGTCTAACTGAAATTTCCACTTTGTGTAATTTGATGCCGTTATGTTTGCTCCTTACACAAAGGTCGTGGCATCAAGGATTCCTTTGTCATAGCAAAAACCTTTCTTCTCTTTGAAGACCCTGTGATGTTTCCTCTTAGTTCTCCCATCCCTAGACAAAACAGCCTGCAGTCTTTCAGCCTTGTTAAGATTTTTTTTCTCCTTGCTTCTGTGTAAGAGAAGAAAATCAGCTTGCTTTTCCCATTTCTCTGGCTAGCTGCATGTTGAGAATATTTAAGTATGTTTAAGGTTATTTTCTGTTCAATAACCATTTGGTATAATTTTCTGAGTGGGCCCGAGACCCATCTAACAAAGACAGGATAGAGGCAGAAGCTGCTCCAAAAGCATATTAAAAGAAAATAGGACATACAAGCTTTGAGTGTAGGGTTTAGTTTAATACCTAAGAAGGAGTTGCGTGTGAAGTGAAAAGAAGTGCATGGAATATCTCAGAGGGAGGTAACTTCTGCCTCAGCACTTAAATTGTTCTCTCTCCCAGCCCTCCCATGTTTTGCGGGTTTTTGTTTATTTTTAGAACCGTTCTGGTTCTTCCTACATTTCTGCAAGAGAGTTATGGTTAAGTTTGCAGCCACAAAAAGGTACTTGCAAATCTGTCATAAAGAATATGAGAAAAATACTGTGCCTGACGTGATGAAAAACCACAATACTTTTTTTTCCTCTCAAACTGTTGAAGAGTTAATAAAGATATGTCAGAAAGGCAACATAGATAGAGCAGGAGGAATCAGGGTGTCGCTTCCCAACACAGCACTTTTCACGAGTGCCAAATAGGTAGCACAGCTGTTTTTCTAACCTTTGTAGCTATAAGCATCAGTGCAAGTGTCTTTAAGTTTGATCCTTCAAAGCATTTCAGTTTCTCTAATTTTGGTGAAAGCATAGAATAGAAGGAAATGATTCAAGATAGCCACAAAGCTAAGGAAAGTAATGGGTTATGCTCAGATAAGATGAAATCACTCATCTGCACTGTCAGAAAGGGAGAAGAACCCATTTCCAGGTCTTTCCACTTCATCAGCGGTGAAGGTGAAGATGATAATGATTGAGTACTGAAAAGATGGGAAGAATGTTTTATTTCTACAAGGATATATGAAAGAGTACCTTCTCATCAACTGTACTGCTCTGAAGGGGAGGCAGCTGAGGTTTCTGATTTAAGCCTTTGCTATATCTTTAAGTCCTTTGCTAACATAAACTGCATCAAAATGAGTTTGAGATTTATTTAGAAATAAGAAAATTATGTTACTGAATAAGTAACTACATAACATTAAAGCCTAATTCTGTGATCTGAATTAGCAACCAGAAATCTTTATTTGGGCACTATTTTTATTACATTTCCACCAGGCAAAAACCAGTGCCCTGAAAGAAACAAACAAAACAAAGTTAAGTCCAAAATTCCTGAGGTTTCAGGGGAAGATTCAGCCCTGGTTGCACTGATGCGTTGAACAGAGATTTCATCAGGAATGGCTTTAGGGCTGATCTGCCACTCTGTGGTAGTTATTCAGTGGCAGCCTGCTTCTGGCTGGAGGAAATCAAATCTGAGTGCACCACTGCTGTGCAAAGCATACACCAGATGACTGCTGGTGTCAACAAAATTGTGTGTGGGAAGAGTCCCATTGCATGGTATATCACTAATGCAGATACCAAGGTAATCCAGGGTAAACTAGTATAGCTGAGGGACTTGACCTACCTTGAGTCCTGCTACGTGAATATCTCTGGTGCCTAGGGGCTTAGTAATTTACTCTTATCAGCATTTTAAATGCTAATTTTTGTTTTTGAAAGCTTAAATAAGAAACAAATGATGACAGTGTATGCTAGCAGCTTTACTCTTAGTCTCTAATGAAATGCGATTGTGACTTTACAATAGGAACTGAGACCACTGCACTAAATCAACTTCTAGAATGAAGCGACGAAATCAGGAGCTAGATCTATTTTTTTTTTAATTTTTTCTTCTTATGGGGACTGCATGCAGCGAAGAAAATGCTGTATAGCTGCTGTTATGCCTTCCCATCCTGCTCTTCAGCTATGCTTGTTGCTAAATTATACTTCCGTTAGCACTGAGAAGCACTGTACACACACTCTTCTCCCCACAGTCATTCAATTTAAATCTTGACTCCAGGTCTTAATAACTCTCACCTGCTAGAGAGAAGATACTGTAGATCCCATTGCATATTACCTAATTTGAGGCTTCAGTACAAAATGATTCGTACAATTACTGGGATTCTGCTCTCTACACTTCATGGACTTTCTGGCACTTGTATGAAGTCTATTTGTAAGCCAGCATATTTCTAATGCTTCATCCCATTCTGGTGAAGAGTACTGCATACAAATATTTTGCATTATGAAAGACCTTTTGAGAGCAGCTTGCTGTGTAATGAGGTCTTTTAGGGTTAATGCTGTGTGAAGCTCATGCTGTTACCATACATGTTGAATGGCGCAGCACCACACCCAGAACTTGGCTTTCTGAGCTCTTTTAGTAGCCAAATTGTGATTTGGGCGCACCTGGAAATAGTAATGTCGGGGGTGAGGATGGCTGGGAACTGTTAATCATGGGTTAGACACAATGTTCATGTGCTGTGGTTGAAGGAGAGAATTGTGATATATTTGATTGGAAAGAATCTACACTCCTAGGTGCAGGTGCTGACAAGGTAACAGTAACGTGAGGGCATGAGTGCTTAAGCCAGCTCTAGTTGGCTGCATTAAGGCAGCTGTATCTTTGTCACTTGGGATGTGCAGAGGGGCAATTCTGCACCAATACATGTTGCTAACATTGACCTTCAGCAGGAAATCAATGCATTTTGGTGGTTTTGATAGGATTGTTCAGGTTAATCCCATGGTATACACGGCACAGTAGGAAGAAGATATTCACAGACTTTTGGAAAAAGCCATCATTCTGCTACATGAAATATGTGTTTAAATCTCAAAATAGCAAGTATTCAATTTGCTTTTTTTCATTTTGTGCAGCTCTCAGCTGCAACAATCAACCAAATTATCTTTCTCTGTAAAGGTGAGTAATATTACAGTTAAAAAGTAATGATTTCTTCAGTAATATCTTTCTTACTTGCTTGACCTAATGCCATCTGTAAGCTGTGCTACTAGCTCCCCTTAGAGATCCTATTTGTAAGCCCAACTGCTTTTTTAAATGTAATTTATAGGGATCAGTGAGTGACTGACACATCTACAGAGACATAATAAAAACCTATGAATATAAATTACAGTTTTTTCTATGATTTTTGACTGAGGCAGTTTCTATATTAAAGAAAGCATGAAAGAAACTCTAGATCCATGTTATAACTCTTTTGGTGACCAACCTTAAGAAGTTCCAAACCCTTTTCCATCATCACTTCTGAGATGTTATCGGTCCTCTCAGTTGGGCTGATTCAGTAGCTTGGGTGTACTTGTATTGCTAAATGGTCAATTAAAAAAGATAAGAACCAGAACTCCTTCTTCCTGGCTTTCCCAACCTGTTTTATTTGGTTCTTTTTGCAGATTTTATTAACAGTACTGCCACAGAATCACTCCCATAAAAAATGCTAAATCTGTTACCAAAATCAGGAATGAGTGATGTGCATGACAAATCTTACTCTTGATCTACTGCTGAGGAAATAAGTGACATGGAGCTGAGTTTTGGTGTGGAAATTGTCATTAGAGGCAAGACTTTAGACATATCTTTGTTAGGTCTTTGCTTCAGAAAACAGTTCTGGTATGTTGCAGAGACGGGCTTTACATCAGTCAGACAGCAGACTTTCAATACTTGAAAACATATAATCCCAAGAGGGTCACTGGAAATATAACTTCTCGTCAAGGAAAGACAGGTTGATCACACCACACATGAAGTCTTTTAGAAGTGAGAGGAATATGGATTTTTGTGCAGGCAATGGGAGATCTTTTTCAGGAATAACATCAGTTGTGATTCGGATAAGCTTAGTAAGTAGATACCATTGCACTAAAACCACAGTATAATTTCACTGTGGTTTTGACTTCTTAAATATGTTAAGCATTGAGATAAATCAGGCCTGGAGAGAAATGGTTGTTACAGAAAGCTCCCACCCCTTTCTCTATTATCTCTGGATCTAAAAAAGGTGCCTTTTCTTATCAGCACTTTCATGCTAATCCAGCTGTAGAAATAGCGGAATATCCTCTTCCTAAAGGAATGTGACATCCAGCAAATTCACCTTGGATCTTCATACTGTCAAGAGCCTTGAGCTGGTTGTGGTCCTCCATACTTTGAAGACAGACAGGATTTCATCTCATTGCTTGTCTGTCACCTGCTGTTCCTGCTTCTCTGCTATGTGTTCCCTGGCTTAATTACATCCCCCACTTCCCAGATTTATTCAGGAGATCTACAGTCACCTTCCCCACTTTCCAGTATTTTCTCTCCTGTTGGTACACTTGGAAGCCCCACTAATGGAATAAGGTCTGTAAAATGGTGTACATCAGTCGTTTTATCTGTTGCACTTCCCTCCCTTGTTATTGTAAACTGGCTCCAGGGAGGTGTCAGCAATACATATCCCAGCTCTCTCTCAAAACAAAGTCCAGTGACTGTATCATTGTATCACTTGGGCACCAGGGTGGGACACAAAGACTATGAAAGAGACACAGGCATGGATAGTTGGTTTTAAGCCAGTTTGTAGAAAGATCAACTGGGTGTCATCAATCTGACTGAAGTTATGTTTACAGAAGTATCTATAATAAACAGTAGGGAAGGACTTGGGCCTATGAGAAGGGGAAGTCTGTTCTTTCTTGGAGCCTGAATGAAAGGAAAAAAAAGCAGGTGTTAGTGTAGCCATAACCGTCTAGAGATATGCTGGGTTGTGGTCACTGTTATCTCCTCCTTTTTCAATGACCCTGAATTACTAAACTCTGCTTTGATCTACAGTTACAGTTTTCCTGGCTTTTAATATCTATAGTTTAAAGAAAAGCCTGTATTTTAAGTTTTAAGATATGGCAACAAGGTACTTTAAAGCAGACTGTTCTGTGGTAAGCTTGTCATTGCTCTTACACCTTAAGTGATTTGAGTTAGTATAACTGTCTTTCATTGCAAGCCAAAGTAATCCAAAGCACCTGTCCCTTGAAATTTCCTAAGTGGGGGAGCAGCTGTGTGCGTGTATATGTATGGACATTCAGTTCCTCAGACAACTCAGAGGGACTGCAGGAGGAAGATACACAGCATGAGCTGTAAGAAAAACAGCTATATCTTTTTTACATTTTTTTTTAAATAATAGTGTTCTCATGGGCGTTCACGTCTGAGTGCAGTCAAAACACGAGACAGCAAATGCTCAAGATTGCACTGCCTGAAATAAATGTCTTAATTTTGTATTCATTTTTAGTATTGAATATTAAATTTTCATTTTCTCTGCTTAGACTGAATTTTAAGGTAATTCTTGAAGTTAATAACATTGAAGGCAGGAGACTATGCTTTTACAAGTGCAGTAACTTAATGTATATACAAAACCCCAGGAAAATATCTCTTGATTCTGTAGAAGAGTGAGATAAAAGAGGCTAAAGGCATTGTAATAAGAGATTATTCTACCACCACAGCTATTTGGGATGAAAAGAGGATTTGCCTTGAGGAAATATTAATAGAAAGTTTTAAATCTTTGTAAATTAACTAGGTTGATGCTAAGGACCCCAAAGGAAATGTAGGTGTGAAGTACTTGGATTTGCTTGTAGTATTCTGTGCTGATTTTGGGACTAGAACAGAATGGTTTTCCCATGGTGGAAAGATAGGTTCTGCTTTTGTCCTGGTGAATAAGGAAGATTTAAAAGCAGCTGTACGCCTGCTGCTGGTGCAACCTGCTGACCTGTGTACTGTATAACATCGGATATCTGTGTTCCCATGCATGTCTTGGTGCAAAGAAATTTGCCTCACTGAGCAAACTGGAGGAAAGAATGTGTCCTTTTTCCCTAAGAAAACAAGTACACAAACAAAGAAAAAAAACCCAACCCTCTTTCTTTGCTTGTTGAGTCTCCTATTTCCTATGGGAGCTGCAGCATGCTCTCCTGCTTTGCTTAGTTGAGTGGTGCAGTTACCCTTTCGCCACTTTCAGAATGACAAGTTACTCATTCGTGCTTCTCCCACTGCTCCTATGAACATGGCACGAGTCCTTGCAATAGTAATTTTATGATGTAATTTGAATTTGTCAGTTTCTTGCACTTTGTGGGGAGGCCTTAGAAGAGAACCACAGATTTGCAAGAAAATCATAGGTACTGTAAGATTTTTCAGGGTATAATGACTATGTAAAATTAAGTGGCAAAACCATTAAATTAAATTAAGCACTTCTAATTAGGAATTGTTCAAGGACGAAGGTGTGCCAGAGTTCAAAAAATGTATAAAGAAAAATCTCTGCCTTAGGAAAGACCAGCAAAATTGTTATTGCCTGGTAATTTACACAATAACACGACTGTATTTTATAAACTCAAAACTGCAAAAGCATTTTGGTACCCAGAAGAGATTTTTTTTTTTTTTTTTAAATAAATTCAAAATTGCTATCAGTCAAATGATCTGCAGGAACTGGTTAATCCTGAATTTGCTAGGCCTCTTCCTTTTAGGCCTAAAAATGCATTAGGCTGTGTCTGTCCTGAGTAGCTAAGCCCCTAAATCCTGCTGAAGCCCTCATGGGATTCACACACACGGCTATGTGGTATGAATACCCACAGACATCTTGTGCAGGGATTGTGATCAGAATATGACTAATAAAACTGGTGCATACTGCTTTAGTTTTCATAACAGCTAGAGAGCCAGTGGTTGTATAGATGGCATTACACCTGCCTGCTATAGTGCTTTCTCCAGTACTCCCACTTATTTTGGAGACGGAAAACCTTAATTTGCCGCCTCTGCAATAAATGGGGCCCAGATCATATTCCCAAGGTTACTTCTCAGGGCTTCCCTCCTTGGCTATGGCTGCTGAATACATTCAGTATAGATGTAAAGTTAACATCTCCCGTATACTGCTTAAGTGAAATTCTAAAAATGGTAATGTCCCATAATAGTATTTTGATAGTCACACCTGTATGGCGCTGATTTCTCTGTCACAAGTGTTATGTGACACTTGAGGCTTTTCTTATTCACAGTATGGAAG
This sequence comes from Strigops habroptila, assembly GCF_004027225.2. Taxonomy (NCBI): domain Eukaryota; kingdom Metazoa; phylum Chordata; class Aves; order Psittaciformes; family Psittacidae; genus Strigops; species Strigops habroptila. The sequence continues at coordinate 26,196,246 of NC_044283.2, forward strand.
GTTGTTGCTTTTAGTTTTCTAGGCTTCTAGATAGAGTGATGCAGCTCAAGAATTCCCTCACTAGGTGAAGTGAGAGAGGGATATTTCTCTTCTTCCCACAGTTTGCATAATTTTCTTCTGATAGCATCAGCATTTAAACAATGTGAGGTATGGCAAAAAAAGACCTATGGTCATTTTAAATGCTCTGTTAGAAAATAGAAAGCTGCTGACTCCTGGCCAATGCACAGTAGAAACATGTATAGTTTTTATATTGGCTGAAGCAGGAGATTCCAATTTGTGCTATATCCGTTATAGGCTTGAGTCTTGTAACAACACTGATGTCCATTAAAAGTAGACACCTCCAAGGCAGAGCCAGATGCTTGCATCTGAACTCCAGCTGGGAAAATGAGATAGTTCACATCCCTCTAGTTCTTTTCAGTTCAAGACTGAAAAAATGCTATGTGCAAGTACAAAGGGAGAGTGCAATGTCTTATTTATTAAGCAAGGTAATCATTAATATTGAGAAATTATCAACATAAACTTTCAAGGCCTGACAATGTATGTGTTGATAAAATAAGGAAGGAATAGTTTTAGGATATTTATATATGTGTGTGTGCAAAACAATTACGTTATCACTTTTATATTTTGATACAATTACTGGTACTGTAGATTGTTTTAATCCTGCTTTTACCTTTTTTTTTTTTTAATGATAAGATATATATGTATTTTAAAACTGAGCAGGCATGTTGTTAAGGAGGATCAACTGCAAATTGGCAGGGATACAGATTGGATCACTTACAAAAATCATACCAAATCTATGCAGACTGAAGTATCTAACAAGCCATAAAATGTGGGTTAACACCTTGGAAAACAAGCATGAACAGGCATTTTTGAGAACTTGGAGCTGATTTGAATGTTGGGAATGCAACCTGTGCCACTGAGGCAAGAAAGCTGTAGGAGGGAGCAGGGCCCTGCTGTCCTGTGCTGTGTTGCTTTCACAATCCCTAGGAGACAAGCATTGCTTTATACTGTTGATTTTGAGCATGAGCTAATGCTTGTTCAGATTAGTTTTAGAATGTACTAAGCAATTTGTAGGTATATCTCTAGTGTCCTTAATGATACCGGCTGGTCCTAGCTGTCTGGTAACTACTTGTTCTGATGACTTGCATGGGCTTTCTCTAGCCTTGGTAAGCATGTGAATGCTGAGCTTATTATTGATCACAACAAAGAAATACTTTAGCAAATGGATGTCCTTTAATTTTTAATGCAAAGCTGGCTTTTTTTTTTTGTTTTGTTTTTTTAAGTTCATACAAGATCTACAACCCTGCACAGATCAGTTGTATGTGAACAATCCAGAATATCAGTTGTTTAGGCATGAAGTTCAGACTGTCTAGAAGAAGGCAGTATGTCTTTCATCAGTCTTTCAATGCCAATATTTTTATTGTCATTCAAAGTCCAGCAGTGTGTGCTTTTAATTTAGCTGATAAATCTGCTACAGCCTGTGAAATAAGAAATGACTAGGCCCATTAGAGGCTTTGAAAAATCAAGAGTTTCATTTGGGGACCATTAGGTTTCAATGCCACCAATTCACTTACTGGATTTTCAACTTAACAGGTTTGATTTATCGAGCCAGAACTATGAAATATGTTTTTTTATGGTGATGGCCTGGCATGATTCACCCAGTAATGGCACAGCTAAGCAAGCTGATGCTGTCTCATATGTGGTGCTTGGAATAGATGCGCGTGATGCCTGTTTCTGACTGTTGGCTAGACAAAAGAAGACAGTAGTTGGTTGGCAGCACTTAGAAATTATTTAACAGATAATGGATTATAAGAACTTGGTCTCTGTTGAGCAAGAGGACTTGGAGCTTGTCCCTGCTATCAAATTATTGCAGCCTTTAAAAAAGCTTGCTACAGCAAATTATTTAGCCTTTCCACACAACAAAAAAGAGATGGGTGAAGGAGTAGAAGGAGATTTTATTTGCACTAAATCTGATCCTATTAAGATGTATTTAGATTGTTAAATACTCAAGATCTCTGTAAAGGACAAACCATTGCAAAAGGTCTCACACTTTTCCTGTGTTTGGAAGCATTACATTTTAAATGAGGTAGGCTCTACTGCTCTTTCCTAAATCACAGGTGACAGTAATGGACAGCTTGTTGCCCAGCGTTCTTTCCTATATTACACTTGGGTACATAAATTGAGATTTACTTGAATGACCTTGTTAATTTTATTCAAAATCAAACAGAAACCCTAGGCCCCCCACATTTTTACATGAATAATTACACGGTTTGGGTTAAATAAAAATTGGTTCTCTGTGACCTTTCTCTGGAACTGTAAAGGTTCAGTTTGCCCAAGACCAGTAAACTTAGAAGATGCATATAGGAATTACCATGGAGTAACATGCAGATATACTAGTATTCGTCTGTCTTTATTTCAGCCCAGCTGTTGCTGAGCTTGGGTGTGATCCTGGCAGTCCTGGGCTCCTTAGCTAGCCTGCCAATGTAGGAGAACCAACAATCTGGGAAAAGGGGGCAATAAGCAGGGTGTAATGCTGGAATCTTGGGAAGGCAGACTGTAGCCCCTGCTGGGACTCCAGTCCTGACCAGCACCTTTGAGGTGAGGTGGGAACATTTCCCTTCCCAGTCTTGTTAGAATATTTTATACACTGAAAGACCAACAGAAAAAAGCTGGTTTTGTGGTGCATAAATATTTTTTTAACTAGTATTGCAGTTAAGCTTGTGAGTCTGAATGCCTCAGCCTTCCATGATGGCTTCTGGAGAACTGGAAACATGTCAACTCAGGGTCATCCTAACCAGGTTTTACTGCACATGGCTATGCCCTTTATTGGTCTGTCAAGGGAGCACATACACAAGTCTCTTTCTCTGCCACATCCAACAGGCAAAGCTGTTACGACCTCTCCCAAGTACGTGTCTGAATGGAGGCAATGTGAATAATGTAGCTCTGCCCTTGACAGGGTGCAGTCTGCTCACAGATCACTTAAATGTACAGAATCTGGCTACTGACTAGCTGGGACCAGCTTTCTGAGTCATAATTGTCTTCTAGCAAACAGGCTAAAAAAAAGTCTGGAACAACTGCACTTTATGATGGCACTGCTAACTCAGGTCTACCGAAAAGGTTAGAGAAAAATATGCAGTCCCTACTTAACCAGCTCTGAGGGTACAACAGAAATCTGTAGGCAGAGGCATAGTTTGGATTATGAAAGAGATACGTCAGTATCTGGAAGACAGAACAGCCTTGTTTGTTTAAGAATTTATAACATACCTCAACTGCTGGAGAACTTTTCTGCAGCCAAGGACAGTTCACGATGCTGACACATCTCTTTTACAACTGAGGAATTAACTGCACTATCATACTTGTTCTCAGAAATGGGAAATGTTCTGGAGGGCCAAATGGGCGCTTGGCAAAAATGTGAATTTTCCTGGGAAGGAATGCCAGCTTCAGTCTGAAGAGCAACATCTTAGTGTTGCCAATAATAACCAAAAGAAACAAAAATTCTGAAATGGCTTATCTGAAAATGCTGATGCTTCTGAGAAGATGAGCTAGACAAACATTCTGATTCTCACTGTATGGCAAGAGATGGAAGCATATGGAAATGCATCAACAGACAAGAAGTTAAAATGCCAACCTGCTTCTTTCTTCCTTCAGAAGGCATCAGTTCCAAATAATGAACAGAATGTTTCAGGAAACTGGGAAGAGTAAAACTACCTGGATGGAACCCCTCTTTGAGCTCTGACATGTGATCAGTCTGATTACAATGAGGAACGAGGAAAAAACAAGATTTGTGCTATTTCCGCATGACTTGGATGATGCATGGAGGTTGTTGCTGGACTGATCACTGCCTTTTGAAATATAGGCTATACATCATCTTTTCTCCATAAGCCCACAGACAGCCATCTGTCAGGGGGCCCGATGTCAGCAAATTCAAGAAAGATATTGTAATCACCACCTTCCAAACGTAGGTGCAGTTTTAAATTATGAAGTGCGGCTTTGAGGATAGCATTACTGAGGAACTGGGCAAAAGATTTTGCTCCATCTGACTCTGCAGTTTGCTGTGAATATGGAAGCTGATTTAATACTCTTAAAGCATGCCAACTCTCTACCAGTAACTGGAAGAAGACTTTAGATGCAGATATTAGCAGGCAAATCTATAAGAGACTACTGTATGCTTTAAGACAAATCACGTGGAGAAGAGGGAGGCAAGCAGGGAGAAAAGATAACTCAAAAAAGCTCAGTAAACCTTGTGTAACCATTAGAAATCTTTGTACTTGTGTAACTTTTCTTGAGCCAGAACTGACTGAAGACATCCTAGATGTACAGCTAATGCTGAACCCACAATCAGTGTGCCTTCTCCACCATCACAGGTGTGCCTGCACACACTAAATAGAGCCTTTATTCTCCTGTTGGGACTGAGGAACCACCCCTACCAGGACCCAGGCAATGGCAGCACTCAGCAGTTGGGGACCTAAGCAATGACCACCATCACCTGGCACTGCTGCTGCTGCTCAAGCATGAAAACCATGATGGGTGGTAGTGTTCAGTGCAGTGGCAGCCTGTTTCTGTCTTTACTGTATGGCAACTTTCTGTCTCAGCTCTGGAGTGAAGGATGAATGATGAAGAAGGGGAGAGGGAGCAAATGAGGAGGGTGGTCTTGCTGATCTGTTGGCCAAGGCAACTGCCCAGATATTGGAAGTGAGTCCTGCTTGGTTTTTGAAGCCAGTCTGTTCTCACATGATGGAGTTCACAGCCAGCAGAAGACATTATCAATATTCCTCTGAAGAAATGACTTTTCAATGAGGTGGCAACCATATTTGAATGGGAAGTACCTGGATTATTTCCTCCAAAACTATAATGCTGTATAATCAGAGTGAGAGAGAAATAAATAACAAGGCAGGTGTTGAGGTCAAATATGTTATATTCAGTTGGCGGCTGTTTCAAAAGCAGCATGTTCTAAAGTTGCTCTTATACTAAACTTAGAAATGTCAGGAACAGTTGGGGAATAATTACTCTTTTAAGCAGACAAAACCCTTCCGTATGCTACAGTCAATTTAATTAAAACCATATGAGAGTGAAATTCATAGAATCACAGAATAGTTAGGGTTGGAAAGGACCTTAAAATTGTCTAGTTCCAACCCTCCTGCCATGGGCAGGCATGCGTCACACTAAAGCATGTCACCCAAGACTCCATACAACCTGGCCTTGAGCACTGCCAGGGATGGAGCATTCACAGCTTCCTTGGGCAGCCTGTTCCAGTGCCTCACCACCCTCACAATAAAGAACTTCTTCCTTATATCTAACCTGAACTTCCCCTGTTTAAGTTTGAACCCATTACCCCTTGTCCTATTGCTACAGTCCCTGAGGAAGAGTTCCCCTCCAGCATCCTACAGACCCCTTCAGATACTGGAAGGCTGCTATGAGGTCTCCATGCAGCCTTCTCTTCTCCAGGCTGAACAGCCCCAACTTTCTCAGCCTGTCATAGAATGATAGAGGAGCTCAGAAGTTTTGTGGGAAAGGGAGCCTAGATGAGATTAACTAGCATGCTGTCCAGTCACATCTTAAAAACTTCCAGTGATGGAGACTTCTCCTCTGGGGAGGCTGTTCTATTGAAAGATTGTTTTTATTGTAAAATAAGGTTTTTACTGTAAAATGAGGTTTGTGGTAAATATATGAACAATAATAAGGAAGGCTATATGTAGCCATCCTGTGTAGCAGCAGAATATGTTCAGTGTTCTTGAGTTTGGGGTCTGGGGTTTTTTTAACAGTTAGTTAACTTTGAGGCTCCTGAGCTCTTCACAGTGACATATGAGCAAGGTCAGACCACTTTTGCCTCAAAACCCATTTGTGCAGTTGAAATGGCTTCTTTGCACAGCTCCATGAACTCTTCCACACTGGTAACCTACTGGTATATTATCAAATTGCCCATCTTTCTTAGGTCTTTCTGAAGTTTATTACAATTCTCTGCTGGCTGGCTTTTATCACCTCTCTGCTTGGTCCCCCTTTCCAGGATGTGAACAAAATAGTCATTCAGGCATTCAGGTTTATGAGGTACAATCTGCTCTTTGCAGGCCCATGCTGTTGCTGTTTATTTAGCAGTTGTGTCTGCCTTATGCTTCCAGATTAATTCCCTTATCATTTGTTCTGTTGTTTTTACCAGTAGTGATGTCAAACTAAGTGATAATGGTCTAGACTTTACCCATCTTTATTACATAGTGATACCAAATTTGCACTCTCAACTGTTTCTAATTAATTTTAAATAAGTATGTGCTAACAGTACATTTGTTTCTTCTCCCTGGCAGATCTAAAAAAAACTAGCAGAGGTGTGACCTTGCTGCCTTGGGCTTTGTGAGAAGTCGCTGCATGAGCTTGGGTAGAGGAAAGTCATACAGGCTTGAGGGGTAAGCATTCCCTTTTGGGGTTTGCTGGCTTCTCAGCAGACAACAGCTAACATCCTTGGATGCAGTCCTCAGTCCATTTATTTTACAAGCTTAGACAGAAATCCTCTCACCTCAGAACATAATGGCCATATCCAAACTGAAATCTTGATGCTGGCAAGAAGCCCAAGTCCTTTGCTCCTGCTGGCATGGTCCAGCATATCCTATGCTCCTGAAGTGCTGCATGTTTTCTATATTTCATTTTTCTTAAAATTGAATCTCCCAAATAGGCTGATTGTCTATGTACTACTTATATGAGTTCATTCTGCAACCCAGAGGGCTGTACCTAGGGGCTTAGGCTGGATTTTTTATTGTATATGCTTCAATTTGCAGTTATACTTCCAGAAGTCAGTAACTTGTATTCATAATGGCAAAAATGTGGAAGAAACTAGCAAACGCTTTACAGTAAGCAAATTTCTCCCAGCTGGCAAAATGATGGAAGGAAATTCCATCTAAGAGTGCAGTCTCTTATATTTGCTTTTGTATATTAGTAATCTTCTGGAAGTATATCCTCAAACACATCAAACTCAACATAAGATAAAATCGCAGACATCATCAGCAACAAGTAAAGCAGATGACTTGTCTTTGAAATTTTTAAATTCCTCAGCTGACTTGTTTAAAAAAAAAAAATCAGCAGAAACTGCTTAGCATCTGTATTTCCCTCCTTAATAATCAGTGCATTGAACCAATATTGTGCTTTACAGTGGTGATCGTCTTTTATCTGAGAATAGGGCTGTCAGATTAAACCTCTTCTTAATTCCAAGATGACAGCATTTTCCTTCCTTCTGATTGCCACCATGAAAAATTAAGCCTTTTCTTTTGCCTCACCTTAATTTTATATTTATAGCTTCATCACCTTCCTCCCCCTGTAATTTGCTTTCTCATTCATCTTCTGCGTTTATTTATGCCTCAGCATTATTCCCCTTCTGTGTCACAATGCTCCTTCATTCCATCTACTTTTTACCAAAATATAGCAATGTCTCCCTGTAGAAAACTGTTAGGCTAAAGAGCTTGTGCTGGTTTATGATAACTCAGGTGAATATGTGAAAGAATTAATAATTGTATCTAACCTAGAGTACTCTTTATCTGCCTCCTGGCACATTTAAACTGTCTCAGACGAAGATACTGCCCATAGATTAGACTTAGGGCTGTGTTTTGTAAGTGTCCATTGAATTTAATCTTTTGATACCTGGAAAAATTGTTCTACCATCAGTTGCGTTTCCCTTTATAGGACATTCATATACTTGTGAAATAAGTCTAATAACTCACAGATGTGACTGATGGTGACAGCAAGAACCAAGTTTACTTGATTTGAGTCTCTATCACCTCTGGAATAAATGCGTACATATGTGCAGACCTTTTTACCCAGGCAACAGATAAGCTACAGTGAACTTCAGTGGTATCAGAGCAATGTCTTCATAGATGTATAGTGAACCAGCTATCTTTGAAGTAAACACTTACTAGATGAGGGTATTTTGTTTGGAATGCATGTCTTCTAAACACATTAGACAATATGAAAAACAAAAGAAACAAGAACGAGACACAGTGAACTACATTTTTGCATTATCTTATTATAGCTTTAAATTTTAAATTCCTTGGGTGATTGTCCTTTGTTTCCCAATACATAATAGGATATCTAAAGGACTGTTATGAAGACCATCTGTACAGCACAACTAGCAATTTTTTAACATCTTAGCAAAAGTCTGCGCTCAAGATGTTGGCTACACAATGCGTCCCCTGTTCCTCTCACAATCATACACCTGGTTTGATCTATTGCTTATAATGTTCCAGGCCTTGAAATTAAGGCTAAGGCAGTCAGCTAGACATTATAAAATCATTGCTATATGCACTGCATTTCAACTCTACAACATCAAAATTACAATTTTTACTTTGGCTGTTGTCCAAGCTTTTCCAATATGCCTTCCATTTCCTTTGCCACCTACCAGTTAGAGAGGCCATCTGTCTTCCCAGTGGAAGGTGAAAGAGGTGGTATATGGAAAACACCAGCTCCTTTTAAGATAACTTCCCCCACTGTTTTGTATTCATGTAATTTTATAGTGATGAGACTCTGTTTCTTGTTGCTCTTCCTTAGTAGCGGCAAGTTTTCTTAGCTATTGATAGTGTTGCTGTTCAGTGAATGTTGTTTGGGGTTTTTCCTTCGAGTGCAGCTGTCTGAGAAGACGTCAACTGGAACAATCTGGTGTTCTTATATGAAGATTTTCCCTTCTGATTTGAAAGTGACATATGTGTAGGATGAAAATTATATATTTCTTCAAGAGGATGTGCTATTTTTTGCTGTTTGAGATCTGTACATTCTGTTCGTGTTCCATAAAGGATAAATGTAGAAGGCCTTTTTTTTATCTTTGTTTGAAGTTCTTGGAGAAAGTCTACACTATTCACTCTGATATTACAGAAAGAAATTATGTCCCAGAAACATATTAAAAAGTAACATGGAACAGATTCTGTTGTGCAAGAGAAATAATAGATATATGCCAGCTGGGTTCCTGGACTCTCTTAATTTTCATTTATTTTCATCCAATCAATTCTTTGCGGTTCTGCCTGGTGGCTGATATAGTACATCAGGGAAATTACAGCTGATTTCTAAAACCTATTTCAAGGAAAGCATTGAATGAAACTAAAGACTCAGCACAGAAGTGACAGAAAGAGAGCTTTCCTGCTCCCTCATCTTTAAGGGCTGTACTGCAAAACACTGTAAATATTTCCTTCCTTAATTACTAAAATTGTTAGGGATACTGCTTAAATTACGATGCTGAAAGACTGGAGGTTAGGAAAGAATTTTTTTCAAGCCTTCGATATAACCAACAAAACCTTAAAAATTCCCCAAACTATAAAAAAATAGAATAAATACCATTTAAGGCTCTTGTTTCATATCTTGTGTCCAAAGGTACAATTTGCTTCTATATGGATGTTGACAGTAATTTCATAAAAAGGCATATTTTAAGGGTTTAGCTAATCTATATGGAGATGTGTGGTGCTAATCTCTATGCCATCTGTACTGTGAGTAATTAAAGGAAATCCATCTGAAAAATGCATCCTGATTCAATGGCTGATTTCTGAAGTGTAAGTTAACCACTTCCTTAGGTTTTATATTTTTTGAAGGCAAGAATAAGTGCTTCATTTTTAGCAAAACAGATGACACTGTTTAAAGAACTGAGAAGTGCAGATTATCAGGCTATAAGATCATCCTTTCAAGTTTTTCCTACATTTCCCCAGTATAGTAAACCAAGGATTGCGAATCAGGTTTCTCCAGTAAAAGTTAATCAGTTTCAAAATTGCAATTGTACAGAATTTTTACTGTTATGATTCATAATAGGAGTAGGTATTAATGTAGTATCCTAAATAGCATTTGGCCTGTTATACGATACAGAGAACAGATTAATAGTTAACCCCTAATTTAATGCCAGAAAAACTGTAATACTGCTGTTCTTTGCATAGAGAGATTCTACCTCTGGTTTCCAGCTCAGGTTGGTATTCATGCATTGGGGAAAAAACATATGCACCATTAGATTAATGAAAGTGGTGGCCAGTTTTTTAATCTGTTCTCATGTATTGCAACTTAATGCATACCATTAGATTGTTTTCCCTTTTGTTTTGAGTAAGGCAATTCGGATTAGTTTCTAAAATACTTATTTTTAGCAGCTGAGCCCCATATAGAAAACATAACTGTGTAGTATTTACGGTAGTACAAGAAAGGACTGCTTAGTTCAGAGTGACCAAATAGATTAAACATTTCCACCTCCACACACCCCTTTCTTTTTTAAAAAAAAACACAAAATAACAGAATTATATCCTTTGGGAAGAATGGGATTTTTTTTAACTGACATGAATTACTGTTCTTTTTTTTCCCAACAGAAATATTATACAAAACTGATCTTCAAGAATAGGAGGAAAAGTAAAAGTTTTAAGAATAGGCACTTCTATATATTTAGATATTCTAGTGCAAACTGTAGAAAACGTGGATAAGTTCATAAATGTCATTGACTTTTTTTCTCACCAAGTGTATTTAAAATGAAACTATACAGTAAAAACATGTTTTTGCAGAATGGTCTTGGTCAGAAATTTACCTTTTCTTTGAGAAAGTACTTCCATCCTAGGGCTCTTTTCCTTGGTAAGGAAGATAGAGGGGAAGAAAGAAGGTATTCTGTTGGTCAGGTGGCAGAGAGTTTCCTGCTGATGCTATGAAGATATAAATCACCAGTCACAGACAAGATGCCCTACATTCACCGGCGGTACACGTGGCAGCTCTTTTAAGATTCCAGCTCATTAACCAGTCCAAAGCATCACCTGGCTGCTTTGCTCCAGGCCTTCTTCTCTGGTGGATGGTAATAATTGCTAGAGTAATAACACTGAGAGCTGAAGCAAAATCCTGACTTCGATCAAGTATACAAACGATTATTGCTTTGAAATGAGCTATATTATGTCTATTGGTTTATAGGAAAACTAGTTCAAATTACAGAGAAATGGATATATAGCGGCCTTACTGCATATCTGCTCTACACCCCTTTAAGTACTCCTTAAATACCGGTGATGATACTTCTAAAAGCAGTGTTTCCCCAAGTCTGTAAATGACACTGGGTCTCCTTATGCCTGTTTGAACCAGCTGTAAGATAATGTTTATCTCTTGTAGGCGCCTTCTACGCGGTACATAACTAGAATTTGTCGAGCTGAATTAGGTTTTTGGAATACAGAAAAAGCTTTGACAGTATGCATATGACTGAAGAACCCTAAATGCTGTAGGAATTACCTTTTACCTGTTTAAATAACCCAGGAACTGGTTAACAAGACACTAGGGCATGCTGATTTGGTCCTGCCATAGAAGGCATCCTCTGTCACAGAGACAATCAGAAGCAGTATCTGATTCAGTCATCCAGTTTTAATCTGAGGCAAACCCAGTCATTTCATAGTGGACTACTGTCCTGGGTTCAGCTATAGCAGTCATTTTTCTCCTTCTTAGTAGCTGCTGCAGTGCTGTGTTTTTTAACTTTCAGCCTGGGAACAACACTGATAACACCAATGTTTTTAATTGTTGCTAAGTAATGTTTATTCCAACCAAGGACTTTCTCAGTCTCATGCTTTGCCAGGGAGGAGGGGAAGCCGGGAGGAAGAAGAGACAGGACACCTGACCCAAACTAGCCAAAGGGGTATTCCATACCACAGCACATCATGCCCAGTATATAAACCGGGGGAGTTACCTGGAAGGCCCAGATCACTGCTCGGGTCGGGCTCGGTATCGGTCGGCGGGTGGTGAGCAATTGTATCCTCTCCCCTTGTTATTTCACTAATCATTATTATCACTGGTGGTAGCAGTAGTGGTTTTGTATTATACCTTAGTTGCGGGACTGCTCTTATCTCAACCCGTGGGAGTTACATTCTTCCGATTCTCCTCCCCATCCCTCCGGGAGCGGGGGGAGGAAGGGGGGGAGTGAGTGAGCGGCTGTGTGGTTCTGAGTTACCGGCTGGGCTCAAACCACGACAACTAAATACACTAATAAGCAAAGGTTTACACTAATAAGTAAATAATAAAGGTTTAGCTACGTTTACAGCAATCATTACTTTATTCCAGAGGTCATGAGCCAAATATTTCCTTCTGTTTCTCTCCTGACTCCACAGCTACAGCCATAGCTGAAGCCCTTGAAATTTGCTGTAGCTAAGAAATTTTACTCTAGCTAGGATCAAGTTATGTTATACTAGAAATGTAAGCAAATGCAAAAAAACAAAAGGGATTTTTTTTTAATTAATTTTTAGAAGATTCTGTTAAGACGTGCAGTGCATATGCTGAATATATCTTAATGCAAAGTATAGAAACTGAGGATAGAAAGTATATTTTTGCAGTCAGTATTTAGATTCTCTTCAGAAGCTGAAACAACATTTTTGGTTATTTTTTTAATCACTCTTATGCCTAATGGGTGAAGTGAACAAAATAAAATTGCTTTCCATGGAGAGCTACAGGGCCTTCCTCAAATGTGAGAGAACAGCAGGCTGTGGTGCTGCTTTTCAACACCATCTGTTCTTTGGGCTTGAAATGATTTATGGGAATTGAAGTGTTCACATTTTCCTGTTGACAGTTCAACTTCAGCAATATGTTCTCAGGCAACAATGAAAGTCTAAGCAAATATAGACTACCATGAAAGTTTACTCTTCTAAAAAAGTTATGCCATTGAATATAGAAACCTATATCAATAAAATGTTATTCAGCTCAGTATATAAATAAATTGGAAAGAAGTGGCTGCTTCTCCTTGCATCCATACCCCCAGTCACTTTGGATAGATATTCAAAGTATTCACTTAGTGTTTTAAAAAAAACTGTGAAAACTTAAACCAACATTTGTGAGAATAGGGTCAAGCCAACACTGAGTACTTGTTAATATCTCCGCTCCCTCCCATTCTTCTTGAGATTGTTTTCTAAAAAAAAAAAAAAGATTGCCAAACATCAGCCAAATTTATGGTGCTGGTCTCTCCCATGTTATTGAAACCTGGGTTTTATCCTGTTTGAAGATGCTTTTGCATTCAGAATGACTGCTATCTTCAACTACTACTACTATTTTCTTAGGTCAGGTTTGAAGTATGCAATTTCATTTTCATGTATTCTGTGATACTGGGATGTAGGCAGGTCTTTCCTGAGAGATAGGTAGCAATAGGACTTTGTGGGAAAGAGCGAGTTAGTTAGGGGCTATGTTCTGAAGCTGCTTGTCCTGATTCTCTGCCTGTCAGGGAAGAAGCACTGAGTAATTTGCAGCTGGCCAGAGGGTGGCAATTCCATTTTGCATCTACTTCTGAAGTTTCAAAATTTGCACTTATTAGGTGACAGAATAAAAGGCTCAACATGCCTGCCCTTGGGAATTAAAACCGGAGCTTCTTGTGTCCTGAGCCTCAAATCAATTTCCACAAGTATTTGTTCCACCTCCAGCTTGGTGGCCAAGGCATGAAACACGTGGCTTTGATTCCTTGCCCTATTGCATTCAAACCAGTTTTAAATCTCAGTTCTCTCTGACTGAGGAAGTGCACAAACCTGAGCATGAGCTTTCTGCACTGCCAGAAGATTCCTGGTCACTTGGCTAAAGCATTCAAAGGTTAGTTTTCTAGTGAACCCTGAGGTTTTTTTAAGATTTCTGGTGAAAGCTCTACATCTACTTGAAATGAAAATGGTTGTAGGTCCAGCTTAATTACAAAACACATTAATAAAAGCTCGATGTTTTACTGACTCAGGACAAATCTTACTCAAATCACTAAAAATTTTCCTTAGGAGAGCAAGAATAAAGGCTGTAGAAAAAATGGTGGTTTGTTATCCCATGGAAACTGTAAAACACAGTCTCTCAATGATACTGGGAAGACAAAAGGCTGCATTTGTCTTTCAGGTACCTCAGTGAGCCAAGAGGATACAGCTAACCATGTGGTGAAAGCATGTGACAGTCCTTAGGAAGAAGTAGATCGTTATCCCACTGTATCAGTTTTTACATCCAAACTTGCCAAGATCTATTAAAGTTAAGATCTTATTTATCTAGCAAATCCAACACATGATCTGTGTACGCTGGTCTCCTAATTCAGTAGCTTTCATGAAAGAACTACATTCTGCTTAACAGTTTATTAGTATCCCAGAGTTTTGTTGTCTTTCCTGTTGACTCCATGAGTCGGATCAATGCCAGCCTCACCTGCCGCCTATGTAAAGATTTAAATCGAGCTTTAGTTCCTCACCTCTGTCACCCACTGTTCATTGTTTCTCCATCTTTCTCCATCTCTGAATCTTTAGTATCATGTTTTTCCTTCTTGCACTCTTTTTTTTTCCTTCCTTTTTTTAACCCAAGAATTCTGAACACTTCCTCACTCCCCAAAAAACCCCAACCAAAACAAAACAAAAAACAACTGTAAGAAAATTGAACAAAGTAAATAATATGCAATTTATCTAAATATATTCTAATATTATGTAATCTAAATACAATAAAAATAGCTACCTAAATCATGTAGCAATTTATGAGAGTAACAAAATCATTCAATGGAAACTGTTTACTAGTATCCTTCAATATTCAAAGTACATCCACTTCTATAAGACATCAAGTTTAAAACCCTTCTGAATGGGGCAAGAACTTGGTGCACAGAAAGACTGTATTATCAAATCCTTGGTAAACACAATTGCAAGATACTTAGAAGATATAAAGTGCATTCTTACAAATGCACTTTTTATGCATAGCTATATGTGTAGCTAGTGTGCAAGGAGTAGTAACCTGCTGGGATATATTGATGGTATTTTTTTGGCTGTATTGATAAAAATATATCCTTCGGTGAAAATTACAGGTTCAAATCTTGCTTCTCTTTAGCAGTAGAGATTATTTAATGCATGTTCCTATTTTACTTCACTATGAACTTCCTACCAACAAAAGATGATTTTTGGTCATGCTAGGTCTCTTTTCTTACATTTAAAATCCAGTATGTTTATTCGAAGCTTAGAGTCTGATGAGAACACATCTTCTCATAATAGCTTTTTTTATACAGGGACAGATGATGTTCGTATTTTCAAAACATCAAATGTAACAGCTTGGTTTGACTTAATCATCTGCCTTTTTTTTGTTTCGTTTCACATCAAGTTGTAATTGCACATTGAAAAAAAATCTAAAAATCCAATCTAATGTCCAAATAAAACCCAAATACTGAAGAAATACAGAACATAATATTTGATAGGTGCAAAAATGCATGAATTATATGCAACATCATTTTGGTTGTTCAGTGGTTGCCCCATTGTCTATATTTCCAGTTCACCAGGATCTGGCTTAGTAGCTTAAAAGCAGAGCAGCAAGATGTCTTTTCTCCCTGCTTTTTTCTCTCTCCAGTGCTTATAAAAAAAATTCTTCCATTACCTTCTACTCATCCTTTCTGGATGACTACTTTAATTGTATTTTTTCTTTTTCTATGGAAGATTATGATAAAACTTGTGTGAAATGGGATGAAAAAAATAGGAAAATATGAAAAACGTTTCTGTGTGGGAAGACTAAAGTGTAAGTAAGTACTGAAATATAATTTGTAACATCTTCGAATGCCTGGTACCAACTTTATGCAATCTAAGAATGCAGAAGGAAACCTGTGTAAGTAACTGTGACATACAGTAAAGTTTCAAAAATAAGAAAAAAATATTAATTTGTAGGATTTTGGTCTAAATTCTGATTTCAAGCTGAAATTAACATGGTTCAGCTCCTTAAATTTCTCAGCACAATTCAGTTCAACATTCAGGAAATACTAGTACCTGCACTTCACAGTGTTGCAATCTAATTGCAATAAAAATCACATAGTAAGTTTAGTACTCAGAACACCTGCTATCTTAAGAGCATACTCCTTTGAGACACTTTTACACTAAGCTTTCCTACATTTTCAACAGACTGTATCAATAAAGCCATGGCTCCTTCAAGAGCTTTAACATTTCCTGAGTTAAAAGTGAAAAATGCACAGGTTGCACTTTGTGAAAATGGTATGACAGATTTCACAATTTACCACCTAAATCATCTCTCTCTGAGTGTGAAACTCAGGTGTACATCCTGCACAAAGAACAAATAAGTTTTCTGCAGATTTTGTTAGGTGATGTTGGACAAAACCAGGACTCCCAGTCTTAAGACTAACGAATCCTAATTTTATTGCCTTTCTTTTACAAGTTCTTATGCCCAAAATTGTCCCAAATTCAGCAAAGTATTTACACCCCTAAGTCCTGCCTAGTTTTGCTCCATGGGCAGAGAAGGCAGTGACTAGTGATGAATATTTTGGTGGTTATCTTCTAATTTTTTTCATTCTCTCAGTGATAATAGGATAACTTTGTATAGGAGATCCACCAGGGCATCTGTCTCACTATTTTTTCGATTTTACTGGGCTCAGCTGACTGCCTTTGACTCTAGGAAATAATTTTTCAAGGGAAGAATTTAATCTCTTAACACCATTAAGATTTTTGGCTGAACAAGATGCCAATGACCTCTTTCAGAAATTCAGGAAGTCTGGAACTGTAGAAAAATGTTAGAGGAAAGACTTCCTAGAATCAAAGAATGGCACAGAGCCAGTCAACAGGTGAAAGAACTGGGATTCAATGCCTGCTGTAGGAAGAAATCAGAGCTTAGCGATAGAGGCAATGGGACTTTTGTGCTTTCTCCAAAGAGGATATGGCTGGAACATCAGTTCCTAAATGTGACCTGCCAGAATAGGAACAAGATCTGTGCTGAATCGCCAAAGGCATGACAACACTTCCCTTGGGACTGTTGTGCAGGCAGCAGCTCTTTTACCTGGTCTGCATTTCAGCCTTCACATATGCAAGTGTTGCTACACAATCCTGCTTTTTAAAAGCAAAAATGAAAGCATTCATTCACTTTTAAAAATGACAACAAAATGCAGAGCAATGCTGCTTCTCTTTTTTTTTTTTTGGGGGGGGGTGTGGAGGGGAGAGGAAAACAAAACCCCAAAACAAACACAAAACCCCCATACAAACCAAATGTTTAATATATTTACTAGCATACCAAATACACAAGGGTACAATACAGTCAACAACATGATAGATAATAGAACTGATTTTGCATCTTACCCTTTTTTTTCTGTGTAGTCAAATAGACTGCAGTACATACAAAACTGCTTGGTTAAGAGCAAGTCTGTCTGAAGACTGAAGCACGAATTGAAATTAAATAACAAACAAAGAATGTGTATATAGAGTTACATTTTTAATTCTTGAAAATAAGGTGTGGGAACTGGAGGAGAATTCATTTCTTGGGTGGCTTGATATCTGTTCTTTCTATTAAGTAATTCTAATGCTTCTGTTGGTTTGTTTGGACTTTCATTTTGCCATTAATAAATATTTAGGCATGGTACAACACATAAGCTTTACCGATCCTTTTAGATTTTGGTTTGTACTGGGACTGTACCCCATGAAAGAGGATCCATGACTGAACTCTACAGTTGCATACATTACATACAGTGCTAATCACAGAGGAGTATTCACATGGTAGAAAGCCATATATCATCATTCTGTCTAGTCTGTGAAAACTAGTCATTTGGAAAATGACCACTGCAGATTAATGCGAATCTGCATGGCAAGGCAAGGCAAGGCTCAGGCGTCTTCCAGCTCTTTGCTCACCTGCTCAGCAGACTCCCATGCTGACTGCCATAATCCCCACTCTTCCAGCAATGACTCATATCAGCTGCTCACTGTATTCTTTTCTCATCCTTTCCAATGCGTGGAACTTGTTTGCTGAATGTTGTTTTTGGAAATGCTTAATAAATTTCCATAATGTGTATATGTTTTTCATAGGGTCTGTTACATGTGCTTTTCCTCAGAAGATAAAGACTGCTTTGAACTTGTCAGGCTGTTGCCTACAGAAGATAGAGACCCAGAGATGTTTTCCCCAGGGTGTGTGTCTGTGTAGTCCTCATGCATGCTTTCTAAGGCAAAAGGATAAGGCAACCTGAGAAGGACTTAGAAGTAGAGTTATGAGGAATTTCTTAAAGTATTATTTGTTAGATACTGTCATGAAATCATGAACTGTGTTTTGGATTCCTGCCTTCCCCTCTTTTTTTTTCCTTTCTTTTGTTTGGAGTTTTTGGTTGTTTTTTTTTTTTTATGTGTGTGTGTGTAAGAAAATATTGAAATTGGGTAACAAAATGTGCCATCAAGATTGATTGTAAATGTTTCTGTTAGAATAATTATATAATTATATTAATTAGCATAATTAATACTATAGAATGTTAATAATATGTTAGAATAATATATTAATAATAGTATTATCTCTATTATCAATAATTAGTTTTATTAGTATTATTAATAATTGGTATTAATACTAATACTATTAGTATTCTCCAATACTGGAAAAATACTTCATAGCTTATTCTTTCCGGATATTTCTGTAGGCTTTAATCCTTTTTCAGTTATATTTTTGTATGGATTAGGGTCCCAGTTGCTAGTCTGGTACATTTAAGTGTTTGCCTTAACAAAGTAATATTGGCTATGATGGATGTGAAAAAGAAAAATAGTGTTGTTTTAATTAACAGAAGAAAGAAAAAAAATGGGTATGTGTAATCGCTGTCCTCTGTTAGGAGAAAAACGCAGTCTGAAGTGGTACAGCACAGTTCTGAGGCACTGAACAAAGTCAGTAACTTCATTAAGAAGGACAAGTAAGGTAATAAAAATCAGTATTTCACCATCTCCCTTGGCTTCCCCCTCTCTTCAAAGCTCTGTAAGGCATAACTGCTTGCCTGGAGTCGTAACAGAGAGAAATAGTAGCACTGAGATTAGAAATCTGGAGTGCCAGTTCCTAGAATACATTAATTTGTTTTCTGAATATGTTGTGGAGTTCTATTTTGTCCTGTCCACAAGACCTGAGGGTCTGAGGAATCAGTAAATTCAGAGAAAAGGTGTGAAAGTAGAGCTTCAAAGTGGTGTGAATTATGCTGCATCTGTTACTGAAAATTATATGGAATATACTGCAAGGGAAAACTCAGAGGCTTTCTGTCTGCTGTGTGAGAGTAGCTGCGTTTGGAACCTTAAAAACTGAAACAATGAAAGTTTGAGTTTTAGTATTGCTCCTTCTAGGATTGTGCCTTTTCTAAATGTGATGTGATTTTGGAGTTCCTGAGTTTTGTCTAGAAGCACTTTATTCTGCCCTGTTTATTCTGCCTCTAACATGGCTAACCTATGTTGAACTGTTAAACTAAGAATATTTTCCTTATTGAAGATTGACACTTGGAAGTCTAAGGTTGCATCTTATAATATTTTTACTGGACTGAATAAAATAGAATAATGAGAGGCAAAAATACTTAACATTGACCACTTCTTCTAAAGGTGCTGAATAAGAGTAACTTTGCATTATTATGATTAATTTATATAACAGCAGAGATATTGTTAGAATATCATTGCTTCAACTCCACTAATCTCATAGTTTCAGTATTGCTTTGAGAACCATGTATCGCATACTTGGAATTGGGAATCTAAAAGTATTTATTTGTTTGCAGTCCTTTCATGGTATGTTTCAGTGAATGCTGCCTCTTACTCATTTAAAAGTCTAGCTGCTCCATTAAGCATTGCTATTCATTTTTTATTTCACATAGCCAAATGAATTTTGCACCCCAAATATCGTTAGTGTTATTCCTACAGGAAATAACTCATGGCTTTAGAAAAACTGAAATTTTAGAGCTTTTCATACACCCTTCATAATCTGATGTTCCTAGTAATTTACATATTAAAAACACGATTTATAAAGTAAATATATTCTATTCTTATCTGCAGAGAGGACATGGTATAACTCATTTTACTCTTTTTTTGCCTTGACAACCTAAGCCTTGATTGCTTAGTATAAATTCTAATTATTAGAGGAAGATGACAGATTCAGGATGGAGAAAAGAAGGAAGAGGCTAAAAGCAAAAGACTATTCCCAGGATAAAGAAGTCATCAAAATGCTAATAAGCATCATTAATATCCTATTCCAAAAGGGTATTATTTTATTATTTTTCCTTTGTTTAGCTTTATTTATAAACACACACATCTGAAGCAAGGGTTCCATCTGCACAGACTAGAGAGCTCTGTGTCCAAAATGCACACTGCTTCAGAACCTACAGAGAATAAAAGCCTTGCTCAGTTAGACAGCTTTCAGAAAACATACCTGACTGAAAAATGACAAAAGTCTCCACAAATGTAAAGTTTAGGTGGAAAGCCTTTGTACAGAAGTTATTCTGAATCAACTAGACAGGAGAGGACTGAATTCTGCAGCTGATCTCAGTCTGGTGGATATTCCAGTGAAGGTTAAATAATAAACTAACATCAGCCCTTATGAAATCCCAGAAGAAAAGAATACCATCTGATTTGTCTGATTATTTGATGGACAAGTTGGGTCATATTTTGGCAGAAGAAAATGGAATCCATGCAAGTTATTGATGTGTCATCAGAGCACTTAAAAATTGTAAGGAACAAGGAATAGACAGGGCAGAAGGTGGTGTGGAGGGGAAAAAAGAAAACCAACACCAAAAACCAACAAAACAACCCAAAACCAAAGAAAAATGAAAATTAGGACAGGAGAACTCTCAAGTTAATACAGGGAGAAGTTGAAAGAGCACTTCTACCTTTTGCCTGAAGGAAATTTCCTGTAACTTTGAGCAAAAAAGGGAGCAAGGTATTCTCACTGTTTATCACAGTGGCAAGATCACTGTGGCAATAGCAGATCCAACAATCTGAGTCTTATTTGTTGATTATGTAGGTAAAGAAGTCATGTACTTACCAACACAAATCTGTAAAAAAAAAAAAAAAAAAGAAAAAGGGATAACTTTACAAACATAAATATTTTTGAGGAATGGCTTAATGAAAAATATTTTGCCACATTTGTGTGACAGGAGGTTTAGATGGGTGTCCTGAAAAACAAAGGACAAATTCAACACTCTCTTTGGAATATGTGTTTTCCTCAAACTGTCATCTGAAGGTTTTTCTGTGGGTTTTTTTGAGATATTTAACAAAAAAGAAAAATACCACTGACATCTGAGAATAGGCAAGTGTGTGCAGGTCTACATGTATTTCACTTCAATTTTAGGTAAGCCACTTAAAAAGACTTTGTGTCTCCTTGGAAGGGGACAGACATCTAGCTGAAGTGAACCAAACGTGCACTAGATGTGATGTACCCTAAAGAATAATAAACACAGTGAGATGCATAGATAGACTATAAACAATCTCCTTTTAAACAGTCTTGCCTTGTGTTTGAAAGAGTAAAACTGATGGGGAGGGATGAGAGATTTCATTTTCTAAAGCAGCAATTTGGAAATGCTTGAAGAAGCTGAGGTTAATTGAGAAATATAAAGTACAAAAAGGCAAAGAAAAAATTACCAGGAGAATTTTCAGTTTATGAAAATAGTGAGGCCTGTTGACAATGAGAAACACTTTCTGCAATAAAGCAATATTTCCCTTCATGTTTTTAGCAGTCATAGAATTGATTAAAATAAGTTTACAAGGGCATAATTCTTTTAAAAAAAGGAAAACTACCAACCATGTCATAATGAATGTTTCCAGAAATACATTTCCTCTCAGATTAAGCTTTGCATATGTCTTTTAAAGAAACTATTTATTTTTATTTCCTGTAGAATTTATTGGTAAGTTAGCAGAGTAATTATTGGTGATTATTGATATGAAATGTTATTTGAAAATGAAATAACTCCCTAGTTAGTCTTTAATAATTTTTAATATTCAACATAAAATTATTTTTTGTATAGTCTGATCCATAAGCAAGTTATCACCATTTTCTTTTTTTAACTCTTGGTCTACTTTTCATATTTATGCTGTGTTGTTCTCTGCTGAAGACATAGATTCTGAAGTCAGAACCTGCTTCTGTATTGCTGTGGCTACCAAGCAGCTTAGTTCTTAACACTTCCCTCATATTTCTGTCTCTTCCTTTAATACAGTCACTGGATCCCATTAAGTCTAGGCACGGGTAAATGCATCTCTTCTAATTGCTTTTATAATAATCAGGTATTTAATTTCACAGACAAAGCAAATATAGGTGAGCTTCATGCCTGGGTCATACTGGGTCAACAATATTAGAGTAGACAATGGAAACTGCATGAAAATCCCAGGTGATGTGGTGGGAGGAGCTATAGACTCTGGTTACAAAGAAGTTACAGGATTCTAGTTAACTTCCTGCTGACTTCAGAAAAAGGGAGAAATTTCTTTGATGCCCTGCAAGTGTCACATCCATGTGTTAAACTGGGGATACATTTTAAATGGAAATTTGTGATCTGTTACTTTTCCAAACTGTGATATTCTTTAGTAAGCTGCACCCTCTGCATTGTGTAGCTGTAGTAAATAAATTGACTTTTGAATTTTTCTGCCTCTTTATACAATACTTCAGATAAGGGCAACTCAGAAATTTTCATATTTTCTCTTGTGTTATAAAATTATTTTGTCTTTTACTGCATAACAAGAGAGTAGTCATGAGCTCGAGAAGTGAAATTTTCTGCTCTGATGTATTTGCCAGCCCCTTTAGTCATTAGCAATGCTCAATAAGAAAGATGAGGTAATGGCTTTTTCAACTTGATGACAATTCCTACATTGAAAAACTAGTTATCATATGGTTTTCTTGATTGAAATCCATTTTATGGTTTGCTATTTTTGCTTCAAGTGCTTCCTGTATTCTGTTTGAGATTATATTGCACAACAGCTTTATCTCTCACTGATCAGTTTTCTTGGTAGTTTAGCTATTATTCCATTATTTAATTTTCCAATATCTTTATTTTTCTGAAAAGCCTTTTGATTCTGTAAGTTGCTTTATAATCGTGGACTATCACTATTTTGGTTAGGGTTCAACTTCAGGTTTTGTAGGTTTGGACATTGTTATTGTCTTTTTGCCTGTAATAAAGATGTTGCAATATCTGGTAGTAACTTTTTGTGGTACTAGCGTGTTTCTTACTTCTTGAAAATAATCTAGCTTTTGGTTTATTCTGTTGCCTGGTTATTTTGCTTACCTTCAGGAGACTGTGGCTGGTACAAGCTTGCCACCTATAATCCAGTTAAGTTGATTTACTATCCTGTGCTCTTAACAGGAGCTTCAGCTTTGGATTTATCTATGCATTTCCTCTTACTGTCATCTTTCACCTCTGGATTTTTTGTACCAGATATGTGTATGTATTTAGCTATATATTTTACTATTTATGTTCCCATAACCCGAACCATTGCTGTTCCCCTCTGGTGACTGCATGTCATTTCATACTGAGCAAGACATTGAAGCAGAAGGGCTTTGACAACATGGGGTTTATTTTGGTTTTCTATGTGTCTCTTTCTTTTTACTTTCAAAATATCAGCCAGTGACATTTTACATTTCTTCATTTAAAGGATGGGTTGTCAGAGAAAGAACAAAATAATAGCATTAGTTTAAAGACTTGGACTCGAATAAAGCACCACTAGCCTGCAACAAATAAAATTGCTCTGCTGGAAAGCAAAATGCACAGACAGTTAGCATTCAGTGGAAGCAGTTCATCTGCAGAAGACAACCTTACCTGGGGGGGATACCTTATGTTCTGCTGCCTTGGCATAAAGGAAGAAATATTTTAGATTCTGTTGGATAGACTTCTAGCTTCCCACGTATGAAACTCTTGTTTTTATAATTTTTTTCCCCAAAAAACATTTCATATAGTATAGTTGATTATTTCCTCAATTTAAAAAAAATGTATCTGGTTATATTATAATGAGACACCCAATAAATCAAGGAGGAACCCTTAATTTACAACTTGTTACAGTCCTCATCAAAAGCATGCCACACTTCAGTTACAGACTCCATCTTTGTGGGTTGTTTGGTTTTTTTTTTTGTTTGTTTGTTTGTTCATTTTTCTTTTTGTGAAATAACACTAATATTAATCAGGATGATGTGTGGTATGCCTAATATAATGTACTTTCCTAAGCAAATATTTTACATGGAATTTCACCTTCTGCGACTTCTTATCTCACTACCCTACAATTTTTGTAACTTTTCAAGCAGGGATCATGAGATAAAACTAAGCAGTCTGGGTTATTTCCCACTGATTTCTATACTCAGATTTTGGTGCCTTCCAATCGGAGGAATATTGAATCTTTTGACTTTAAAGTATTTGTGTACATTATTGACCAGCATCAATTGTTCATTTGTGTTTGGCTCTAGTGCTTCATTTAGAGCCCAACTTTTAGCGAGTGACATTTCTGTCCAGAGTCATGTATTACTTCAGACATTTTTATGTGGATGTGTTCTGCTGGTTGTCTAAAGCTTCATTGTGTCAGCATCATAAAGTAGATGTAAGTAATAATTGCCTTATGAATGGATGTTAATGGATACTAATGTTCACTCAATTTGAAGAGGTTGGAACAATATTTTACTTTCAAAGATTACTTCATTGTTTCAATAGGTTGTGTATTATATTGAATAAAATAAATGCATATAGTCTTACAGTTTCAGACAGCAAATAAGTCATAAAATTTACTAGAATTGTGACATCCTGACATATCACAGCTGAATGTGTGGTAAAGCTTGCCGCCAGAATAACACTGGTTTCAATGTAAATGGACTTGGCCTAATGTGTGTTGATGTGCCAAATATCTCCACAAGATTTTGCATTCAAGGAATTAAGAGGTAGGTCAAGGTATTCTACAATTATAAATATGCTATTGCAAACATCAGTGGAATGTGGAATTTTAAAATACTAAGGTAAGATCATTGTTTGTATCAAGTGCCTTCTATGAGATCTGGGGAGCTTGGCTGTGTGAATGTGCTTATTATTCAGTAGTGTAAGTACTGTGGCAATGGCCAATGAACTAGATCTAGAAAACCTGTGAACAAGCCATCAACTTGTCTTTGACTGTAACTAGGTTCATAGGATCATGGGATAATTCAGTTTGGAAGGGACCACAGGAGTTCTCTAGGTCAGTCTCCTGCTTAGCTATTGATGTATGGAAATCTTCTAGAGGAAGAACAAAAGTTAGAGGAGATGCCAATCCTTGTTTTTAAAAGAGGATAACACTTAGACGTGTGAACATTTAGCCACATTGACAGCAAGGAGACAAAGATACTCAAGAGCACTAGGGACTATGATGAAACCACATGCAACATCTGTTTCTGTGGCTTTTCAATTAGTTCTGTTTCTGCAAGTGAAGACTCAACATCTTGTGCACCTATACCTTCAGAATGTTCTATACAGTTCCTGCTTTTCTTGTTTTAACTGCCACATAGTCCTCAAGCTATTGAAATAAATACAAAGTGCTCAGAAAGTCAGACTCTCATAACAGCTTGAATTCACCACTACCAGCTGAACCACAGGACTGTGCTTTCAAAAGAGGCTGCGTATGTTGCATGGGTGGATGTGCTAGTAGGCCAAAACCAGACAGTATTTACATGGTCCCAGAGCCATCTGGTTTGGAAGCACATAAGATCTATAATTTGTGTTTAACATAGCTAATAGCATAGGACCTCTGCAAAAATTTAACAACATCCTTTAAAATAGTACTGAAGGTAACATGAAAGTACATCTTATCTAGTCAAAATAAAAAAAAGGGAGAGGGGAACAATACCTCTCTACAAATGTTAAGCTCTCAGGAGAGTTGTCAGCATTTTTTTTGAGGGAATTACTTAACACTTGAATTAATTCCTTTCATATGAAGACACCTGTGTTCTCTGTTCGCTTTAGAAACTCCCAAGGCAAAGTATGTTCCAGCCAGTTCATCCACAGGAACACAGCATTGTGAAAAGACTGCATCACTGTCAGATCACATTCTGATAAAGTGTATATCGTTTGAAATGAAATGGTTATTTTTGGCTTTGTTTTACTCACCCCTGTTTAACCAAGCATTACTGGAAGAGCTAATAAACAAATGAAGATATTTCAAAACCCTCTCTTAAAGTCAAACTGTTGTACGCAGCCTACTTGGATTTTACATAGGGATTTTGGAAGCAGATGAATTGGAGTTTTAAAAAAAGTATTGCAGGAAGACGTTTATATCCTATTTGGGCTACAGAGCTGTAGTAGAGCCATCATTATGGGCCCTACACCATGCTTTGAGAGTTCATTACCCCTTATGGCATTTTTTTCAGTACATATCTATATTTTCACTTTGTGTCTATGTATTCAAATCCTATCTATCCCATTCTCATCTATTTGGGAGGGGTAAAATGTCCTTTGTATCCTCCCTTCTGTCCTATGACTGAATTTAATGCAGTTAAGCAACGTGATGTTCAGATGCCTCATTTCCAATCACTACACACATCTTATGAAGGAGACTGTAGACCTCTTCCAGTTAACTGTTTTTCATCTGAATTCATCGCTGTCACTAAATATGTTTAAATAGTGGTTTTGCTGCAATAGCCCCAAAGCACAAGGAATAAAACATAGCACTGTGAGGCTCTTAGCTGGATACTGAGGCAATGCAGATCAATATGAGACCGTGGCCTGCTTCAGTCACTCCAGCTGACCAAACCTTTTTCCCTGAGAGGCTTCAGAGCAGTTGCAGATTGCTCAGCAACTGATGTTACTGTAGAAGTGAATTATTTACTAGTGAATATATGAAATTGATATATTTAGTCTCTTGCCATTAATTATGGAGAGAAGGGGAGTGCTTTTCCTTCCTTTAAATAAAAAGGACTTCTCTGCAACAGCACTTAACTACAACATAGATTGTATTGTGTGCCCCACAGGATGATGTAGGAGCAGACACACTTGTGAGGCCTGTTCCATCCTTCCCAGTAAGGGTGCTAATGAGATTTTTTTTTTACAAGCACTCCTATAGCCTTTTAAAAATATGGACCAGAGAAACATTTGCAAGGTTTAGCTTGCTCGGAGGTGCTTTACAGTGTCTGTATTGAGAGTGGCTTCAAATCATTTGATGCAGCAGATTTGAGATCTAGTCTTCAGATACAGACTTACCCCAACAGGGTTGAGCAGTGTTGTGGACAGTTGCCCCTTGAAGAGGAATCTCAAATTACCACGTGACTGTTCAAGAAGCCGCCTACCAGTGGCTGCTCCCAAGCAGTGGAGAGAACTTTCTCTGATGTCACTGATACTCTAAAGACTGATATGTGGTTAAAAAAGAACAACATGAAAACAGGTGCCAGCCTTCCTGGCTTCTGTCACTCATGAAGATATCTATAGGGCAAGGTTGTGCTGAGATTGCCAGTCAGATGGAGCCTCTCTGCTGACAACAAGGAGAGGGAATATCTTGTTTTGGTATAGGCATGAGGCAATCATGAAATGGCTCAGCATTATGGAGACTGGAATGGAACTGAAAAAATTCTGGACAACTGGAAGATAAATGGACTGAAATGCTTAAGAAGAGAAAGACCCTCAGGGCCAGAAAGCAGCTGAACATGGAAGGCTGTAAAGTCTATGCAAGTCTAATTTTAAATGCCCAGTTGCAGATCCATTTTGGGTCTGGCCCTTAGAGTCTGATTTTTACTTGCCTTTTAAAGGACCTAGATCAAGTCAGTAGAAGTTAAGAAAGCTGATTTGTAATGTATGCTGTTACCTATTATGTTTTTCATAATTATTTGGAATTTTTAACAATATTTTTATGAAGTGTTGGTATCAATGACATCTGTACTGAGATAGATTCCTGTGCTTTTATTCTTCTAGACTTACATTAAAACTTTTATGTATTAGCTCAAAAACATTTACAAATTCTCCTTTGGTTTAGTCTCTTTTTAGTAACTGTACAGTGCCCTGCAGCATACTTTCACCTAAACTGAATACATACGAGCAAAAATATTATATTAACATGTTGAGCCACCAGTAATTTGAAACTGAGCTCAATTTCGCAGTCTCTCTTCATTAATGTGAATGACTTTTTGTGTGTCTACGTTTGAATGACTTCTTTGATATTTAAGTTAAATTTTTCATTAAAGTAGTTTTTATGATTACCATACTCATATTGTGGAATGTATTGTTAGCAGAAAAATTACCACATTCAAAGGGTAGATAGTGACAGAAAAAAAAAAGACTGATAACACTGGGTAACTACTCTTTGCTTTCTTTACTTTGCAGGTGTGCATCCAAACAATTTAATGATTAGGAGGCACTCAGATCTTATGGTGGCTATAAGTAAAGCAAGCTGCACAAACAAGTTGTGTGGCGTTAGAAAACCAGAGATCTTAATGCAGAAAGTGGTTGAATAAACCCATTGTGCATTAAACAATGCATTTTTAAAGCACATACTTTTTTAAGGCAGTAATACAAATAGATGATGAAAATCAAATAAGGGAGGGAGGTTAAGCCAAGCTTTACAGGCAGTGTTTTTCTTTGATGGTATTGTTTTTTTATTTTATTGATTGCTTTTGATTAAGAGATATATATATACCTTTTAATGAAGAAGCACAATACTCAAAAAATCCTTCACAAGCTCATTTTGTGTCTGCACAGTCCTTGCTTTTTATAAAAGTAAGAAGCTCTTAGGAAGAAATAATCTGTGGCAGTGTTACATAATTTCAGCTAATCTGCTGCGACATTTTATTCTCAGAAGATGCCAGAAGATTACACTTTTACTAATACCTTTGATGGCGATTCTTTGAGACATCTAAATCACAAATTTGCAACAAATTGGTGTAGTTTGTGGGATCCTGAATCAGGATTAACAACATGATATGATAAATGACGTAAAAGAGCATTAAAATTAGAATCAAGTTCTAATACCTAAATTAATTGAAATAATAGATATCTCACAAAGAAGAAAACATTTATCTTTTAGGTTTAACATTTGAAAGTATCCTTTACTGAGTGTGATCCCTGAGGACTGGCATAGTTTTACATGCTGCAGAAATTAACCTTAGCTAGTGGTGTGCAAAGAAAAAGTTTTCTTCCCTCTTAGTTAATAAATGTTTTTCTTCACATCAGCCTTCACAACTGCTCCATCAGTTTTTCAGATAGTGCGTCTGACAATGGCAGTTCAGCCTAATCCAAATAGGTATCACTTATGTGGGCAGTTTGTTCTTTATTAGGATTCACTCTAAAGAATTGTGACTACGAATAATGTAACGGACAGAAGGTCATCAAGATTGTGAATGCTTTTTACCAGAACATAACTGCAAAAATGCTTTACCATTCTGGAGGAACTCCAAGTTAAATCTTTGCTTCTCTAAATGGCAGACGTTAGGATAGTTGCTCCTACACAGCATGAGAGAGGAAGGGAAGTTCCTTGATACATGATAGCCAGATGGTGACATTACAGATTGAACATGAAAAATAACCTGCAAGGGAAGAATAGGCAGAAGTTGTAATCAGGAAGCAGATTAGCGGTGAGCACAACGCAGAAGTAAAAGGAAGACCTATACCCAGCTAGCAGCAGAATTAAAGAGTAAAGAAAATTAAGCAAATTTCAACCCATTTCCTATTTCTACCAGAGCAGGATTGTTGTGCATCCTTCTGTTAGCATCCCAATAAATCAATTTGCCTGTTGTGTTGTGTTATTAATCTGAATCCAGATTAATCATACTTGGCTAGGAGATCCTCTCATATCAACTTTAGCATTTTATCTGAGCTTGTAGTGTTTTGTGACTTTTCTTGTCAATGCTCCAGACCAGTTTTGTTTTCTTTCACTTTCTGAGTGTCTTCCCATCAGTGAATCCCAATGATACTAACTGATGGTTTTGAGGCATGGTTAGGGTTGTGAACAGTGTAGAAACACTCATTACTGTGTGTTTTATGAAGTTCTGGTTGTGTTTTTCATCCTCTGTTGCCACCATTCTGAATGGCTGATAATGGTGTGTTGTCTAAGCTAATCAAGCTTCATCCTAGTTTCCTGGGTCACAGATCTCTTTTCTTCTATTTATTGCTGTATAGGAATCATCCAGAATTTTCCTTCTGTTATATTCATAAAATGCCAATCTGTTTCTCTAGCATTTGCTCACCTTTTCCCTTTCTTTGGTTAATTATTTTTCTTGCTGGATCTGTGGTGATAGAAATTGCCTATGAATGAACCTTCAACTCATTATTTACTGGAACACCAGCTTTCTCTATCAAAATTATTTTGTCCAAACTAAGACTCCATGTGTAGGAATCTTTTCTGTCTCTCAGGAAGAATACTTGTAGCTGTTCCTCCACTGACCATTATCTTCTTTGAAACACCTATTTACAGACATATGTAAATAAACAAAAATATCCTTCATTGAGGAAAAAAAATTGTTTGACAGCTGGAAATATATAGGTATGAATGACCACTATGAATTTAAGTGGTCAGCATGTACATTTGGCAAAGAGAAACCAATCATTCTAGAGAAATCATCCATTTTTGGTAGTCTTAAATGTCAAAGCAGTAAAGCAATGAGACTGAACCAAAAATATGGGAAACTGTAACAACTGGCTACCTTTCTTTCTGTTGCAGCAGTGATAAATATAAATATGGCAGAATCCCTTTCTACAAGTGCAGGCTGAAGAAAAGCAGCCTTTGTTGTCTTCTGTTACCAGAGTCCTGAGCCCTGGTGTCTTACGGTGATATTCCTCCTAATACCTTGTTTTAACTGGGCACATATTTTTTCACTGTCCCTCCTTTGAAAGTGAGATTGGACAGCTGCTAAAAGATGTCATACTTTTAGCAGCTCAAAAATATTACTAATTTTGCATTAGGAGAAGTCTCCCCTTCCCTGATATTTGTGTACTACTAAATGAGTGCCAGGCATATGCTTATACAGATGTGCCATAAAAGTCTGCTGTTTTGGCTTGTCATTCAGGGTGGGATTGAGCTTTCTAAGTGACATTAGCTAAATGTCAGGTGCCCAAAGGATTGCTTTGTAGGCAATGGAGAGAGTAAGGCAGAGCTAACTGCTGATTAATTCCATTTACTTTAGACATCCTTTTTTAAGATGGAAGAATTTACCTCCTCAGAAATGCCACAGCTCTTTTAACTGAACACCTAACTTTCACACAGAAAGAATGACTCTTTTCCTTGCTGGTCTGTCATCCTCCAGCCTTCTGTGGTTTGGTAAAAGATGTGTACTTAGAAAACCTGATGTTAATTTACTGTCAGAATCTCTAGCCCGAAAGCATGCTGCTTCACCCTAAGATGGGCTGTTTTGTCTATCTTTTGCTAAAGGTCCTGACTTTTCAGGTTCTTAAACTCATGTGTCTAAATATGTTTAATAATAACCTTTTGAATTAAGTGGCCACCGGATGGCAGCAGAGGATAAGGATAAATAATAGGAATGGTCCAGTACATTTCTGAAGTGACGGTGTTTGAGAACTATTTTGGTATTAAAGAGTTAACTCTGGTTTTTCTTTTTAAAATGGTCTTACATTCTTGATTTATGCTTACAAATTATTTTTAATTTATGCTATCAAATTGATTTCCAATGTGGGCAGAAATATTTTTTCCCTGCCAATAATTCTATCTTGAAACCTTGACGCTGACTTATGTCCTTACTTTAAATCACCTAATGTGCTTTTTTTTCTTTTTTTTGTTCTCTACTGCATTTGCTACTAACAGTGAGAGACACAAAACACAGTACTAGAGACGTTCAAATGAGCGCTAGAAATTAGACAAGATTATCATGGTTGCGCAGAAGTCTTTTAAACTTCTGATTCTTAAATTATTGCAGGCCATGTTTATCTTCTCATGTCTTTTCTAGAGGGACCAAGGCTTCACTTTTTCTCTTTTTTTTTTATTATTCAAGGTGTCAGTGTAAGATATTCAGCCTGTCCTGTGCTTTGGGGACTGCTGCTTCAAACCTACTTTGTGTGGAGCAGCTTCTGTGGGGAGCAGCGGGGGTAGGAGTTATCCAGACTGGGGGTAGTTTCTGACCATGGAGCCCTCTCCTGTATGCTATACTCTGCACACAGTTAGAAAGCAGCACTCCCTGGGCACTGCCAAAACCCTATGTGAATACTGACACCAAGCCTATAATTATCCTCAAGTCCTTTCTAGGAACCATTCCCTAGTGATATTTTACATAGCTTTGCAGCACAGAACACTTGGAAAACCTGCTAGTGAGTTTGGAGACTTTGAGCAGCTGCAGGGTGCTTCCAACTGCTCCTTCCATGCAGATTCTGGTATGTTCTGTGATTCTTCACTGCAAACTATGGCTGCTTTGTCTGCTTTTCGCCTCCAAAAGGGATAATGTGCTTATTGCGAAGTTAAAATGCATTAAATATGCCACTAGTATTTTTCTGTGTTGGCAGTTACAGTAGTTGCCATGGGAATGTCACATCACATAAATGGTTGAAGAGGCAGCTCACAAAACAGTATGGATTAGAGATGTGGCCCACAGTATTAAAAACATGTACAAACAGAACTACACCAACTTCTGTCACTAAGAGGCTTCAGGGAAATAAATTGGTGCTTCTCTAGGCCTGTTTTATAAATGAGCATCTTAAATAAAGCATTTAACTGTAATCAGTAATATCAGTTCTTTAATAAAGGATGGAGTTATGCTAATTGAACAGCAAAGTTGTTTGTCAGGGCTGCCAGATATCTGCATACTTCCTTTATTCCATTAATTCATGTTCTGCAGCATATGATTATGATCCCTTGCACAAGTGACAGAAGCACAGATAGAATTTCAGTGCAAGGCTATATATCTGTTTTGCTGTGATCAGTGGAGTATAGCAGTTATACCATTTTTATCAGCAGCATGCTGAGAACAAACAAAGGAGAGTTCTAATGATGATGGACTTGTAAATCCTGCATTTATTCATTAAGCAGCTCATGGACAAACATGAATTCATTTTAAATGAATGTGGTTTTTGGTTTTTTTTTTTAATTGGTTCTCAGGAATTAAAAGTTAGAGAGAGACTGGCACTAGAAACTATTAAAGGCATTAAACTGAGTAATTCTTAAGCAGTAAGAGAGAAAGAAAGAACTATAAGAACGAAAGGCTCTAATTATGGATAAGGGAACAACTGATATTTCAGCTTATACTGTAGCAAAAATAAATTAAATTCCATCCATGCTGACTAGACTTTTTAGTTTTTTGTTTTGTTTTTCTCTCTAAGAAGTTGTTTATTTCTTACTGAAACTGTTACCTTATGTATGACTCTAAATTAGAACTGCTGGATACCTGTCCCACCTCTCTAGTGAAATGCCCTAACTGTTCTGTGAAATGCCTGAACTGTACCAAGAGTTCTCTTACTCTCATTCTGAAAATAAGTTTAGTCTTTTAATATTTTCAAAATTTAATGTAAAATGGGATTTCTCTATTTTTTTTTTTTTTTTTTCCTTAGTGAGTCTAGTAAATCAAAGTGTAAGTCTGAAAGAGGAAGGAATTACACAATAGGCTTTTCCTTTTCTATCCATTAATTGACTGGTAAAAGGAGGATTTAATCTCCTTTACCTATGCATTTTGTTTCCAGTTAAAACATTCCATAAATTTAGCCTGAATTCGCATGTGGTGTTGGTATGATCAGAACCATATAGGTATATTAAATGCAAAATTCGTCAGCCTCAGGGCTAAGCCTTTCTAATAATTAGAAGCAGTTACTGTGTCCATAAAAATCTAATTTTTACTAGATAAATATTTTCTAGAATTGACCAACAGAAACAGCTCAGTTCAGTCCAAAAAATCCATTGAGTTCTGAATGTAATCATTATTGGCACCAATTTTTACTAACTGTCTAAAAATATGCAGTCAAATTGAAGTCGTTCCTCCAGGTTAAACTGTACTTTAAATTAAACAGATATGGGGTTTTTTTGATACAAATCACACACTGCGTCACAACTATCCAATCATTTCCTGGATATGAACCACTTATAAATGTCAGAGAAAAATATGTACCGTATTTTCTACATATCTAATATGATGATAAGTGACTTCACCAATTGAATGAATTGTGAATTTCATTCTGTGGCTAGTGCAGCCAGGTGAGCATCTTTAGTGTGCGTAGAAAATATCCTCTGTGTGAAGACTTAGATTAGTTTTATTTTAGTGCAGGAATTTCCAATACGAGGTTACAAAAGTGCCTTATATTTTGGTGACCTCTGGCAAAGAATATCAAACTGCTTCTGAACTCACATACGGTGTGAGCTGGCCTCTTCTGTACTGGATTATAAGACAGGAAAGATGTTCCTTGATGGTGGTTCTCCTCAGAGTATCATATCAATAAACTTACAGATTCTGCATGTGGAGGTCAAAGGCTAAATAGTGGATGGTTTTTTTAATACAAACCATCCAATGTGTTGCACTGCTGAAACAATTCTGTCCCCTTCCATGCTTTTTAGCACATACACCAGGTATCTTTTTTACCAAATTTTAACTTGTGAGCAACTTTTAAATTGTAAGTGCTGGCAGCACTTCTATCTTTAGCATGACAGTCTTAAAGATAAAAGGATAAAAATTCCAACCAACTGGACAAACATGCTCAAACAATCCCCAAAAATGTTGGGGGAGTGAGCTACCAGAATTTAAAGGTTTCATTTCTGAGTCACAACTTGAAAAAATCCATATCAAGTGCAGATATCCTGATTGTCTCTTATAACAAGCAAAAATACCCCATCCCTGGCAATGTTCAAGGCCAGGTTGGACGGGGCTTTAAGCAACCTGATCTAGTGGAAGGTGTCCCTGCCTGTGGCAGGGGGGTTGGAACTAAATGATCTTTAAGGTCCCTTCCAACCCAAACCATTCTGTAATTCTATGAAAAACAGAGCTGTGTACTAAATTCATTATCATCTGCTTAATGAAATGTGCATCAGTCCTGTCCTTAGATTACCTTTGAATATATGAAGACTTCTATGATGGAGCATGAACTAAAGAACAGAAAATTGGAGGTTATGACCACTGACTCTGATTGATTTTTGACCATGAGTAAATCACTTATTTTCTTTGTGATCTAGTTTATTGAACAATAAAATGAATACATAACAGTGACCTGTAGCGTATTATGAAGATTATCCAGTGTAGTATGAAGTATTATGAAGATTTACAATGATTTCAGAACTTTTTCAGTACATAATGATCCTTGGAAAATGTTGTTGAGATGGGGCAGGTCTTTTCCCATTTTGTAATGAAGTAAATAAAGAAACATCAATGTTTATCATGAAACATGCAACTATTAATCATTAGGAAATAATGAATTGTGGAATCTTGCAACTTGTGCTGTCAGCCTCCTATAAGGTCATTTTACTCTTTTAATCTAAGCCATTTACAAGAGGCTGTTGTGGGTACTTTTCAGCAAAAAATAGTCTAATGCTTTGATGCCCTGAATGGTATACAGGTGTGACATAAATTCTCAACCGTATCTTTCTGGGTTGTGCCTTGACATGGGAGAGAATACCTTCTGAGGAAAACTTCACGTAATTCAATAGAACCTCCTACATTCATTGAAACAACGTAATTACAATTAGAAAATCCTCCTTGATAAATTATCAAAAAAAAAAAAAAAAAAAAGGACTTGGAGATTGCCCTTGCAGACTTAATTTTATGTATTTTTTGTGTATTAGCATTGATTGGACATAGCAATGAAATGTCTTGAGTTTGCGATATTTCAAGTGCTTTAAATAGCACATGGAAAACCTTGTAAGTGCATTATATTTAGTTATGTACATATTACGTTATGTACAGACTACAAATGCAATAAATGCCATCAGTAAACATTTTGCACTATGCACAGGTGTTCGTGTCATCATAAAAGTTGTGTTACTAATTACATTTACACTTGGATTCCAGTTCAGTGAACTCTGTTTTAGAATAAGAGTTCTCAATTATACAGGCAAAATAACATTCACGCTTCAGTGCAACTGAAAGGCCGGGGAGAAATGTAAAATATACACAGGATCAACAGCAAAAATTATTTTACATAATTAAATGGATTTTACTGCAATATATTAGACTATTTATTATAAAGGGAATAGATAACCACAATGATAAGCAATGGGACCTTAGTTAATGCTTTTTTTTTTTCTACTAGCACATAGCACAGATGCCTTGAGGAGCACCAGTTGTTCATAAACACTGATTTTTTTATTTTTTTTTTCATTTTTTTTTAATTACTAAGGAAATAGGAAGCTTCTGAAATTTGCAGATAATGAGCAAACTACGTTCTTTTTAGTGGCCCTCTCTGGATACATTTTGGGTGAAATTGAAAAGCAAAGTGCTTTTGAAATTTTAAGTGTGTGTGCAGCTTCCTCTGTTGCGCTACTATAATTCATAAAATTAGACGTGCTTACATTCTCTAGTGACTTGGGCCTGCATGTTGTGATCTTCTCTGGTGAACAGCTTAAGGCTACAGAAAATCATCAAAGAAATTACAAAACGAGCAGAATTTCTGTTACTTTGATCATGGAATAATAGGAGAAACCAGAAAGAGAGCTGTAACATTTATTTGAAGTAGTGGGAAGACAACCGTAGATAACGTGTGTTACATATTTATCAGTAACGTTTTTCTCTGCTATATCTATTTATATCTTCATTTTACAGGAATTTTTGTTATTCACAGGAATTGTAGGGGAAAAGATTTGTGTAACACAGTATCTCCTCAGATGTAAATGCCATGTATTCTTTAAAAAAATGCATTTCTTACATAGGCATTGTATGTAACTCCATGTCATAGGAAACATTTGCTATGTATTTGAAACTTTTAAAAACAGACAAATTCCTTGCTTATATTTATCACATTTTGTGAATTTTTGATTTTAAATATTGATTAAATATTTAATAAGAAAATTTAAATATTGATTAGAAAAAACAAGACCAGATAATCAAGAGGGAAGGGGAGTGGATGGGAGCGTTCGAAAGCACCCTCCACTTGCATAAACTAATTCAACTGTTTCCTCCCTGCCTGTCACACAGGCACAGCTGGCTGATCCGACAGAAGGCTCATCAGATCTTTCTTAGAGCTGATGCTAGCTGGACCAAGCTACACCTTTCTGTCCCCTGTGGCACCTAGACCCAGCCCAAGGAAAGGGACAGGAATACACAGTGGGGCAGTGAATCTGATGGCAACTTGCCTTTAGATCAGCTAAAGCCATTTTAGAAGCAGCAACTCCAGTTATTAACATAGGTACTGGGATGGCCCCAGCTCCCACCCAGCCGCTCATTCCTCCCCTCTCAGGGGAATGGCACAGGAAGGGGAGAACATAGGAAGATCAGGAGCAAGAAAACTCATGTGAAGTGCCACTTCTTCCCTCTGTAATCCTCTCCTTGCCCCTTGCTGTTGCTACAGTTCACACTCAGCCCTTTCAGTGAGGCAATGAGTGACAGAGTGGGATGGTAGTGTTGGGGTTGCGAAGAGGACACAGATGTTCCTCTCTGCCACTCCTTTCGCTTGCTTTTCATCTGCTCCAGGTGAGCTGTCCACAGGCTGCAGAGAGTACCTACTCCACAACGGAGCACCTGCTTCTCCTCCCAGAGGTGCCACCAGGCTCATCTGTGCCCTGCAATGGGTCCCTTGGAGCCAGCTTGAATGGTCTGGAACTGGCTGCATCTCACACGGGGCAGCCCTGTCCTCTGCTCACAGATGCTGATATTCTGCTGCTCAGAATGTAAGCCTCAGACATTATAGGTGCAAGCAAAGCATCAGTATTTCAGTAGTTTTTAATCTACGAAAAAGGCTAAAATGCTTTACATAGGTAAATTCTTGATTCATTTGCTGACTCAAAGCATGTGGGATTAATCATAATATCCACTTCTCAAAACAGATTTAATGTTTGGTGTGTTGTAGGTTATACGTTGCATGCGGATAAGTTTTTCATGGTTTCTTAACAGTGACTCACATCAGGAGGCTTTTTTCACCTTCAGGCAGTTTGTCACGCAGTGCGTCTGACTTGTAAGACTTCTCTGCCCATGCCCCTTGTTTTCTCTTGGACTTCGGCTGTCACAGAGCAGTGAGAAGTTGAAGACACAGCTGTGGGAGGTGTAGGAAAGACTGATTTGCAGCCACCAATGTATGGTCTTCTTAGGGAGCCCAAATTACATAAACATGTATTTTTGACATTCGAAACATCAATAACTACTGAGGGATTTAAATATATTAATAATTGGTGTGCTACCAGCTCTACCATTGCTTATTAATCTAGTAAATAATTGTTCTATGTTTTCAGGGAACGTAATCTGATAAAAATAGTGAATAGAGACCTGGGAGAGGTGGTGCCGTTTTGCAAATGCTTTTCATGACAATGAGCACTGAGTAATCTTTGTCACTTATGAAAGTCAATCCTATAAGTGTAAATATACACTCATGAAAAAAGTAACACTGAAAAATTGAGGTTCATGTAAGTTTCTCAGTGCAAGTTGATAGTGGTTTGTTCATTAGGTCTTAACACACAGTTACTTAATCCATACAATACCTATCTTGTGACATTGACCCTGTAAACACCTTGCCTGGGCTGGGGTATCTGCTGATCCCCCTGGAGTTGTGAAAGGCACCAAAGCCTCCTTTCATAAAGAAGGTTGGAAGATTTGACTTTGGGAACTGAGGAACAGCTGTTTGGTACAACTGTAGGGAAAAGCTGACTTGTCTTCATAAACATTAGAATGTGAGTAATAAACCAACATATATATTAATAGATGTCACAGGCATGAGATGAGCAGCTAATTTCATGCCTTATGTATTAGCATAATGAGTTATGATTTATTAGAGTAGTCAAGCCCTTATCTCCTTCACTGTGCAGTGAAATAGCATTCAGTGTCTGAAAGAAAGTGCCTAACATGTCAATGTTAAATACCCACAGTAGCAGAACGTGTTCTCTTCGTTGGCTGTGTAGTGTGGATTAGTTTGTAACTTTAGGCTTTGGCTTCAGTTTTAAGATGATGTAAAACTATGTAGAAAGAGCTGAAAGTGATACAAGAATATAAGAAAACCATAACTGCCTGAGTATTACCTTGAAATTGTTTAGGCTAAGGAAATAGAAAGAAATTACTAGTAAACAGAAAAACAAGAAGACACAAAAGTGAGAAACACCAAAAGAGAAAGATGAACTAGGACTTCAAAAGGGGCACAGCTGGGAAAGTAAGTTTGACTGCAGGTAACACAATAAGCTTGTTTTCCCTTTCAGAATTACAGTTTTATATCAACCAGTAAGGTACTAAATGAGTAGTTCTGCTGTGAGGTGAGATCCTTTTCTTTTTCTAAACTGGTGTGTATTTGGAGGTTCCTATTTGCAGATGCTCTGGAATCTTGATTATTTGCTTCTGCAAAAGGTAACTAAGGTTGGATTTCTTCCCTAGTGTGCTGTCCATCTGTTAATGATTTTTATTGTAAAATTATCTTGTGATTACTTATCTCCAGGTACAATTCTTTATGCCTTATTTTTAACACATTATTAGTTGTTACTTCATTGTGTCATGCATTTAAAATTTTACATGAGGTACATTTTGAATGTTTTCTCTGAGGCTCCCCTTGAAGTCTCTTGGTTCTGAGCTCATGTCTGGGTATCAACAATGAACAGTCAGGTTTTGGTAGACCTAGATGATGCCTTGTCTGAACTACTCAGCCACCACCTATATACATGACCTAGTAGTCATGCTGACTAAATAGACCATCAATTTGTGGGTCTTGTCAGCGTGGCTCAGAATCACTGTTAATATCTGGATATAGATCAGGGAGCCTATTGTGTTTTAATCTTAAATTATTCATACACTTGATCTGTAGCAAGACTCAGAAATGTCTGCAGCTCACAAAGCAGAAACAACAATCTCAAACTCCCCAACACAAAGACTTGTGGCTTTTTTTGTTTCTAGTTTTTCAGGTGTCTGTTTGTATGAAATCAGATTTTTTTTTTTTAGGGAAACGCATGTCATTTTTTGTAAATTTCTAAAGGCTAAAATGCCAAGAAATGTACTCAAAACCTTATCACAAACTAAATGGCATTTTCAGAAACAACTGTTACTGAAAATTCAGGATGTAAAAATAAGATGGTAAGTCTGTTGTCAGCTGTTTACTATTGAGAAATTTATACAAAAGGATATCTTGCCTGATAAAATGAAAGCAGCAAGGCTAAGAGTGAAGGAAAAGCACAGAATATATATGTGTAGTAGTATTTTTCAATAGAAAGGATTTACCTGCTTTGTTGTTCAAAAAGTCATTGGGTTTATGTTAGGAAGATTGTTTCCTGATGCAGGGGAGCCCAGTCTTCACATCACAGCCTCTTGGTTTACCTGTAATCCACATGCTGGCATTCTTCAGGTTTTTGACCAAATCCTCAGACACGCACACTGCATTGTGGGATGGACATTGCTCTGAAAATCATAAAGAACTACCTAGTAAATCTACTGAAGACGACACAGACATAAACATTGCCTGCCTTCCTGAACTCGACCATATGCACATGTGGAATATTGCCAGTCTTTACATATGCAGTTAACCTGCTGCCACATGTCAAACATAGATACTGCAACTACATCTTTCCAAAGATTGTATAAGAAGACAGAACCTGACAGACTGGATAGCAGCTGGTTCAATACATGCAAGCTGCCTTCAACTTCATTGCTGGAATGCTTGTAATGCCTAATTTACCTATAATAGACCGCCCATCCAAAGAGTG
This sequence comes from Strigops habroptila, assembly GCF_004027225.2. Classification (NCBI taxonomy): domain Eukaryota; kingdom Metazoa; phylum Chordata; class Aves; order Psittaciformes; family Psittacidae; genus Strigops; species Strigops habroptila. Next base: position 26,236,592 of record NC_044283.2, read on the forward strand.
TTGTCTGCCTTTGCAAGCAGTGAGAATGTTTTAGTCAAAATACAGCTCAGTATAAAAGCATTAATTCCTTCAACAGCAGCTTGCATTGCAAACTTGTTGAATGTATATAAGTCCTTGTAGCTCCTCAGCTGTCACTAGGCAGCATTTGTGGTTAGCTCTTGATTTAGCTCTGAGTCATTTCATGAGCACTGCTCTACTTGCACCAGTCACTGAAATAACCAGGAGAGTAATTCGTTGTGTCATGCATTCAGTGAGGACTCTTTTTTCTGTTTTCCTGTTTGTCACTTTTTCTCAGTGAGCAATTTTTCTAAGCTTTGTGAAACTTATAGCCCATAGCTCCCACAAATGATGCCTAGTTTGATATGTCTTTGTTAAGTCAGTTATGTATTTATTGTGTTCCAAATTCATGCTGGTTTATTTGGTGGTATGTTGTATGCTAAACCAGGTGAGCATAACTAGTAAAATGAAGTTTTGCATACAAATGTGCTTTGATTCAATTGAACTGGAAGCATTCCTAACAAAAAGCTAATTTCCCAGAACAAGCGTAGAGAACAAACACAATGAGAAAAAGTACTTAAAATGATTTTTTCCTGTAAATGTTAAGTATTAGTAGAAAATGTTTTTCAGAAGAGAACTTCCAGCCCACCTTCCACCACTTCATTTTTTCTGGTTTTTATTTTCTTTCTCTTAAACCCTAACCCTGAAGCTAACTGTAAGTATGAAGTCAGCATTATCTGTGGCTGACCAACAAGGATGAGGTGCTTCTCAGGGGACAAATCTTATTTTCAGAGAACCCTTCCTTTTGGCAGTTCCTTTCAAACTCTACTGAAGTTTAAACTCTAGGCTTTGCTTCTCTCAGCCCTAACTCTCACCCAAATCCTGAGCCTTCAGCTGAGCTTTAGGCTGAGATATTGTGCCACCTATCCACATGAAAATGTTTTCAAGGTAGAAGACATTTTGCAGCTCACTCCTTCCTTTGGCAGCTCTTTTCCAACCCCACTCCTGCTACAGCTGTAGGCTTTGTCTCCCTCCTAAATTTATACCTAATTCTCACCTTAGGCCCTCAGCTAAGCCTTAGCCAAAAGCCCCAGCCGTGGTCCAGGTGGCAAGATTGTCAGGGGAGAAAACTCTCTCCAGCTCACCACTTCTTCTGTCAGCCCCTGCCTAGTGTCTTTCTGAACCCTAAAACTAGGCCCTCTACTGAGTCCTAAGCTAATATCTGGAACTCTTGCCCAGATGACAGAATTTTCAGAGATGAAAAGATTTTACAGCTCACCCCTCCCCTTAGCAGCCACTTTATCTGCAGCTCTAACCTTCCTGTCTCTCCTCACCCAAGGTCCAATCTTACCTTGTCCCTAACCTTGACCTTCAACTCACTTTTTACACAACACCTTCAGTGATGGCTCACTTAAAAAATTTCTCACAGTAGACATGCCCCAGCATTCACAAGGGCTCCTTCAGTTGATTTGTCTGTGTGGTGGTAGGTCCAGCCATGTCTGCTCCAGCAATCACCTCTGAGACACTGGCCATCTACTAAAGAAATTGTATAGTGGCTTCAGGTCAGCCTGTTTGAAGCACAGTGAATACATGTAACTTCTAATTAATCCGATGGTAACTGATAAATGGGGAAGGATAAGAAGGTATAAAAGGTATATAAAAGATGTCTCTTCTTACTAACAGAGCACTTCTTAGTTAGAGAACTCTCCCTTTTACTTTTTTAGCCCAGAAACAAGCTGTGAAAAATTACTTTGGAAATTAACAATAGCTGTTAATATTCAAGGATAAGATGAATGTCCTTTTGCTGGTGCCCATCTACTACCATCTACTAGTTTCCTAAGGTATCTTTCACAAATATGGAGTCTTGCAATGACTGTCAAAAGCTATTAGATATAAGTAGTCACATGCAAGACTGATAAAATCTATCCAATTTCCTAAATGTAACATTTCTCTAAGAATGGTTCTCACATATATTAACCGCTGTATTGCTGGGATCTGTAATGGGTGGGGAGTATTCTCTCATCCATTGGAGAGTATTATCTTATTGCCTGTATCTTTTCATGCTGAAAGTTGAAAGCCTGCATAGAAGATTTTGACCCTTCTTTATGAAATGAATCAGTTGGCATTTGGTAATGACATGTATTTTTAATGACCAGGCCTGTTGCCCAGACTTCAACATTTCCTTTTGTTGCCAGGGTAGCAATGGATCTGTGTACTTTAAAAAATATTTTTTTAAATATAGGTGAGGAGGTTAAATAGCTGTTTATAAAAAATACGTATTAAAATGCACTTAGCAGAACACAGGGCAAAAAAGACGATGGGTGATCCTCACTTGCAATTTACTTCATGTGTACTAATTGCCTACATAAGACATTGTGTCTTAACAATAAGTCCACTGAGACTATTCTCATGGAAATGATTTTTTTTTTTTTTTACAGAAAGGTTTTTGATGATTATACTCTCACCATTTTGCTAGTTATGATGAGAGACACTCATACTATTTATCTCAGGGATAATTCTCAGAATATTTCTTGTCTTAAGTTACAAAGAAAATCAAATTAATATTTCTTGTTATAGCTTCATTAGCTGGTGTCAGTTTTATATTTTGGAAAATTAATGTAAGCACTGAGAAAGCATCTGTGGCATTTTAACTTTAAGACCACGTTAGAGATCTAATGGAAACATGCTTGAAAAATGTTATGGCATTGAAAACGAAGGTGTAACATAAATGAATATCTTCACATGTAAGATTATTGTAATGAAAATATTTTCTTCAGTTGAACAATGAAACATCCTGGAGTTTCTTTTTCTTCTTCTGTACTTCAAACTTTCACTGAATCTCTCTCTTTTTTGAAGATTTTGACAGTAACCTCAAATATTAACATGAATGACTAACGCCAGGTGATTAGTTAGTTGATCAAATTTCAGGCTTGTGGCTTTAAAACTGAGAAGATCCTGCCTCCAATCCTGTGATGCTTCATGTAAGGCATCAAAGCGCCTCCATTAGTAGAGTAGCAGAACTGCCAAACACAAGATTTAGAAACTACAAAAAATTTCTTGAAATGTTCCAAAGGCTGTAAGGAAACCACCATTACTGGTGAATCTTACATTGCCCGTGTATTAGTAACTGACACTATTATATTGTTATTATTGCATACTGGTGCCACTCAGTCTTGCTAACCTTGCAGTTCCTTGCATGAACTGTAAGGATGAAATCTTCAGTTTATAGCCTGATTGTCTCCTTGTACCTTGCAGCCTCAGAAAACATTTGCTGGTATCTGTCCAAAGCCAGTGCTGTTCATGCCCTATTTACTATTATTCTGAGCATGATTCCATATATTCTGCATTCTAATTTTCACTGCCTCAACCTATTTCTCATAGGGAATTGGATTATGTGTTTAAGAAATAAGTTAAGTGAACAGCAAATAAGCATATGTTTTTGGCAGACATAATATAGATGAATATACTGTAATATTAACGTCCTGGCCAAACTTTATTAGAGTAGACCAACTATGGCAGAATAATGCTTTCTCTACTGAGTTCCATAGAAGAAAAAAAAACAATGGGGGGAAAAAAACCCTAAGCAAACTGACTTTTAGCATACACAGAAGTTATGCACCATAATTGGAATCTTAGCATAGTTCCTTCAGTAGCACATTCCTTAATGAAAAGGATAAATTGCTTATTTTTAGTTAAGAACTGAGGTAGGTATTAGCACATTCTGGTTACTGCCTAGAAAGCCATTATATTCTGCTTTAAAATGCCCAAAGGACCTCAGCATTTGTAAAAGTAGTTACAATTTAAGGGGTCCTCTTGGACAATGTTTACAAATCTATACCCTGCTAACGGACCAGTTTATGACATATGAAAATCTCCAAGGAAAAGGCTGACACTGACTAGAATAGTGAGGAGAGTCTGGGAATGTAGAGATGCACATATACTCAAATCACCATCATTTTTTATGCGATAATGTGCCAATGATTAAAATTTTGCCTAAAAATTGGTTGCCAGTTTCTGAGTGGTGTGCGTGTTCCAGTGCCTTTGGACTGCTGGAAACACAGACAAAACCGCGTAGAATAAATAATAAATAGACCTGAAGAGGGGCGTGCGTGTGTGTAATTCGTATTTTATTTTCAAATGGCTTCCTCTAAAAAAGTGTTACCAGTAATTGGTATTTTATTTCATTTACATTTACACTAACAGCAGTTTAGTGTTAAGGATGATGCAGGGTACCTAGCCAACCAAATCCATTCTTGTTGGCATGGCAATCCTTAAAACAGCGTGAATGGGTCATTCTTGCAATGCCTCAAACCTCAGAGTTTCAAAGATGCCAAGATATAGATGTATCATTCATCTGCAAATGACAGGGGAAGGAATGGTCACATAGGATGCCAGTTGGGAAAACACATTTTCCACTACCTTCTGTTAGCCAGAATTACTTATTCTGGCTAACTTGAGTATGCTTGGGAGCATACCTAAATCACAATGATTTTGAGTATGGTTGTAGGAGATATTGCTGTTAACATGATTTTCCTGATTTTCTTCAATTTAATCAGTGAACTGAAAAAACAATTGTGTTAGAGCGAGAAGAGACAGTTTTAATTAAGTGCAAATATAAGTCTGGTTTCACCTTTAGAAATGCTTTTTTACTTGGTACTCTAAAGATCTCTTAGGTGTATTTGGAATTGGATAAAAATCATCCTCATTGTCAATGAAAATAACATCCATCCTTGCATTATGATTTTTTCTTAATTCAGTTTATAAATTCTTAAAACCCACCTTCTTAAAAACTGCTATTGCTCCCTTCTGGGGATTCAGAGCTATTAATTTTTTTTCTTTTTAGATTTCCACTAATATGCTAATAGTAAATCTGAACCATCTGCCATGTAAACAGAGGAGTGGGTAATATGAAAAACCATTACAGCATAGTCTCTCATTTAGCCAATTTACATAAGTTATTATTCATATAACTAAAAGTGACCTTGAGTTAGTTACAAATTTTCTGGTGGTTATATATTTTTTTTTCCTAATCATCTTCTGATTGCAAAAAAGAGACAAAACTACAGTAGAACAGGGTGTGTTTGTTATGAATAGCAGAATGATATTTACAGTTTTGGTGAAATGAGTAAATAGGTTAGTTGCATGAATGCTGGGTTTATGAATTTCTTAGGATACAGATTGTACATATGCCTAGCCTGTAAATTCTGTTTGTCTGGACTAATAGTGTATCTTCTGTATAAATCACTGGCCAGTTGATGGGCATTCATCAAGCAATGTGCCTTCTGGGCCCATACAAAATCTTTAAAAGAACAACCTCACTGTTACCATTAGAGCAGCAAACAAAATATTTGTAAAATGCAGCAAGACAAAATTAATGCCAAGCAAAATTTATTTTCAGCCTTGAAATGAATTGCAATAAAAATAAAAAAGTAGTTTCTCTATAAATACATTAAATGCTCATTATTCTTGGCTAATATTAAGCTCGTTCTGTTTCAGGTTTTCTCTATAGATATAAGAACAAACATTTGGAACATAATTACCTATAACCTGTAATAGTGGCATTAAGATGGGTTAAAATCTCCCTAAAATGAAGGAAAAATAATTAAGATTGATTTTAAAATGAAAGAGAATGCCCTGTGCAAATATAAAAGAAGCAATATAGTGTAACTGATTATTTTGAACTAACCAATAGTGTCTGGCTGTCTACAGGGACCTCTTGTCAGTTTTTATACTGACAGCTAAAATCACATTACATTCTTAAAATATTGACTATGTATTATCTGCTGTTAGTCTCTTTTCAGTCACAAGAGTGAAAAGGAGTGGGATAGAATGTTTTGAATGGAAGTAAGAATTAGAAAAAAAGGCTGAACCACAATATTTTCCAGTAATACTGGAGATGAGGAAAAGAAGAAGTGCTGTTTTACATGAGACGAGTAACTTTGTAAAATATACTCTATTTAAAGCCATTGATTTACCTGATGCTATTTCTTAAAATGAAAAAGAAGATATATACTGGTGATTCCAGAGAATAGCTTTTTCAGTCACAGGTTAGTGTTCCTATTCATTTCAGATTTTACTGACACCCCACCATCATCTTCAGTTTATACATATCTCTCTCTATATATATATATAGATATATCTGTCTCTCAGAGTCTTTTCTTCTTGTACAGTAGCTCTCTAGTGGACTAGTAACTATATTTCTAGCCTTCTTTGGCTATTCAATCTCACAAATGGATCCTTTACAGGATGAGGTAAAATGAGGCATGTGCTGCAAATCTAAGGTCTCCAATTTTATTGTAACTGATTTTAAATTACGCTTAACTGAAAAAAGTATCTTATCTTGGTTATATTACCTTGCAAAAGAAGTAGGACTTCTATTCCATGTGTGCTACATACTGATATGGGTATGTGTTGTGAAGGCTGCAGATAGAGGATGTTTAATGAGGATGTTGAGTCGTGTAGAGGTGCTCCACCACAGTCCTGTGATCACAGGGTATGATGTGGAGCAGCTTCAAGGTCAGCTACTATCAGCACAAAAGGATGGACAAAATACAATCTTTTCACTAATAGCTAAGGGTTCACTTATTCACTCAAATAACCACAATGAATATCCTGAATATTTTTAATTTTAAAACTCAGAAATGGCCACTTTTATGGAGCATTTGTTTTGTATTTTACTGTGATGGAGGAATGTGATTTGTAATCAGTCTTACAGAGCTTAGAACAAAACGTTGTAAAGTAGTTTGATTTCTTCAAGTTCAGAAAATATCCTGAATGGATCTCCACCTTGTTTCGTTCTGACAAACACACTTACAGTGATCAGAATATGAGACTTCAAATATCCTTACAAATGGATGAAGATGTCGTAAGATTGATTCCCCTCTTCTGCTGATTCAATATTAGTCACTTCTTTCTGTTTACAGTGTGTCAAGTAAAGACTTCTTCATCCTGTCTCTCAACCTTTAGAACAACATTTGAGACCTTCTACTGCAGTTATTTTGCATGTATATAACTTTGTTAAACAGTAAATCGTAATTGTTGACAATCATAGATGAAGGGATGTGTAATCTCTGTGAAAAAATCTTTGTGAAAATGTTAAATGATTGCCAGGAGCGTGGTTATGCTGCAATTACCCCTCAACTCCCCCTTTTAATTTTCTCTTCCTAATTGTTTTGTAAATTGTCCATTAAACTGCCCAAATAAGTTACAGTATATGTCCTCTTACTGGTGAGCACAGAAACAATACACTGTTCTACAGCTAATCACATTTACTTGCATATAAATCTATTTAATCAGTCCATTAAAAATCACACAGGCTTTTTGGTCCTCCTCTGCCAAATGTAAATGCTTACAACTTGTACAGGGCTGGGATCCAGAAACATGTTTCTCAGCTCAAAATGCAAAGTGCTAACCTCAGTGTTGGAACTGAAACTCTAACAGATGCATTCATTAGTCTGCTGAAGTATGTTGTTATGTTTGATTTTTTTTTTTTCTTTGTGCAGTACAAGAGGGAATCATCCCCCTGAGTCTGTATATGAGATTTAAGACTCCAGCACAGTCAAAATGCCTTGCCTAATAATGAGTACTTCCAGCTGAAATCACTAGCTGTATAATTGGCTACCACCCATTAGTCTTCCTGACAAAGGCAGAGAGAGTCATCACCTTGGCTCACCCTTGCTGTGCGTATTTCTACTATTCCTTTCATAAAATGTCCAAAGGACAAAAGACTTCATTGGAAAAAAACAAGGGGAATATGCACAACTGGGGGGGCGGGGGCAGGGGGCTGACTTTGTAATTCTCTGAATCAAATGTTCAAAGAAGAACATAATTCTGAAAAAAATATGAATAGCACTAAGCGTTTCTGTTATTTCTTAGCAGTCATGGAGCAGCTGCTAGAGGTTACTCTGAGATTGTTGTCACTGAAATTATTACCAGAACATACCATTTTTTCTCTGTAATTCCATAAACTCATATACTCTGAAAGTTAATGATTTCCATTTATTTAATTCATATCCCACTTCCCCCCCCCCCCTCCCCCCCCCCCTTTTTTTCTTTTGGTGGGTTTGTGAAGGCCAAGAAATAGCAGTAGTTAATTTACTGGTTTTCTTTTGCCAATGCTATGGTGCAGCTTTGACTGGTCTCTAGAAATCAGTCTTTAAGAGCAGTGTCTTGCCAGCCAGCAGTACCCTTTCCTAGCAGTACCTTTTCCTATCTATATGTCTGCACATTCAGATCAACTGTCCAGTAACTGCAAACATTTGTAATGATCTTATGACACTTTTAGAAGAATTTTGTCAACAGCACATTCCACCCTGTTCTCTCGTCACATCAGTTATTAAAGACAATTCAGGAGAAGTGATTTCAGTTCAGTTCTGGTCTGATAAGATTCAATTTCACAGAGTGAGCAGCATCATCGCAACCAGTCTGGACAGTGTGAAGAGGACAAGGTGTGAGCTCCTCCCCACTTAATCAGTAGGATCATCAAAGGCAAGGTAATTTTAAGAAAAAAGAAAATGTTGTCATCATCACACTCACTTGTGAGTCAATAAAATGGTATCCTGGAACCTTTAGAAGAGATTGATTGAACACATAATAAAATATGCAGGTATGCTTTTCATTTGATGTGTCATTAAATTAAATTAGGAGAAAGGAAGATCAAGACAAACAAAAAGAGGTTGCTTTTGATATAGCATATAAATATATTGTGGACCTTCTTGCTGCAGGATATATAAATTAAAAGCGGCTCTTGAAGTTCATAAAAACATACAATTACGCAATCTGGAGAAGTCCCTGAGTCACTTTCTGGTGGTGGAAATGAGAATAGTGCTTAAGGAAGTTTCAGCATGTCCTATTCTTGTGCTATTCCCTAAGGAAGTGCTACTTGACATGCTTTGGAGGCACGTATTGGATAACAGACCTTTGGTCTGACCTAATATAGCTGTTTTTTTTGGTTTTAAAATCCTAGAAGACCTGAAAGAATAGTTGCTTAAATGAAGATAACACATTAATTCATTAATTTAGCTAAACATACTTAAATAACTGTCAGTAAAATTTTACTTCTATAGAGTTTCTAAGAATATAAACAAAAGTTATAAAAAAATTTTGGAAAAAAATTCTCATTAAAAAATTTGAAAACTAATTGAAGTATGTGCACTTACTAGAATTATTGTCTTTGAGTCAAACTGTGTTATCCCTAATTTGCAAATATGTTTTGTGGAGGTATTTGCATGTAATTCAGGTGCTAAATAAAAATCAAGTTATTTGCTATTTCAGTGGAATATATCTGGGAGAACTCTCTTTTTTTGTATGTTCAATCTCCTGAGAAACAGTTACTGCTCAGTAACATATGAAAGAAAAATCCTAGTTAAATTGTTCAGTAAAACAAAAAGAACAAGGTTTGTGTAGTTTGTTGCTGGGTGGGTTTTTTGTGAGTGTGGTGTGGGTTGTTCCCCCCCCCCCCTTTTTTTTTCCCTTGCAATGATCCTGCTCTGTTCAGATATTGATTAAAAAAAGTTCTAATGCAAAATGTCAGATCTTTCACCATCAACTGTGAAGAGGAAATCTGAACTTGGAAACTGCCAAGTGTAGTAAGTCAAGAGCACTATGCTTTTCCTATAGACTAAAAGTATCTCCATAAAGCTGTTTTAAGACATATCTCATATTATCTCATAGACAACCTTATATTCCTATTTCCTGTGGACCTTAAGAACAGAATGTGGTTTTCCATATTTGCTCAGTATCCTGGAGGGTCATACATGAAACATTTGTGCATTTTCCCTGTTGGCAGATTGTAGTGCCTTTGTCAGGGTGAAAAGATCAGTTTTGGAGGTTCTAAACTAAGCAAGCATCTTGGGCGATAGTTTGGAGTATGATAACATATGTTATGTGGAGGTGGAGAACGGGAGCTTGGGAAACCCTGGTTTTTGATAGATTTGTTAGAAAGCCTGAGGATGTGTAGGGAACCTGTCTTCCTCACTCTTGGAGTTTAAATGCACCATGGCTGTTCAAAACTGTGGAGTGGGACACTCTGGCATTTAGAAAGATACTGTCACCATGGCAGTAATTTTTAATTGCAGACAAGAACTCTGCATTTAGTCATATTCTGGAATCTTTTGTGTCTTTATTCGTATCAATCATAGCTATCTTTTCTAGAAGAAACTTGTTTCAGTTTTGCATCAAAATGGCATGAAACTAGAGGGAGGCTGTTTTCAGTTAACTAGGTTGAAAAGCCATAGAGTTTTAAAATAAGGTGGTATTTGGAAGCCAAAATCCAATGTGAACTGCTTAACAGTCTATTCAATTTTTATGTTACACAGGCACAGTCATAACCCAGAGTGGGTGTGAGCCTGAGTGACACTGGTGTGTTACTTAGTCCCTTTGTTATCACATCATTACGTATTAATACCTGTACTTCTTATACGCAAACTGAAATGAATGTGCTGGAACTGTTCTATCACCTATTTGGGTGTTTGACACAGTGTTACTTAGGGGTAGTTTATTCTGCATAAAGGTAAGTAAAGCTTCTCTCCCTAACTGAATGGGAGTCTCTGTTTCCTTTTGCTTGTGGTCCTTTAAGTGTCTTTCAGCAGCACAATCAAGGCAGTTATCCTTGAAATTATTGAAATGTTGTCAGATACAATAATTGAAACTGTTCTTTTAAACTGACTTAACAAAGGTTTAGCTTTAATATGAGTATAGACTGAGGTTCACCTCATCTGTCTTTGTAAAGTACATGAGACCCGAAAAAGGAGCTAGTTGTAATCTTCCTACCATTCATTCAAAATATTTTCTGGCTTGCTTAATTCTTTAGGGGTTATTTTGACAGTAGGATGTATGAACCTTAAGCTGTAGTTTCTTTTGTGTTGTATTGCTTCCCCGCTGATCTAAATACTTATCTCATGTCTGTCTGACAGTGCTACCAAATGCCTGTTGTAAATGAAACAATTGCCCAGGAACCAGTGAATTTTCTGACCTGTGAAGGAACAGTAGGTCCCTGATATGTCATCCAATGGGAACGCAATAGGAAAGGAAAATTACTCCTTCAGACAGAGTTCAGCAGTTCCTAGAATAGAACAAAAGCACTATTAGCTGCTACCGAGTCAGATATCACAGCTTTACAGAGAGTAGACTCTCTAGGAGAGTTTTTCTCTAGGCTCAGCATGCAACCCCTAAATCAAACAAAAACTTTATGGAGATGTAAAGAGGTACGTATGTATGCCCCAAACTGACCCATTCCTTCTTTTCTACTTGCTACATCTTAAGGACTGCATCTGCAACTGTGAAATAATTTCCCTAATGTTTCTGAAATAACTGCAATCTGAGACACCACAAAATGTAAGTGTTAAACAGCAACTATCTTCAAACAGTATAACAAATATGGATGTATTCTATATTGGCATCTTTTCTGGAGGCAAACCAAAGTCCTAAAGCATTTGATTTTTTCTCTATCTTTTCTCAAGCAGGAGTCACTGTAATTTGATCTTGCTTGGGGCACTGACGTAGCTGTGCCCTTCCCCAGATGCTAGCTATCAATAAAAATACTTTCTCCAGAAGCTACTATGCTACCTTTCAGCCATGGCAATGTATATGCTATGTCTTCTCATGCTCTGCTGATTTCTAGTGATGTCTTTCTTTGGCAGTGTTTTATGGCAGGATCATGAGGAATGGGCCTGAGTTTTTTGACAGATCTGAGTGTCGTACCTTAGTTGTCAAGAGATTGTGCTGAGGGCATCAAGGCTGTGCACAAATGGGTCAGGAAGGTACCTTCTGCCCGCATACCTTGGTGAAGAAACTGACACAACAACAAAACCTAGTAATAACAAAACTAGAGAAAAACGGACAAGTGGGCTGAGAAAGCCATTTATTTCACGTCTCATGCTCACTGTTGATCATGGGTTAGGGAAAAGGATAGAACTGTGAATAAAGGATCGAGACTGTATCCCAGTTATCTAATTCTATTTCTGTATGCCACAAGTTGTTAAATGCCTTTCTTTAGATAACGCTAGTGAAAGGCATAGTAAGAAGTGTACTTACCTTTACAGATATCTGCACATATGACATACATAACTACATTTAGCAATTAGATGGAAAACCTGCAGTGGAGAAATATTCTTCTCTTGAACTTAGGTTGGGGGAAGGAAGACGGTATTATTAAAGTAACTTCATACCCATTATTATCAGAACAAATCATAAATAATAGAGATGACAGGATTTAATGCAGCTGCAGAGCAGGCCAGGAGCCACAGGTTCAGGACAGGTATGCATACAGCCATCACTCTGTGGTGTGTGCTTGTTTTGTCATGTTAGGAGGTTACTGAAGAGGCTATTGCAGTCCATCTCCAATGCAGTCCCCGTCACAGAGGTGTGTCAGTGGATTTGAAGAGAAAATAAACACTTCTCACTGCCTTTTTCTGTCAACAGGACCTGAGGATTCAGTTCCCTGAGAGTTATATCAGCTATGTCTTTCCCAATCCTTTTTCTCTTCATTAATACTGACAAATATTACAGGTTGCTATGGCCCAAGAGATTATTGATTCTGCCAAATGAACAAATACAGGACTCGCTAACTCTGACCTAAGGCAGCATGTTATTAGCTTGTAGCTGGAAAAAAAACAGAGTTCAGTTTGAAGCAAGCTCTAAATTTTCCCTGTTGCTCCTGCTGCTAGAGTGGCAGGTCAAGGTTTTCCATATCACACCTATAGCCATGCGTTGACTTGTGCATAGAGTTTCATATGTTCAAAACACTAGTAAAATGCTTCCAATTAAATAAAAACTATTATAAAATGCTTCCAATTAAATAGCAACTATGTAGGAAGTGGCTACATAAACATTGAAGTATAATTATACCATAACCGTAAAAACTGAATAAAAAAGATTCAGTTGCAGTCCAATTGTTTTATCCAGGTATAAACAAAAAGCCAGAACATTCAAATATGTGGTCAATATTTACAGAAGGAACAAAAGAAGAAAAGAAGTTGTTTATGGGTTGTTTTTTTTTTCCATTTTGATAATACTGGATGTAAATGCATCTTCAAATGTCAGTTCTACAGTCCTTGCTAAAATTCGACAAATCTGGAGTTTGGACCAAGCCATGTATTGTTGTGTTAGAACACACAAAGAATAAATCAGAACAGCAGTATGTAATGGACTTGTGCAATAATATTGATAAGCCAAAAAGATTTAGGATTAATTTAATTAAAAAATCATATAGGACACTATAGGACTAGAGTAGTAATGTGTCTTTATTATACTGTCAGAGAGACATCCATCTGGCAGAACACAGTTAAATACTCCCCAAAGTATCAAAACAATACACGGTCCAAGGGACATCAAGAGAGGTGAGGGCGGGACATAAATAGTCCTTTTCATTGGCAAAACTGCTCTCTATTGGGTAGTCATTTTTGGTGGATGGATCACAAACTCCCCTCCCCTGAATGATAATGAATCTGTCATAGCATGTGAAACTTCTTTTCTAGTAGGAACAAAACACGTATTTCTCTTCTTACCTAAACCCTGTCTTAGAGTGAGATAAAAAGAAATGTTCTTCTAGGAGTAGTTTTCTCAAAACAATTTTGTCCTACTTCTGAACATCAAAAATATTTTCTGTATGTTTCTTCCAATTTATGATATATTTTCAAAGAATATTAATTTTTGTCTTGTACATTGTAGGTTTAAATGATGTGCAACTCTCACCATACTTCACTCAGAGTATATTTCAGATTTTCAAACGGAAACCTGGATAGATCAAAACACCACATATCTGGAGAGCAGCTCACAAGTCCCATGTGTAAAAGCATTGCTCATATTACTATAGATACAGGTCATGTTAGCAGCTAGCAAATTTTTTATGTTTCCGTTGTATCTGGCTCTGTCATGGAAGAAACCTGTCCTTTCCTGAGGGTCTTGCAATAGATGTCAATTAAGTTTAAAAAAGTACACAAACTTGAAAAAAAGTGTAAGCTAAGCATAGAAGTGTACAGTAATAATTGCTTAAGGATGTTGCCACATGTAAGCAGTAATACATTGCAGTGTGACAAAAATGTACATTGGGTGGGACACACTAAAAATATTTGAGCATTAAATGTTCTAGCTTGTTTTCCTATGAAAATACCTGAGTGTGTACTATTTCTTCCCTGTACGTATGAATCTGTGTATGTATAGTTTATGTGTCTATACTTTTCCATTAAATAAGATTTTGGTCTTCAGGCATTTAGATTTAATTACATACATAATCACTCACATCTCAGCAGGAGTCAGAAAAACCCCAGAGATCTTACACTGAAGTCAAGGAGATATTGAACACTTTCAAGTATCATGAAATTCAGTCAAGTAAAAACTCCAGATGACTATGCATCAGGTCATCTCTGTGATCATAATGAAATGTCACTGATAAAGAGGCGTCAGATTATTCTTGTAGCTTTGTTTTTGATGGCTTTTTAAAGCACTCTTTAGAGATATGGTTAGCTTGAAATATATAATTAACATAGAAAAAGGTTTACAGAGGCTTATGCTTCAACTGTTGAGACTGATGAAACAACTATTTAGTCATTTTATAAGTTGGCCCAGCAGAATGTGAAGTATTGGGTTGAAAATTTGGAGTAGATCTGAAAGATAATCAACAGTGATTAGATTATTCGATAATTCTCTCAAAGAAATAATAGCAATAGAAACAATAATTTGAATATGTTAATTCACTTGAATAACTCTGGTGCTGTTTTCAACTCCTCACTTTCTTTTTGGAGTTGTAATATCTGATGTCCACATTTAAATTTACTTTTCCCAAGCATTTTCTAGTGCTTAGTGTGTTGGCAAGACATCATTATTCTGACCAGTTTGGCTGCACCAGTTTGGCTGCACTCTGTAATCTCAGCTCAGACCAGATGGTGAGCCTCAGCTGCTGTGTGAAACAGGTAAAAGGAAAAAAATCAAAACCTACGAACACTTAAAATATTGTTGGCAGTTTTATCAAAGATACTTTCCAAGCAACAGGTTTTTCTTTTTTTTTCTTTCAATCTTTATGAAATTGCATATCATTTAGAGCTAGAGGAATTTGATTGTTGAATGATCAGTGTTGTTATCCATTTAGTTTTCTATGGATTTTTTTTTCTTGCTTCTGGTATAGCCACTGCAGCATTAGTCCAACAAGTATATTGTGCCATACATACCTTCTCATACCTGGAGGAGTACAAGAGAGGTTGCTGGGATGACTGGGGTGTGATTTTATAAATAAATTAACAGATTACATTTACATGTCCTATAGAGCTTTGTCACTATATGGTGAAGTAAGGATAAGAGTTACCTAGAACAGCAGTACAGGTTTAAGAGGTTTCTAGGTGGAGCAGAGGGTTGGGCGAATTACATATTTCCCCCTGGTGCAATAAAAGTTCTTTGCTGTGCTGTCTGAAGGAAGGCAGATTTATATTTTCCAGTCAGCGTTAATGAGATTAAGTTGATGAAGTTTTTCTTCCTTGGTGATGTAGAAAAGGAATTCAAACCTTAATTGCTCTGATACTAGTCAGATGGCTGAAGGAGGTACAGCTAATGATAAAGAGACATGCAATGGGTGCACAGAGAGTTGCAGCTGGATATTTTCACCCCTCCTAGGTATTAAACTATGGACACTGCCTTTAGACCTTCTGTTTTGTTCTCTTTTCTGCATGTTCTTTTTGCTTCTGATGCCCTTCCTTTTGCTCCTTCCACAAAGCTTCAGAACCTAGGAGGCAACTAAAAACTCCCCAAATGGACTATCACAGATAATTTTGTATTTTTTTTTTTTTTTTTAAAGATGGCCTTAGGACTTTGAATCCTGTTACTTCTGAAAGTATAGAGCTAGAAAAACTTGACTGTAAGCAGTTAACTAGGATGTATTTCATCTGTCTTTTTTGACTTTATACCAGAAAGGGATGTTACCTCTAAGCTCACTTCATGTATGAAAGCTTTAAGCTTGTTCATTAAATGGAGGCCCATCATGAAATTTTGCGTCATGTTTGGGAGCACAGGATGAGAAAAGTGTGTATTAACAGCTCCAAAGCAGAAGCTTTGTCCAGAAGCTGGAGATAAATGAAGCAGAAAGCTCAGGGTTAACCCTGAGGTTAACAGGATATGGAAACTCTTACAGTTCGCCTGTATAGTTTCCCCCTTTAAAAGAGGAAATGAAATCTCCTTAGCAAAACTGTGCTGCAAAATAAATCACTGAAGTTTGAAAAAATAATAATCGTGGTTTTCTGTGCAAACTCTCTGAAAGATCCTATGCTGACAGTCTTCAAAGGTAACAGAAGGGCTAAGAATTCTTTAATGAAAACAGATTTTCACTAACTTTATGATTGCAATAAAGTAACTGCACCTGCTTTTTGGGACTGAAGTGAGACTATGCAGTCTGAAAGCAAATAATGTTGAGTTCGTTAAAAAAAAGAAACAACAAAAAATTTCTTGGTCATCTTTCATGAAAAAGGCTGCGAACTGGTAACAGTTGGATCAGTCATTCCATTGTAGATAGGGATAAAAGAGTGGATGGTGTTATATTTCGTGCTGAATGCAAATTCTGGGTAATACTGCGTTCCTTAAAAACGTATCAAACCCTTCTCATTAAAAACATGGGAATGCTAAACAGTGGATATTTGGCTAGTCCTTCATTAGCTTCCTAATGGTTTTCATTTCAGCAACTGTAATCATAATTTAGTAAAATGATACTTAAACCAACCTGAATAGCAAAGCAACATGCCAAACAAAATCACCATTCTACAACTGGTGCGTATGACTTAGAAGACAGCGTCAGACTGGTTAAAGCTCATAAAGCCAGTTCTGCTTTGGCCAGCATATGCATCCGCAAGCCAGGGGCATATCCATCTGGCTAGGCAACTCTGTCACAAGAACCAGCAGCCTCATGCATTGAAGTCACACACAGAACTACCCACTGTTTGCATGGCTATAGTTATTCAGCATCTTCTACATAATATAACATAACATGCTGCATCAAAAAGAGTGTTAAGGGAGGTGATTCTCCCTCTCTACTCCACCCTCATGAGACCCTACCTGCAGTGCTGTGTTCAGCTCAGGGGCCCCCAAGATAGAAGGGATGCAGATCTGTTGGAGCAAGTCTAGAGGAAGGCCACAAAGATGATCAGAGGGCTGGATCACCTGTTTTATGAAGACAGGCTGAAAGAGATGGGGTTATTCATCCTGGAGAAGAGAAGGCTCTGGGGAGACCATAAAGCAGTTTCCAGTACCTAAAGGAGACTTAAGAGAAAGCTGGAGAGGGACTTTTTAGAAGGGCATGTAGTAACAGGACAAGGGGGAATGGCTTTAAACTGAAAGAGGATAGATTTACACTAAATTTTAGGAAAAAATTCTTCCCTGTGAGGGTGGTGGGGCACTGGCACAAGTTGCCCAGAGAAGCTGTGGCTGCCCCATCTCTGGAAGTGGCCAAGGCCAGATTGGATGGGGCTTTGAGCAACCTGGTCGAGTGGAAGGTGTCCCTTGGCAGGGGCGCTGGAACTAGATGATCCTTAAGGTTCCTTCTAACCCAAACCGTTCTATGATTCTATGATAACATAACATAACATAACATAACATAGCCATGAACTTACATGCCAGTTGTTATCAAAACCATTCTCTGCTATTATTTGTAAGTGGGGCAACATCATCTTGCTCTGCTGTAATCACTGTTTCAGTCATTGTGTAGGGTTTTTGTAATGTCACTATGGAAAAAGATCAGCTACTGCCATTTTATGTGAGTATAATGAAACAGAGTGAACAGACAAAATCTAGGATGAACTAACACACAGTGAACCTACTTCTCATGCCAAAGGATCTGAAAGTGAATATAGCCTTTAGGAACTACATAAAATATTTATAGTATCTTGTTCTTTATTCATCAATGCCACTAGCAACAAAGCACTGCTTCAGTTTTATAGAGGCTCCATTTATATAGCACTGCATAAGAGAAGCAAACAAAAGTAAATGGACAGAGAAGTAACCCTGCCTTTTAAAATGAAATTTCAATTAAGAATCAGACAAATACAAACCTGAAGAAAATCCCAGTCTTTGAGCTCTAATTATTTTTATGTTACATCTGTTTAAGTATGCAAATGCCACATATATCATGCTTTCAGCTGTTAGACTCGAATCTGTGTATGGTACTCTTCATTTGATCCCGCTGATTACTTGTGTCAAATGGGTGGCTTCAGTTTGGATAAATTATCTTTGTATAAATGCTTTATATAAGAAAGAAAATATTTAGAGTTTCTATCAGATCATGTTTGCCATCTGCAATTGCACGTATCTGATCCCTATGGGTGGCAATAATTAACTCTTAAACGCACAAGGGGAAGGAAAAATGCTTATTGCCATTTTTTTTTCCTTTTGTGACAAACTCAGGAAATGCTTAGTGTTCAGAGGTTAGTGAATGTGAACAATTTTACGCTTTACATTTGTATTTCAGTTTATGCATTTAAGTGAACAACACACAACATTAAGGAAAACAAGACCATTTTTTATGCACCATTCATGTCGTTGTCATTTTGACCTACCAAAATCTTTGTCCAGCAGAGTGGTCACAGCGCTTTGCTCTTTCTCAATAATAATTTTCTTCTGATGGTCTTCCCTTCTGTTCATTTGTCTGCAGGTATGTGCTGGCTGATTTTAAGGCACATTGTGATTCACAGTCACTTGAAAAAGTTAAGTTCCTGTAAGCAATCTTTTTGCCTCCACTACTTTAATGCTTGCTTTAACTATTCCAAAAGCAAAATAAAACTGCAAGTAAAATGAAGTTCAACCACTGAGTAACTATTGTGGATGGCCTTTCAAGTTCTTGCTCAGCTGAGAAGGAATTCACTTTCAATTCCTTTGTACCTTTGCCATACTGACCACATCAGTCACAGGCAGGCAGAGAGCCCTTTACCATCTATCATGCATCTTCACTGTGCATTATTCATAAGATGGAGTACCGATAAGAAAAAAATGTTCTGAATGTGACATCATAAAGCTGAAATGTGGGTTTAAAATCAGCGTCTTGCATCAGTGCTGTATTTTGCAAGCTGGTTGGTCAAGCCAGAGTTTGTGGAGGCTATTTGCATGACACATTTTCCCGAGATGGGGCGAGTGTGGTGTTTGAAGGTGATGAGGAGCATACTGGCATGAAGAGCCTTTCTGTTTCACTAGAGGGCACGTTAGATAAGCCATCAAACAGTAACTGTAAGTGAAGTGGTCTTCTAAGTATACTTCATAGGTGAACACTATAGCACCACTAAGTCAAGAACAGGAGCAATAGTGGTCTCAGAGTATGTGAACATACACTTTTCTGTCTGTATGTTATTTTTTCTGAGGTGGACATGAACTAACATTTCATATCAAAGTGGACTCTGTTAGATCATACGGGACTGCAACATTTTTTTAGCTATTTGTTTTACTTCAAAAGGAATGATTTAACAAAGGGAAAGGAAAGCAAAATCTCTATATTGTCATTTTTAAATGTTTCAAAATGCCTAACACTTTGTTTATATTCGTTTTTGTCTGGCTAAACAGCATTCATTTTCTGGTTTTGTGGAAATGTATTGATCAGTTAGAGATAAAAATGCAGTAATAGAAAACTTTCTGGAGACTTTTTACGATGAAGAACTGAAGGATTATGCTGCTGACTAGTCTTTTGTAGAATGGCTTCTTTAAAATAGAGCAAAAATCCTGACATAGCTAAAACTTTACTCAGTTCCCTGAGCTGCCTTTTTGCAGTCAGTATCTTTTAAATACTGTTATAGAAGTCAGCTCTCATCCTTTAATAGTTAAGGCTTTTGAAACAAGCTCTTCTGACAGTACAAGAAACATCATAAAAAAAAAAATATTAGGTCTTAGAAGGGGATTTCTGCTAGCAGAATATGTGTGTTCAGTGGTCCTTTTTTTTCTTCATAAAGAAGAAAACTATATTTGACCAATGTTACTATTCCCAGAGAAGAAACCTAAGTTACTCGTATTCTGCAGTTAATAACAATGATTTTATTCTTTTGTAGATTTTATGTTCATCTGGCCTCTTCTAAAGTAGGAAAAAAGTTACAGAAGAGAAATGAAAGGGAATTTTGCTTTAATCGTGAAGGAGAAAAAGAAAAAAAAAAGTCTCAAGAGAAAATGTAAAGGTGGCAAAGGCTTACATTATGCTGGGTTTTTATGTCTGGAAATAGCTAGTGTTCTTCCCCTGCTCGCATCATAAGGAGAGATGAGAGGAAGAGGTCCCTCATCTCTTTTGAGAACAATTTGTCTTTTTGAGAGCAAACATAGCAGCTCTCTAGGTAACACCGTCAATTCTGCTTTGACAATTAATGATGAAGGAAAGTGTCCTGAAGCAAGCGATGTTAATAGTTTAGTAAGTGGCATCCTCTCTGCTAAGTCAGTATTGCTACAGGGCATTTTGATGATGGTGTTTCAAAATGTAAAGCTGACATCCTGGTCCCTAGTCGCTGTTGAGATACAACCCAGTGATATTTTTACAAAGATGAATAGTAGTAGGGAAAACTTCTGATTTTCTTCATTTTCCTTAATGTAAAATGAGCTGAACACATGCTCCTAAAATCCTTAACTCTTTCAAATACATTTGAATGTGACAGTGCATAACTACTTAATTAACATTAATATTGAATTAATATCTTTAGGCTAATGGAGAAGAATTCATAAGAATCAGGATTTTTATTGAGATATAAGTAAAGAAAGGTCTATACTGCAAAGAAAATGCTTTGAGAAGAAAAACAGTCTGCACAAGTGGACGTTACTTAGCTCGTACAAGGCTTCCCTCTCAAAACCTTTAAGCAGATAGCTACTTCTGTAATTCCTGCACTCTGAATTTTTTTATCTGATGAGCAGTTCTGCTCCTGAACAATTTGTCAGTCTGGGTTGAGATAATGGGCATTACCTTTGCATTTACTCTCTCTTGCAAAAATTGATTTATGTGTTCTCTGTGTGCTGGGGAGGATAAGTCACAACTCATTGTCATTCTGAAATGCGACTGAGTTTCTGAAAATCCCATCTACTCCTGTGCACAAAGCACAGTACTGATAGTTCTGTAACCATGGAGACCTGCAGCAGATTCAGGAGTTGATTTTAACTCTCCTGCTTCAGACCAGAAAATGTTAGATACTCAGCATCATGGGGGTAAGAGAGTCAGCCTCAGAGGAAGACCACTGGAGATGCAGCACACTGGAGACCCTCCAGAGTTACTGGGTCTGGTCTGTTCTTAGAGTAGATTTCCACTGGGTCAACCTTGTTGCATTTCGGACAAAGCCTGGGAACACCCATAGAGTTTGAATAGTGAAAAAACTCTTGTGCTGTTATTTGATTTTCAAAAATACTTAGACATGACTGTGATCTGGAAATCCATGATATTTTAGCTTCCCTTACAGGAAACCTACCCCCTCTCAGCCTTTCTAGTTAAATCAAAGCTTGTACTAAGACTATAGAATTATATCTCATGTTACATTATATGTTAGGTTACCATGAAAACTTTCTTTATTAATAGCATATATTAGGACAGGACCACATATATCACATGGTGCAAACTACTGATTTTGGTGTTGTTGCACTATATGTACATTTGATCCTATGTAAGTATTTTTTACACTGTGGCTCTATATCTTTTCCTTGTTCCTTCACAATATTCTCCTATCTTAGCAATTTTTATTAGAGGAACTTTACTTAGATCAGATCATAAACAAATAGCAGCTTTAAGTAATAGCTCCATTAAGATGTCTAAACTGTCATACATTGCAACGGAAATAGCTTCTGGATGTTCCTTGCTGGGTATGATCAGAGATAGGGATCAAACAGCTTTAAACATTGATTTAGGATAAGAAGCTATGCAAAATCAAGGGTGTTTAAACATCAGGAAATCAGAGAAGCAAGTCAGGGATTGAAAAAAGAATAATGACTAACTGGGGAGAATAAAATAAAAGTATTTTGGTAAGGGAAATAGAGGGGATAAAACATTATAGGATCTTTTCTTTGCCAAAACTGACCTGCAGAATTTATCAGTCTTATTTTTCTATTCAAACAGCAGAGCTTTCAGCATTTGGCTTGGCTTACTCAGTATCATCAGCTCTGATATCCCAGTAAGCGATATATGGCTGTGTGCCTCAGAATAAAGGAGATATATTGATACTTGTGACTAATAATTCTTCTGGATATAAAATAGCTGTATTGCTGAACAGGGAAAATAATTCTTTAGAACATCATTGCCTAATTGAGTACAGAACAACTGATGTCAAGGAAGAAGAGGTTAGAGTTTTAAGAGTTGGGTCTTTTCTATGTAGCCACATTTCAGGTTTCAGTCCCTGAACTCTAAGAAGAGTACAGCCTCAGAGGCCTTTTTTGCCCTTCCTCTTTCATTTTCAGATCATTCTCAAGCAGTGTCCAGCCAAATATTTAATAGCTCTCTACTCCAGCCCATGCACAGGAAGTTCTTTTTTTCTGTGTGGGTGGACAAAACCCTCTGCAGGGAGAATTCTACACCCACTGTTCTTCTCTGATTCTGCTTCTTGCAATACATTGTGCATGGAGGGAAAGCAGTATTACTGCTCTTGGTTAAACAGTAGGGAGTAATTTTGAACATTAAATGCTTTCTTTAGTAACGGTCTATAAGAATTTGTGACTACGACTAATAAGTAGGAATCTGAACAGAGGCTGTTGTTGTCCTTCACTGAAATAATAGCTTCTCCCTGCTTACTGCCAGCCCATCTCTTAAGATACATGTCCAGGATGTTGATGCCACAGTTGTCCTTCTGAGGATGAGGCACTCTCATGCATTGTCCCTGCCCTGTGACGCATAAGACCTAGATATTTTGTCTTGATGATGGATCCTATATACATGGTAGATTTAGATTAGATATTAGGAAAAAATTCTTCACTATGAGGTTGGTGAGATGCTGGAATAGGTTGCCCTGAGAAGTGGCTGCCCCATCCCTGGAAGTGTTCAAGGCCAGGTTGGACAGGGCTTTGAGCAACCTAGTCTAGTGGAAGGTGTTTCTGCCCATGTCAGAGGGGTTGGAACTAGGTGATCTTTAAGGTCCCTTCCAACCCAAACCATTCTATGATTCTATAATTCTATGATTCTATTCCTTTTCTGAAAAACCATTTTCTTTCTAATAATTCTCTGGAATGGACTCTTGCATGGGGTTCTTACATCCCCTGTGCAGAACTTTGTATTTGCCCTTGTTGAACTTCAGTAGAAGTGTCAAAGAAAGGGTGGAGAATCAGAGGAAGATGAGAAAAAAATATGAAAAATCAGAGCTGGAGAAAGAAAATAAGGAAGAGATAAAAGAAAATATTTTGGAAGGCAAAAGTAAAGAAAGATAATAAAAATATGGATGAAAAGGAAATGAAAAACAAACATGCATTTTTATGGCTGTTGTACTTTTATATTGCATTTGCATTCTAGCAACCTACCAGATCTAGGCAACAGTGGAAAAAAAACAGTTTCCATGTTATATTTCAAATCCCGCATTTTTTCTTGCAATCATTGGATAAAACAGTGTAGATAGGTTTGTACGATGCCATGGGAGTCTGATGCTACAGTAAGGACTCTGATGGAATCTGTCAAGTGTAAAAACATATTCATTAAGGTCATGCACTTTTCTGCTTCCAGCTCTGTGCAGCTGTGGCATTTTTTCATCTGTATTTCTTGTTAAATATCTGAATGACTCATCCTTGAATTTGCCTTTGAGGTAGACAGTTTTCCTATGGCAATGAAATAGAGCTGGTACATGAAAAATGTGTGTGTCACTGTCAAGGAAGGATCATTCTTAAAAGGCTTGGACTCACTCTTATATTTGGAATTTTATTGTTCATTTCTCAGTCAGAATTTATTGCTTTGCAAGTTTTTTTTTGTATGATAATATTTTACAGTAACAGACCAAATATTTTAAAAAACCTATATTATTAGTGAAATTCTTTGTAGCGATTTTCAAATAAACATTAGAAAGAAGAATTTAAATCTTTCTGAATCTCGTTTTCTTCTTTGAAAGCATCAGTATTTTCTGATCATGACTAGTTCTACTCATAAATGCAAAATCTTTCCCTTTTACAAATCAAACAAAATTAAAAGTTTCAGAAAACTTTTAACATTATTATTTAGTAACTAAGAGGAAAAATAAATTATGCACCACTATAGTTGACTAATTGCACTTCACAGGCACACACATAGTCTTTTCTATTAGGAAACGCTTTTATTTTGGCAAAGTTTTTTTACGTTTGGTATTTTTTCAAGCTTTCCTAAATATGTGTGTGTTATTAAGCTCTCTTAGTTTTCTTAGGCTCAGCAATTAACTGATTTCTTTGCAAATGAAGAAGAGACATAAACTTGAAACATTCAGCTGCTGCAAAAGAGAAAACTATAATACTGTTGAAATACAGATAGTACTCGGGAGTATCAAAACAGGAAAATGCTAACTCTATTACAACTTCAGCATTACAACCTCAGAGCACTTGAAATGTGTTTATGAAGTAAAACTTACGAAATTATAGCATACTAAGGAAATATATCCAAGCATCTAAGGAAATGCCAGATTTTCTCTTATTTTGATTTTTTTTTTTCCTTTTTTTTTTTTTTTTAATTAAAAGGATAAAATAAGTTACTGCTGGGAGGCATTTTGGAAATATTTGAATCAAGAATGACATTTAGTTCCTGGAATCTGCTTTAACTGATTCTCATATGTTAAAGATATAGACTGTCTTGGGATGTTTGAAAATCTTAACTACAGAGTTCATATCTTGATAGTAAAGCCACTTTTTTCTTTTTTTTTTTTTCTTGCAAACTCTATCAGGACAGGTGAGGCATCATGCAACCAGTCTCATTGAGTCCTTGGCTGGAGCATGCTAGGTGCATATTTGCAAAGCATAATGTAGGTTTCCTCTGAGAGTCAGTCCCAAAATGTCTAAAAAACCCATAGGAGAACATGAACATTACACATTGGATTGTCTGTCTGTGCAACTCCACATCTAATCCATGGTACAATGATTACCTATGGAAGCTACCAGTGAACCAGGAACCACCTGTCTGTCATCTGATACCCTTACATCTTGCCATGGTATTTTGGTAGCTGGCTGTAGTGTGTTTATTGACTTTTTCTGAGGCCAAGTTTCAAGGTAAAACCATCGTCACTGAGTCTGGGATTCTTACCAATAGTCTGATAAAAAATTAGTACAACCATATTTAGGATGTGTCATGAACCTGTTCAAACAGATCTTTTTGCCTAGCAGGTATTTGATAACTAGATAGAATCATAGAATCAACTAGGTTGGAAAAGACCTTTAAGATCATCAAGTCCAACCATTACCCCAGGACTGCCAAGTCCACCATTAAACCATATGAGTGAGGGCTCCATCTACATGGTTTTTGAACACTTTGAAGTGTTCAAAAGACGGTGATTCCACCACTTCGCTGGGCAGCCTGTTCCAATGACTGGCAGCCCTCTCTGTGAAGAAATTTTTCCTAATATCCTAAACCTCCCCTGGCGCAGCTTGAGGCTGTTACCTCTTGTCCTACCACTTCTTACTTGGGACAAAAGGCCGACGCCCACCTCACTACAACCTCCTTTCAGGTAGTTGTAGAGAGTGACAAGGTCCCCGCTGAGCCTTGTCTTCTCCAGACTAAACCCCCCCAGGTCCCTCAGCTGTTCCTCACCAGACTTGTGCTCCAGACCCTTCACCAGCTTCGTTGTCCTTTTGTGGACCCACTCCAGCACCTCAATGTCTCTCTTGTAGTGAGGGGCCCAGAACTGAATGCAGGATTCAAGGTGCAGCCTCACCAGTGCCCAGTACAGGGGGATGATCACTGCCTTGGCCCTGCTGCCACGCTATTGCTAATACAGGCCAGGATGCTGTTGGCCTTCTTGGCTGCCTGGGCACAAGCTGGCTCGTGTTCAGCTCCGTCAATCAGCACCCCCAGGTCCTTTTCTGCTGAGCAGCTTTCCAGCCACTCTTCCCCAAGCCTGGAGCGTTGCATGGGGTTGTTGTGGCCCAAGTGCAGGACCAATCAATCAATCAATCGATTGATTAAAAAGTTTCATTTGACCACAAATGTTACGATATTGGCATTAAAATGTTAAAGTGTGCCACTAGCCATCACACAATAGTTTGTAAAATACCACAGATATTTCTGAACGTAATTGCAGAAGAATACTGCGCTACTCCGTGTGATACTACCGAGTACTGTTTTGAACAGTAATATGACCTTATATATAAATAGCCTGTATTCAGATCACAAATACAAGATTTAAAAGCAGCAACTGATTTTATTTACAGGGGAGCTGGCAAAATATGCAACATGGCACTGACTGTTATGTAAATTCTGGAAGACATAATCACAATGGGGGCTACAGTATATATTACACTGCATTTAAATAGTTTGAGAAATCAGTTCTATTGACAACAGGAAAATCAGGTGTCTGTATTGGAATACCACAGAGCATATGCTCAATAGTATTGGTGCTAAAACAGCAACACAGAAAGGGAGAAGCCTCGGTCTGGTTATTAATGTTTCAGAAAGATAAAGCTAGCATAGAAATTATTTACACCGTTCCTAATAAGGAACCATAAGACACTGAGCACCGCACTTTTGCACTCAGTATCATTGTTTATCCAAATATGTCATGGAGGTGTTCAGACAGAATGAAAGCTGAATCACTGCTGAGAAAAGGTTAGGGCAAAATGCCTTTACTCAAGATAGTACTACTTTTTTCACAAACACAGCATTTCTAAAGAAAGATTTCTTCTGGTAACAACTACAATAGTCACAAATACCCAGTAGAAAACAGCTGCAAGATGATCAAACTGAACACATAGGAAAACACACTGACCAGTGTGAAAAATACACAAAGCTTGCCATCGAAACCTATAGATCTATTTGAATATTGAGAGGAAACTGTACAAATCAATATCTTGCATTTTAGCATAATAGAAAAATCAATGCTTTGGGAAAAAAACTCACTATTAACTTCATTCTCTAGGATATTTCTGCCAGTTAGTACAAAAGACATGCATATTCACTTGAAGTGGGTTTAATAAAAAAAATAAATTAGAAGTGAATTTAGTATTAGAATTAATACTTAAACATTTGGGACTATTGCTAATAATAAACCTAGTAGAATTATCCCATTTGGCTGTCCTGGCACTTGAGTAAGTTTCTGTAATCTGTGACATGAATTTCTGCAGCTGCTGTCACCTAGTAGTCAGCCCCAATCCTTCTGAACTGTAACAATTTCTAAGGAAATGTTGAAGCTAATGCTACAAATTAATTACAGAGATGAGACTAAATTCATACTGTGATCACCTCTTCAGTGATCTTATCCAGTGTGTTTAGATGGGGCCATGGTAAAATATGCTGAATTACCAGAATAACATATGTAGCTTTAAATACTGTTTCCACATAAAAGAGAGATTTCTCTGCGTAGCTAAGAGTTATGAAGCAATTATCCCTAAAAACCTTTTGTTGTGTCTTTCAGACAATGGAAAAGAGTCTAAATTAAGTAAAATACATAGCTTGCTGTGCTAGGTAGAAATGAAAATGGGGCTCAACTTAAGATGTGAATATTTACAAGATGTATGTATGAAGGTAGATGTATATTAGAGCAACTTGTTAAAGTGTACAGCAGGTGGTATATGCTGTTGTTATTTTGTTACAAGTGTGTTGAGTCCCAAATATCTGACTATAAGCATTGACTGTGAACGTTAAAACACACATTGCCAATAGCACAGACACACTTCCCATGTTATAATGTTATGGCAAGAAGGATGACTGAGCTCAACCTTTTGCCCTCTTTCATTTAAAAAAACGTCCTTGCTAGCCAGAAAACATGATATACTTTCCAGAACACCTGTTATTAACAGAGTCACTGGTGTGCCTAGAGTTTTGCACAGATATGGCAGAATTTTGTACAAGCCACAGGCAGGAACAATAAGAAACAACCTAATTTTCATTCAAACTTCTTTCTGTTTTTGTTGATTTGTTTACCTTTAGGCTTGATTTATAATGTATGTTGATGGTATGAACTATGAATTAAAATGCACTTTGTGTACTCAATAAACTGGGAAGTTATAGATGTACCTAAGCATGGGACTTTGGGGATTCTGCAACACTGTTACACGATACTTTATTTCTTGCCTCCCAACAGCTTTCACAAAAATTTGGAAAAAAAGTGTGATAAGTGCAGGCCTTCTGATAAACTGAGGCAGGTTTCTACTGAATGAAGAGCTATCTGTCCTGAAAATGGCACCTGCTGTGTATCAGTTTTCTCGTTAGCTCATGATGTTGTGGCCACATGTGATTTTGCTGATGAAACAGGGGCAACAGAATAACTCATCTCCCTCTCTCTGAATCCCTGGCATCTTCAGACGCACAGAAATGTAGCACTCGCACCACCCCCAAATTCCACTTGAATTGCAGGAAGGGGATGGGCCAGCTAAAGAAGGTGTAATCAAGATTTGGTCATGCAGGATGCAACACAGCAGCTACAGACCAGGAGGAGGTGCAGACAAAACAGTTTTCTACCACTTTGAGGCACCTGAATCTGGTAGTAACAGGACAAAAGCAACTCAGGAAACTGGAGTAAGGTCACTTTATGATATGGTAATACAAGCATCATTCTCACAGGTGATTAAACCCAGCATATTTGTACTCATTCAAGATATCATTTACATAAACTTTATTTTTTGGCAAGTCACCTTTTTTTGAAAACTTTTTAATATAATGAGTCTAAAAATGTTATTCTTGGTATCACAGAAGTGAGTAATAGTAGTAACAAAGATTAGTCAGGAATTTTTTGATGGTGTGTTATTGCTGGTAAATTGTAACTCACTTTTGCCGTGTTTAGAGCAATGGCTAACCTTTATGTCTTTATAGAACATGAGTTTGAAATGTTGACTTTGATTATCTTTAAAAACCAAATGTGGTAAATCCATTAAACTACAACATAGTTCCTCAGAGTTTGCCACATTTACGAAGAGGTGGGTGAAAGGAACTAGAAAATACAAGTATATATATTTGCTGAATCCTCTTAGAGCTGTAATAATAATGTTAAAAGCCATATATTTCATAACTGCACAAAATAATACATACATGCAGAAATTATTTAGTTTAGCCTCCCACAACTAATTCAAGAGAACATTGTTATCCTCCTTACTGTAAACTGCTGGCTTCATAAGGTAGTATAACAAGTCTTGATATTTAACAGTTCCCTTTAACAGAAAAAAATAATTAGACCTGATCTCTTCTCACATTTTACCAAGACTTTGTGTCCTATACTTACTTTAAACTCATTAGAGAATATTTAGAGAACATGAGAATTAAAATGAGACTGAATTGCAAAGTTAAGATTCTAATTTTAATTTATATGTAATTGAGGTTTAGTCTTATCCTAGTAAGCACTGGAGCTCTTAAGTGGAATGGGCTAGATTCATCAACCTTTTTAATCTAAAATATATTTTCTTTTTAAATGTCTTAAAACCTTAGAGAGTTTTGTGTCCAGATTGATTTTTTGCAGTGATGAAATAAAAACTACATTTCTTTAATGCTTTTATTAGAAGATTCATGTAAAAACTTGTAGGAAAATTTGTTTACCAGAACCTATGTTATTTGAATACATTAAAATCCCTGTTTCATCTTGATGATCAATTTGTTACCCTAACGCCTTCTTTTTTTTTTTTTTTTTATATGCTTTGCATATTGTTTCAAAAGTAAAGAACAGAACTGGGAGAGAGAAAATGTTATTAATCTACATAAGAAACTGTGGGAAGAAACACTTTAGCCTGATCAGGAAAATTTTATGTTGCTGCATTTTTTCAGAAGTGAGCTTGATGGAGTTGATGTTTTCAACAGGCAGAAAATTTTTCCAGCCCAGGGGCTTTCCTTCCTTGTTTTCATATTGCAATACAAGGAATATCTATTTGTCAGGGCACATGGCTAATAATATAGAATCACAGAATGGTTAGGGTTGGAAAGGACTTTAAGATCTTCTAGTTCCAACCCCCCTGCCATGGGCAGGGACGCCTCACGCTAGAACATGTTGCCCAAGGCTCTGTTCAACCTGGCCTTGAAAGCTGCCAGGGAAGGAGCATTTACCACTTCTTTGGGCAACCTGTGCTAGTGCCTCACCACCCTAACTGTAAAGAACTTCTTCCTTTTATCTAACCTGAACTTCCCTTGTTTAAGTTTGAACCCATTACCCCTTGTACTACAGGATGCTACAGCATCCTTGTAGGCCCCATTCAGATACTGGAAAGCTGCTATGAGGTCTCCACGCAGCCTTCTCTTCCCCAGACTGAACAGCCCCAACTTTCTCAGCCTGTCTTCATACAGGAGGTGCTCCAGCCCCTTTATCATCCTCGTGGCCCTCCTGTGGACTTGTTCCAACAGCTCCATGTCCTTGATGACCACCTTGATCCAAGAGGCAATGATAACAACCAACTCCATGGGAAATTGCTTGACTTATCATCTGCCTCTGCACAAAAAAGAGGAATTGAATATTCTTTTCCATGCCCCTCCTTAATTTCAGAGAAGAATTTCAGAGAACCAATTAAGGTTCTGAATCACCTCCAGCTTCATATATTGAGACAGTCTGAGATGTAGAATATGAAGCATGAGAGTAGTAACTATCTCAGAAGAAGTGTCATGTAATTTAAAACTCTTGGTTTGCCTGGTGGCACATTCACAACTTCAGTTGTTAGTTCATAACTAGTTTTTAGCCCATCATGGAGTCCTTTTCAACAGACCACAATATTGTGATCTGAATGACATTAATTGCTGAACTAACACCTGAGAAGTAGACACACTCTCTTTTTAGAAACATGATAATCCTGCAATTTTGTGGAGTCAAATGAGATATATAAAGCTTTAAAAATCTGACTTGAGGTCCTGGGAGCTGCAATCAGGTCAAGAACAGACACAGTGTGCACTAGTGATGAAAATCGGTAGTTGCAAATATGACTGATGACAAATGAAAGTGCATTATAGTTGCAGCAGTTTGTCACACTGGGTGGGCATCCACTGAGAGAACAGGCAATCTTTTCTTCAATTTCCAGAGGGGATGAAAAATGAAAGATTTTGGTATTTTCCCTGAGCTTTTTCTCAGTGAAGAACTGTAAAAATGTGATGGAATTCTGAGATGCAGCAGTGCTGGAATCTATGGTTATTCAGCCCAGCCCAGCCCATGGAGTGCTGATATTTCATAAAAAATCTGCAAGCCCAGTTGGAAGTGCCTCAGAAATGATTGATAGAGAGTAGTTGATTACATCTTGGTTCTTGGTGTTTGTCATTGTGAATAGCATCAGTGTTTCCTGTGACAGTGGAAGACATGGTAGTAGGAAGTGTATTTTTTGGTGACTGAGCTTCACACAGAGAAAGTCTGAGTTGCAGCTGCAGATTTTTGTACTTTTGTGCAGTTAGGACAGGCCACCAAATAGAAAAGTATCTCTTTCAAGTATGTTGTCCCCAAAGTGTTTGCTGAATTCTACAGTGGCAGACCAAAGTGACCTTCAGGGAGGACAAGGAGTATACTGAGATCGTAGTAGAAATGGTAGACAGCAATTTCTCTGTAGCTTCTTCCTTGCTGCTGCCACAATATATAGTATTCATAAGGTAAGACCTGTTAAGTGACTGAGTGTAATGATGCTTACCACTGCAATGAGTGAGATGTCTGCCTAAGGGTGTCACAAAGCTGCAGATGGCTCAGGGAAGCAGTAGAGCTCTTGCCAAAGAAGTCTTCTGAAACAGGAAGGTCATTCAGGTGAAAATGTATGAAGTCTGTATGTTGTCAGAATGCCAAACTGATTAGGGTCATTCAGTAACTCTTAGGCAGCTGACAAGTACCTAAGATCCTTCCTCGACAATGTAAATCTGTCATTTATTTAAATGAGTATTGCATTCTCTCTCTCTGTTTCTGTCTCATAGACAAACACCATAGACTGTATATGCCACACAATTTTGCAAGTAGTGTTTAACTTTTAAATACATTATATCTAACTTTCCTCTTTAGCATCAGAACATTGTCAGATCAATCCAGACTCTGCTTCCCATCAAATTTTTACCTTAGAAAAGTTTTGGTTTTGAAATAACAGGTTCTGCTAAAGACATCTCAGTGAGTGCATCCTTATGGCATCTGCATATACCTTTAAATGTTTGACTTAGGAATTGTGCATATATATTAAAAAAAGATCTTTTGACAACAGATCTGTAAAATAAATGGCCTTTCTTGTTACTTCACTGAAGGGAAGAAAAGATGATGGAATTGTTCACAACTGGAGTCAGGGATGCCTGGACATCCACTTGAGTGCATGTTTCTCTGTGCTGTTTCATCTCCTCTGTTCTCTGTCTGCCTTTAAACTATTTTGCTGTTACATGTAACTTTTCAACACAGGACTTTTACAAAGAAGGTTAGAAAGTAAATATTATTTTACTTATTTTTTATATGAGGAAGCAGTACCATGAATTAGCAAAAATAATTTGGCTGTATTTGGCTATATATTGGCCAACAGTACAGTGATCAAGTTTTAACGGTAACCTGACTCTTTAGAATCTTATCCTAGGTCTTAGCCATCACAACATACTGAATTTGAAAGTGTAGAAATACAGATACTTGTTATTCTCTTGTTGTACGTGATCCTGGCACTCAACCAATATATGTAAATATATAACTATGAATATCAAATTAGAAGGTGTACATATTCAAATTCCCTTAGCAGATGCTGTTATGAATGTGTATAAGGCTTATGCCATCAATAGCAAGCACTCTGGTAGACCTGTCTGAGATGCTTTTTCTCATCCATGCAAAACCAGTAGTTTTGGTTACTGAATCTAGTGTATTTGTTTTAATTGGGGGGAGGAAATGTTTTAATTAATGGTTTTAAAGTAAATTTATAGAATAGGAGACATTATTTTAAAAAATGCATAAAGCCAGAAATTGTAATTTCAATTTCTTGACTTTTTCCTGACATGATCAACATTTCATAGAATACCAGGTCAGAAGAGACCTCAGGGATCATCTGGTCCAACCTTTCTAGGCAAATCATGACCTAGACTTGATGTCTCAGCACCCTGTCCAGCTGAATCTTAAAAGTGTCCAACGCTAGGGAATCTACCACTTCCCTGGGGAGATTATTCCAATAGCTGATTAGAAAAATCATTGGACCCATTGGAACCATGATTCCAATGGTTCTCACTGTGAAATACTTTCTTCTTGTGTCCAGTCAGAATCTCCCCAGGAATAACTTGTGCCCATTACCCCTCATCTTTTCCATAAGACTCCTTGTAAAAAGGGAGTCTCCGTCTTCCTTGTAGCCATCCTTTAAATACAGGAACATGGTGATAGGGTCTCCCCTGAGACTTCTTTTCCCAAGGCTGAACAAACACTGTTCTCTCAGCCTTTTCTCATACAGATTCCCAGTCCTTTGATCATCTTTGTGGTCCTTCTCTATATCCTCCCTAGCCTGTCCACATCCTTTTTTGTATAGTGGGGAGCAAAACTGAACACAGTACTCCAGGTGTGGCCTGACAAGTGCTGACATTTTATCTGAGATGTTTAGTTGTCTAAATTCTAACCAGAATATACTGGTGTTATTGACATTGTTTTCCTTTCCACAAATTTTATATCTAGCTAGCTGCCCCCTTCTCTGAAGGAATGTGTTACAGGTTGATGGTGGCATCGTCAACCATGACTTCAAGAGCAAATGTGACATTTCCAAAATTTTTTTGACATTTCAAAATTAGATTCCACATGCACATTGCATAAATCTAGAAATCTCTAAGTAAGGTTGCAGATTAAAATAATATTGGTCATTCATTTAGGACATAACTATTATGAGATGATCATCACATCAGTTATAGTCCGTTATCAAAGAAATGCTATTTGCAAGCAGAGAAATCAAGGTACTCAGTGTTACTTTCATGCTTAGCTATGGAATTAGTTGGGATATGAAATGTACTGCAATTAGGTAGACTGTGCTGTACGCATTTTTCTGCTCCTGTATGTATTTACACCCTTGAAAATAAAAGAAAAATCCTATAAAGACACATGCCCCAACTATTTGCAAAAAAATAAAGCAAGATCACCCCCACAGGATTGTGCAGATACCCCAATGGCATAAGATGCCAAGGTCTAACTCTTTCATCACACTCTTGAACCAAGAGACTGTAGGGGTCGCCTTGGTCTGAACATGATCAGTGATCTCTTCTCCCTGATATCCAGTGACAGAGTAAGTGGGAATAGTTCAAAGCTGTGTCAGGGGAGGTTTAGACTTCATAATAGGAAGTGTTTCTTTATATAGAAGGTAGTCAAACACTGGAACAGGCTTCCTAGAGAGGTAGTTGATGTCCCAAGCCTGTTAGTGTTAAAGAGGCATTTGGACAATGCCCTTAAAAACATGCCTTAACTTTTGCTGAGCCCTGAAGCAGTCAGGCAGTTGGACTGGATGATCACTGTAGATCCCTTCCAACTGAAATATTCTGTGCTATGCTATGCTATTCTTTTCTATGCTATGCTATAATTATTGGTCCTTAGGTACCGTCCCAAGACCCCAAAGTGCTTTAGGATTATCTTCAGCCTTTGGTTAGCTGCCTTCCCATAAATGCACAGGCAGAGTTACTCAAATGATGGAAAGGATATCAAAATCATTGAATAGGAACCTTGTGCTGATGATTCCCAAAGTAGGGATTGCTGCTAGACATTTTGAAAAAAATAATAATTTAATAAAATTCTCATGGGTCCAAGGGCAGTGGCCCACAGATAGAAACAAGAATTTCTATTAGCTTATGGTCGTGTGGAAAGAAAATTCCTATACAATTAGATGTTTAATTTATGTATGTGAATAAAAATAAAAAAGAAGGCATCTCTTCTCCTAGAAATGCATTACCATAGTAATTAAGCATTGGCCTGAATTCAAATCCCATTCTGCTGAATTCAGTTCAGGAATTGCAATCTATATCCTCCAGGAATACCCATCATGAAAGATTTGAGTGTTTTAGCTTGAGCACCTCTTTTCTTTCCTGTTGGAACTCTTCCACTTTATATAAATAATTAATCAAGCATTGAAAGAGTGCTGTGAACCTACAGCTCTTATATCCTGGTTGAAACTCTAACCACTGGCCTGTCAACTGCAGACAACTCATGCCTATCAGTATTAGGTATTCTCTATACAGACAAAAATGTGCTTATGAAACATTTTTCACCTGAGTGAAACAAGGCAGTAGAGGAGAGGTCTATTTGAAGTATCCAATTGCCTAGGGTATCTAGTGCCTCATATATGTCAAAACCCTTTGCAATATATGTTCCAGTCATTAAGTGGCTGAATGTGAGTTACTTAAGGAACTATAAGACCAGCAGTGTTGGATAGAAGCAAAGCATCATTGACTGAGGAATGTAGTGCCCACCTCAATCTAAGGAAGAAAACTTGTCTTCATTAAATAAACTTAGCTGGACAGGTAACATCAATGATCTAATTCAGATGATTTTTGAAATTATTAACTGCCTAGTTAATAGGCAGAGATTTTGGCCAGTGAACTGCTGAGTAGAAACCAGATTAATATTCCAAATTTAATTTATATAATTGATTGATGGAAAAGCAACCCCAGAAGTTAGAATATTGTTGAGAACTTTAAATTCTTATATTGCTAACTAGAGTAATTTCAGCAGATAGGTACATTCGAGATTCTAGAATTGGCTCAAATGACTAGTCTGTATAAACTACACTGTAAATTCAAACTTGTAAGGTTTTTTTTGTTTGTTTGTTTGTTTTGATTTTTGTTTTGTTTTTTTTAAACATTCTGAGAAGCTTTTCTGATACAAAGCTCTGCCTTTCCTCTTATGATGCATTATGTATTTTAAAGCATTGTCAGACATCAGTCTGAAAAACATTGAGTAAATCAAAACAGAGAGATTTTAGTTGCTCATTTTAGCTGTCATTGGTTTGTTGGTACTGTCTTCAACATACAGCTTTTAGAAATTTCTTATTTCCCTTTTTTACTTTTGTGACACTTCCAAGGTAATTTGGAACTCATGTTTGACACTTTTTTTGTAGTCAATGGATATAAGTCACATTATTTTGAAGGACTGTGTTTCAAAGAAATGCTAGTAAAGAAAGAAACCAATATAATTTTAAGATTCTCACCTTGTCAGGCACCTTAGCTATAAAAAAGTGCCATGGAACACAAAAAAGTTAATTTTCTTGGCTACAAGATCTCAGAGGTTAAACAGGCTTCATTTAGATTACTATCCTGTTTTCTTTCCTTTTATTTCCAGTTAAGTCTATTGATCTCTATTTCAAACAGAAGTCTAAAAGTAATATTTGACTGAGGTAATCTCCAGAAAACTTCATGTTAGATTCTTAGCATTGTATAGATATTTCCATCAGAGCACTCCATAGTAAAGTAGTAAATGCAGTTGAAATTTACATTTGCTGGTGATACTTTACAAGACCATTGGTCTCATTGTGACTCTACTCAGGAAGAGATGAAGCACTAGTGATTACAGAGGACCCCTGAAAGTTCTTTTTCATCTGCCTGGTTTAGGTTGTACCCATGTTGTCTTCTGTCTAGTTTAATCTACTTTTTGTATGTGATGGAAGTCTATCAAAAAAGAGGGATTTTAACAGTCAGGAATACCAAAATGCTTCCTTTTATACAGTTAAATCTTAAAATACCATTCCAGCAATAGCCTAATGTCTTTAAAAGCTGAAAGCATGAGGCCAGGGAAAAAGATATCTTCAGTGGGAAGGAGTAGTTAAGGAATAAAGAGAAAATAAAAAGGCTACAAGTTATGAAGGAAAATTATTAAAAAAACAGTAGAGAGCAGCTCTAAACAGAAATCAGATAGACGTCAACATTAATATGTCAAGAAATATGTAGCATGTAAAAAACTCTTCACTCTCTTTATGCTACCATTTTTAAAGGGCATCAGCTGAGAAAAAACTGACACAGAAGCTGAGGTCACCACAGAGTTTCATTAAGCTCTAAGTGACTTCCTGAAGTTGCCTAGGAAGTAGAAAAATCCATATTTCAGATTGTATTTCTATAACAAAGAAGATGGCATTACCTCCTTCTGCAAGGACCAGCAAGAACTGAAATTCTCATCGTGGACCAGTAGAAGTCAAAATTTTCTTAGCTGAAATCTGTATATTGGCACTGCTGCAATGAGAAATCAGGCCTCTTTTGTTTACTTAAGGTATTAAAATAACATTTGGGTTTTGTTTGGAGATTTTTGTTTGTTTGTTTATTTTTCTTTATCCCTAAATGTGATTGTTTTTCTTAATTTGCATTAGCTATAGTGAAGAAGCACATTCAAGTCGAAGTATGCAGGCCTCTCATACAAGTCAGCATGTATGCATTATTCTGAGTATCTCACCAAGCACATAACCTGTGTTTGCTTCAAGTGCACAGTGATTTTTCCACTTCTCTGTTTTGTTGGAATATTGTCAAATTGTTTTATTTTTGTTCAAGAATTCCTGCTTTATGTAAGGCTAATATTGAACTGTTTTCTTCTTCAACAAGATTTAAAGAAAGAACAAATTTAAATATCTATAATTATAGAACTTAGAACTGTTAAGCAGGTAAAGTAAATTTACTGTTGGTGCATATTTACTCTCTGTGGAGATATTGACTTTATCATTTAATGGTTTAGTCCTACAGTTATTAAAAGATTAACTGTTTTCCCAAGAGCCATTATGACAACTGCTTTTGCATTTGAATGCTAAATAAATCTGATGTGGTTCAGCCTGAAACAACAGCTTTTTCCTGGAGCTCTGTTCTAGCTCACTCCTTTCCTGACTGCCCCTTCTTTTCTATTTCAGTTTAGGCTCTTGTTACTGCTCCTTAGTCTTATTCTTCTTTCCTCTACCAATTCTCAGAAACGGACCACAGAAATCATGGGAAATGAGAGCTTGAAGAGACCTCAAGGAGCCACATTATATAGCTTCCTTTTTTTTTCCTTCTTATCATGTGGATTCTACAGAAAGGACACAGGTATGAAGAACTTAACTTACATGCTTGATTCACTTGGATATTCTGCAGTGAAGAATGCTCTACTGTCTTCCTTTTAGCTCTGTGAGTTTCACTGTGAATAAGTGATCTAAGGAAAAACTCCTGTTTCTTTCAAGGAGGAAAACCACACAGGCAAATAAAGATAAATGCCGTGTTCATCCTGAGGCAGATAAAGAAAATTGTCAGGCTGAAATAATTTCTGATAATCAATTTACACAGGTTGAGATACAGTATGTACTTTAAAGTTGATTTGCCAGAGTGGTTATCATTATTTGTCAATTATCTGTAGACCCAAAAAGACATCATTTCTCCTTTCTGGAATCTATAAGCTCCTGATTTTGAGCCCAGCCAGATCTTCTCACCCTTGTCCACCCATCTGGATTGCTCATCTCTCATTTTTAATGTTGAGGTTTGTACCATGTTTTATATTTTTTATGCTATTATACAATGCAATATAGAATGGTTCCCTTAGAAACATCAAATAAGGCGTTGTTTCAAATTATTAGCAAACTGTAATTTTACTACCAAGAATTGAAATACTATTTATACATTCAAGCAAAGGGTTACATGATGCTGAGAGGGTGTAACTGGGTATAGGAGTGTTTGGGCCTCTCCTCGCTTTCCTCTTCCTATTCCCTCTACATTGATTTTATATCTCCGAGGGCCAGGACTAAAATGGCCCTAAACTGGGCCAGGACTAAACTAAGAAGACATAAGGCAAGACAATGACTGAAACTCTTCCTTCTTCATCATATAGAGGACTGGGACTGGAAAGAGTTGTAAAAGACCAGTGAGACACAAAACACCATGATTCAGTGATAACATCGGTACAAATAATTTTGATAGCAGTTAATATGTCATCTATTGAAAAGTGTGGTGCTATCGTGGTGTGGATATATTATGCCTCATTACTTCAAATCAATATGCAGTGAGCAAATAAACTAGAAAATATTTTAAAACTCACATCATGTCTTCTGGATTCTAAGATTATAATTCAGGTTTGACAACAATACAACAATTTTTTAGAAAGGAGATTGATACTTTGGAGTCCTTCGGGCCTGGAATACATTGTAAAGCCAAAATACTATTCTATCAGCATGAACAGAGATAAGAGTTTGAAGGTAGTTTATTCTATGGTGCATTTTTGGTCAATATTTAATTTGCTAAAATGCTTCATAGTAACCATAGTCTAAACAACAATTTTTCCATGAACTGAGCTCTGAAATCCTGTTTCCTATCAGATAATTATCCCCCTGATTTCACTGGGACTAGTCATCAAATTATGATGGATTTGAAGCAAATGGGACAGAACAGAGCTATATGAAAGCCAAGACAGAAAAAAAGGAAAGTAATTCTGCATGATTAATGCAAAAGAGTGGAAAATTATATCAGACTTTTAATGAGCCTTGAGGTAGCCACAATAATCAAGTATTGGAGATGGTCATGACATCAATCAGTCATGGATCTTTCTCTATGAAGGAATATTTTCAAATCAGTCAAATATGATTATGTTTTATGAGTATATAAGTGCAGTAAACTGTCATAATTCAAATCCAGTATCTTTCTCATTAATACTGTTATTCTGACTAATTCCAGATGTGACTTCTGTGATTTGATAATTTCTGGTCAATAATCTTTACAACTTTTCCAAAGTTACATCTGAATACAACCATAGTACTTCCTCATAATTTATGCTCTTGCTATGATTAATTTGCCAAAACTTCTCAAATATGAAGTAATCTTCATTTGCTAGAGCAGATTTGCATTTCTTAAAATTATTTGAAGTTTTAAACATATTACTATCTGTTTAAATAAAATATTGGAATGATAATTTATACTTAAAGAACCATGTATTTGTGTTCATCTGACATAAATGTAATAGCACTAAGATAAACCTGAGAAATATTTCTTTTGGGGATATGATTTGTAGGGCTTTTTTACGTTATAGAACCACACAAAATACTATGCGTGTAATCACCTAAAAAATACTACTAAAATCAGCTGAAAAGCTGTAAGAATAACAGCTGTGGTGTTTGTGATGAAATTAGAAACTCTGAGGTATGAATAACCCTGGGGAGGGTGTTTAACTTGGAATTGGCCACTGCTGGGCTGCGGATGAGCACGATATAATATGTAGACTCCAGAAGGAAAGTCTGGTGGCCAGCGGAGCACACAGAAGGAAGGCTGCAGGAAGACAATGACTTTAGGCCAGGAGGCACAGGATCAAGCAATGCAGCAGGCTAAATGGTGGGAGTTGGGCACCTTGGAGAAAAAGGCATGAGCAAAAGCTAGAGGTTTGAGGAGAATTGTGGGTTGGCGACATGGTGAGCAAAGATGGACTGTTCCTTGGAGGTACTGGCTCTTAGTACACTTAGTGATACCCCCAGCGAGGGCTGTAGCACAGGCAAAATGTACTATCCTTCAGATATCTGGAAATTATGTGGACTTTCTGTAATCTCTTGCTGCCACAGTGACTTCACATAGGTGCCTAATACCTCCCAGCCTGCAAAGATAGATATTACTGAATAATATTTATGCCTTATAATAAGATTTTAGCTTAGGATAGCCCACCATAACCCATAACATTATTGCATAATGGTGATATATCACAAAATGAAGGAGACAACTGTTCTGCTCAGGTGTTGGAGTAGTGCAATGGTTCTTTCTGGATGTCTATGAGGAAAGCCCAGCAACAAATGGGCTTTTGCTGCCCACACAAATAGCTGTTTTAACAAAACTGAATAAAAAGAGGAATACAGATGGAGAGCAAATCGTCTATCTCTTCAGATGTTAGGAACCTTTCTTTCATGCAGCATCAGACAGGTTCTGGATGGATTTTCCCACAGCACACTGCACAGGTGCCAACCATGGAGGGGTTTCTCCCTCTCATGCTGTGATCCCTTTTATCTCCTTTAAAAATCAAGCCCATGTATCTTCTCCTGACAGACTGGATGTCATAATACCCACAAGCATGCAGCATGTGCTCACATGGGGCGCTCCACTGGGTTCCTTACAGCAGCTGCTCACGGTAGTGTATGAGCTTCTTAAACGCTAAGTAGAAGGCTCAATAGAGCACACGTGGCTTGTCCAAGATCACTAACTCCTCAAACATCATGTCTTCCAAAAGGCTCCCAATAGAATAACTAATTCCACAGGCCCAGGCAACAAGAGTTCAACCCTTTGCAATGGATTTTTGTATGTATTTAAGCCTTTTAATTATTTCTTGCAATGTCACTATCTGTAACAGCAAACGAGTGCAAGTATAAAACATGCATATTGTATGGATTTGTTGGGATTGAACTGACTTTTACTGAGTTAGTGTAAGCCACTAAAGAGTAATTTGAATGTAATCCAAGCTGCTTCTCTAAAACTTGCTGTGACACATTTAGTACTTCTGTGATAATGGCACTGCATTTGGTAGAAAATGAAGTGTCACAGGAGTGTGAAGCTTTCTATCTTCAGCTGATGATGTGACATAAAAACAAAGTACTTGCTGCTCCATTTTAGGCATCAGTAAGACCATATCATCATGGCGTACATGATATTTCAGTAATAGTTTGGTTCACATAAATACCTTGAATGCAACATGTTAAGGATATAAATACTAGACGTTTGAAAATTTGGAAGACTCAGAACCTTATCCTCAGTGAATCAAAGTGTAAAGAAAAACAAAACAAAATAAAATATTTTGCTTCTAAATGAACATCCTGTTTCCCAACTAACTGGTGACATCATCCAGAAACTGAATAACCTTCTCTGCTGTCAGTTTTTGACCTGTGAGTGTGTCCTTCCACTTCTAGGACCACGTATATTTAAGAAGTAACTGTCTCTGCACCTCAAATTTTCAGATTGGGGGTTGCTTGTAAATTCCAAATATTTGTACTAGGTAATTTTGCTGAAAACCAGGCTTAAGGATTTAATGCTTTCATATTTACTGCCTTTATTATAATTGTGAATAATTCATTATGAGAAAATGACAGATTTTTAGCTCAAAATATGTTTTGTTTCATTACTCTTAATTAAAAAGATAAAGTTGAATTCAATAGCAAATGAAATATAATTCTAAATGGAAAAATCAAGAAACTTAATTTTGAAAATATCAGAACATATTGTTCTCAAGGCTTTTAGCTATATGATTTCTTATTGAAATGGCAGGGGGGTTGGAACTAGATGATCTTTAAGGTCCCTTCCAACCCATTCTGAGATTCTATGATCTTCACTTTGCCTTTGCAGGAAGGCAGAAAAATTAAAGCACAGTTCTGTTCATAAAAAATGTTGGAATCCTGATGACAGCATAACCTCTGGAAGGATAAGGGATTATGTAAGTGCAATTTGACAGGATAAAAATATTCTCCCACAAAATCTAATGATGAAATACAGAAGCATGCTGGCATCATTTGTATAGTAGTTTT
Organism: Strigops habroptila; assembly: GCF_004027225.2. NCBI lineage: Eukaryota > Metazoa > Chordata > Aves > Psittaciformes > Psittacidae > Strigops > Strigops habroptila. The sequence continues at coordinate 26,278,994 of NC_044283.2, forward strand.
TAGTTATATTCCACTGCTCTTTTTGCTCCTTTGTCTATGCTACGAGATAAATTAAGCTTTTTGAGATTTGATGTAACCAAGGCTGTCATATATGTGATTTTCTTTATTTTTAAGTCAGCCAGCTTGATGCCTTTCTGATGGACCTAGGGAGTTCTTAGATGGTGTTCTTGCTTACCTGACATGCAATTCATCATGCACGCCTTAGCGAACAGTGAGGAGCTGGAGTGATGAAATATCATGGGTGTCTTGAAAGTAAGCAGGTATTGATGCCTAAGAAGTTCCAAATATTGCAGGGGAAAATCAGGGTTATGAGGATACACTTGGATCTTTCGTCTCAGACAGTAGAGGCAGGAATAGGGGAGAGAGAGAGGAATTATTAATTTAATGACAAAATTATGTTTTTCATAATTTGATTATTTTTTCACATAGCAGCCTGACCGTTGGTGACACCTTTAATAAGATAAATAACATCCAAAATCACTGAAAAATATTTCAGGGGTGTAGGATCTCTAAAGTCTTTGATCTCAGTTGTTCCATAAAGCACTTTATTCCACTTGAAAACATCAGGGGGAGACTTAGTAAGTGGAATAACAACGCATCATCTTTTACATCAGTTAGAGAATTATTTCAGAAGCACACCCAGTAATGCAGGTGGAGATTGAGTAATCTAAAAGGAGTTGATAAATGCTATAACTGGCTTTGGATTTATTTGTTCCTTTCCTCTCCTAATCCCACTCTTCATCAATAAATTACTTTTTCATAGAATAACAAGGAAAGGAGAAATGGGAAGGAGAGATTATATAACAAGTAAAAGTCTGATTTTTTCGTTTTTAAATATAAAATTTGACCATCTCAGCAGCTGGTATTTTTCATTAAGAAAATGGAAAGTTATCACTACAGTTCAGCTGGGCTTTTTATCTGTTTGCTTTCAGATCTCTTTAGAAACATGTTTAACATAGAGAGTATATAGTCTTTGATTACTTTTCTGGATGCTGCCCAGTGAATGTACTTTTCAGCAGATTGTCTCTGACCACTGATACTTCTCAAAGTGCTCTGTTATTTCTATAGAGATTTTCCTTTTACCTCTCAGGATCTGAAGGAGATGTCATATATCCAGAAGACAGCAAAAAAGATGGCATTTGACTGTATTGAAATAAGGGTATTTTTTGTCCTGTGCACAGTTTAGGCCAGAAATCCCATTCTTTTGCTAGGTCACTTTTTATTTGACCTTTCTTCAATTTCTATCTTTCTCCTATTGCTTCTTTTTTCCCCTTTCAGACATCCCTGAAGGACTCTCTTCTCTGTTCGTTATAACATAATGTCACTGGCCAGGTCAAAAAGATTATTTCTTATATAACATGATATATTGTTGGCTTTCAAATATATTTCTCACCATCACTTTTCAATGAACCCTCCATAAATCCAGCTGAGGGCAGGCAAGATCCACGTAGCTCTGAGAAAAAGGGTAAACCTAATTTACTAAAGATTCATGAGTTGTTTCCTCACACCCTGCCAGCTATTATACCAAGAATAGTGTATCTGATAGAATTACGTTGAACATGAAATAGTGTTTCTTCAGCAACTGAATTTGGGAAAGATCACCACTAGTCTCAAAAAAAATAGAAACTCTTTCTTTCCTTCTCTTAATTTATCATAAAATATAAATTCATTTTCGTATATGAGTTTAAAATTACCTGTAATGACAGTTTAATTTCTTCAAAGACAAAATTATGCTCCTGCCTTGCATGGTCTGTGTGAGTTTACGTACAGCATAACGCATTCACTGCATACTCAAAACATAGAGTGCATGCAAGGCAGATGAGAGTCAAATAAAATTGGTACAACTGATATTGTTCCACTGATTTTAGGCATTTAAATTTGCAAATATTTGCATCTGTGTATCAAAGAACTGTGTATCAAAGAATTGCTTATTTGTTTGTTTGTTTTTTTCACCATGAAATGCCTTGTATTTTAGGCCCCAGCAAAGCAGCTGCACAGGAGCAGCAGCAGCTATATTCACATGCATTAGGCATCCAATGCTTGTGGCTTTTTTCATCCCTGCAGGGCAAAGAATGTCCATGTCCATACAATTGTCAGTGGTAACCAGGTGCATAAGAGGCATGTCTGTGCCCTCTCTTCCTTGCTCAGGCCTAGCCTGCCTGACTGTCACTGCATTAAGAACCATATATAACAGACCATCCAACCAGGAAAAGCTGCAGCACCCCTGGCAGTCCGGCAGGCAGGGATAATTTCCTTCTCTATCTGTATTATATGGAATAGTGATAGAGACAGGAGACTCTTTACCAAAGTGTGATCCTCTCATGTTCTGCCATTTAGCCTGATGCATTGCTCCAGTACAGAGAAACGAAGAAATTCTCCACACTTAGTCATTTAAAAATTAATGGTAAACCGTATTTAAAACTGAGAAGCAGAATTTTTTGTGTTGTAGCGTGTTTGTTAGCTATACTACTGGAAATAATTTAAAACCTTTTCATACGTAATTCATATACTGCCTCATGTACAATCTTAAAATGCATGTTCTAAAAATCAAGTATGTAAATGCAGTTTATGCCTAAGGCAACTCTTCCTTGTCTACCCACTGCTTCCCCAGGAAAGCTCAAACATACCAAGTTTTCTAAAGTTGAGAAGGGATATAACTGTCAGAAGCCTATTTTTCCATATTTAGTTGGGTTAGCTGGGCTGTTCAGAGAAAAAACAGAGACATATCTTCATATCTCCTCACAGTGCCGTGAATACATCAAAGCAAGGGGATACCCCACTCCTAAGTGATTTTAATGGTAGAAATACCTTGTGGTGAATAAATACTTTGAACACCGTATTAGAAAGTTGATCTCAAAACTATTTATAAGGTAAAACTGAATAATTCATCCTCTTCTTACTTCTGAGTTTAGTACACTAAATATGTGAGTCTTTCCACAGTTTCTTACCATTACACGTCACTTGGAATGTGCATTTCAAGTGAATCAGATTTCAAGAAATAAAATGTTGAAGAATTACTTTAAAACAAATCAATCCGGAAGAAAGGTGGAGAAGCCTTGATGAAAACATAATTATGGATTATTAATGTGAGAGTTTGGACCAGGAACAATGTTCTATGAAATTGTGATCTCAGCACAACATAAAGCAAACAAGCCTTTTCAAGTGGATTAAAGTACTCAAGTGGTCTGAGCAAAGAGCTATAACAAATATTGACTACCAAACTGGAGAGGGACGTAGAGAGCTACATCACAGGGGTTCATCCCTGTCTATATTTATTTTATGTATCCTTGGCAATTGAAAATAATGAAAGAAATGTGGCTTTATAAATAGGCCTATTTGGGAAACAAGAATATTAGCTTTGCTAAGTGATTGCTGAACAGCTCCATATCACTTTATATCCTAGAATGGAAAAAGATTTCTTTGCTTCTCTTCCATCCCCCAAGGAACCCTCTGCCCTGTTTTCTTATTCCAGTGCACAGCCCTGTGACTCAGGCTGTGCTGCAAGATGACTCCTTGACCCCACAAGCCTGGATAATATTCTTTATATATGCTGCACTGTTTCAGTCCTAACATTGAATGATAGCTCCTAAGGGGATAAAGTGTGTTGTTATCAAGTTTAGTTTCTTTAACAAGCCAATGGTCCAATCCAATAGAAAAATCAATTTTTCAGAGCTTCACAATGAAGAAGCATTATGTATTTTTATTGGATCTAGCCCTGAGCTATCATGTCAAAAGTTAGCAAAATATTGTTCAAACCCTCTTATCGAATCAGAGGCTTCTGAGCTTTGCATGGTTTCCCAAACACAGAGGAACCTGAAGCATCATAAATCTGTGAAAGAATGAAAAAAGTGGGTTGCGCTAAGTGACAGAAATTGGTTATGTGTTATCTAAATTGGCAGCTTTCTGGAAGAGATAACTTAATAAAGTTTGCTTTGGTTAGATTTCTTTTTTTAAATCTCCATTAAAAATCTAGGTTTACAGACAGAGATGGACACAAATGAAACCAAAACCTAATAATATCAAGTAAATGTCGTTACGCTCTCCACAAATCAGGATGGTTTCCCCAGTCAGCAGAGTTCTAGGTCACTAATTATTATAGAGCAGCACCATTTACTTTTTCTCTTCAACTTACTGCACAAGCGAAACTTCTGAATTTTAATCAAGATTTGTGCTGGAGGGAAGAAGGGAAAGATTTTTAAATGTTTTAGCTTAGAGATAGTTTAATTATAATTATTATTTTATATTCATCACGTTGTATGATTTTAGCCTCATCTTAATCAGAAGGGAAAAAGAGGCTAAAGTCACAATACCAAACCTCTTTCTCTCATTATAATTATTTTGTAGATTAAGTTGATCGTGATCTATGTTTTAGACATTGACCTCTATTTTATTATTTAAATAAAGATCAAATGACAAAAAGTTAATTGCTATCCAAAGTACAGGGCTTTTTTTTCAGTGTATTCTCTCAATTATGCTTACACTCGATCTTTTGCAAGAATATGCATTAAACGAGCATCACTGAAATGCAGATGAAGACCAGTGCTGTAGCCCTAGGACTCATGAATCTCCTGAATTGCCTGTGCTTGACTTTCTATAACAGTGCAGTCTTATTTCTAGTTTGAAATTTCTTTTTTAACCAGCCAATTAAATGATGACATAATTTTAAAGTGCAGAGTTTAGTAGGACAATATGAGGTGATTTTCTTCAGAGAACACAGAGATATTCTGAGCGGGATTAGATACACACACAGACATTCAGTCAGAAAACTGGGCAAACCCAGGTGGAAACAGAACATTATTTTTTTTTGTCAAGTCAGAGAGGAGCTTAAATGATTACTCTGATCTGTTGAACTCAAAGAGAAAGAGCTGAAATGACTTAAGTGGTGTCTAAACCTGACCAACTAGTGGAACAAAAAAATTGCTGATTTGAATTCTACAGATATCCAGAAAGGACACTAAGGGAAAGTTACACAGAAACCTTTCTTCCCTAGAAGGATTTTAAAAATCATTTTAGCTTGGTTTGGATTAGTTTTTTACATGCATAGCTTTTATCTTCACCTGGTAGGAAAAAATAATATGTTATTTGGTGGATATTTTCTATCAAGTCTGACTTAATAATTCAAGACTGGCTTCCCATTGAGGTATTTTTCCTATTCCTTGTTCATTAGAATACACTATCCTAAAATTTTCTGTCAATTTCTCATTCTTAGCAGATTGGGCATAGGTGTGAGTCATTCCATTGTTACTTTAGCCGTTTAAGAAAACCTGTGAACATACTGGCTAACCAGAGCTCCAGAAGCAAATGTGCGTCATTTTAGTTGTGAATCTATTCTGAATTTTACAATGTAATGATCTTGGTTGAATAATGAATAAAGTTTCCTATAAATACATCTTGTCTTTACTTCCATTTTAGAGAAGCAAATATTGCATCTGAATCTTCAATTTATTTATTTATTTATTCAAAAATGTAACTTGGGTTTCGGAAATTATGGCTTTTTGCATATTTTGTGCAAAAAACTTTACAGTTTTAGGGTCTGGTCCCTAGACCAGTCATTCAAACATGAAATCTGATTATCTTCGGTGAGATTCCTTATATATGAGCTGAAAACCTGGGGCAAGCTGTGCTTAAATGGTTGAGGAGTGTTTCTCCTTATAGATGTCTCTTTGTGGAGATACAGAAAACACAAATATTCAACTAAAATCTTTTCAGTGCTTCCTCCTAATATCTGAGAACAAATATATCTTTTTAAGTCTAAACTCTAAATAAACTCTGCACTCGTACTCTAAACACTTCCTTCTCCATGATAAAAGAAATTGACAATGTATTAATGTTATTTTTGTAGTATTCAGACCCAACAGCCTACTTAATGGTAACTAAAAGCAAATTTGTCCGATATCATAAGTTTCACAAATGATTTTGAAACGTATAAAAATAGGTGAATTTCAGAACTTTAAGTACCCATGACCATACATTTTGCTGTGGAGATTATAATTTTAATTTTTGTAGTGGATGTTTCCTTTTTATTTTTTTAAACAAATAACATCTGAATATCTGGTTCACGGTATTTCTAAACTCAAATAGGAATTGCAAGTACAAGATGTATTTGTATTTTCCAGACTGGCTTGAAATGACAAAATCAAGGAATTTCTAGTTGCCAGTAAAATAGATGTTTTTCCAAAAGTGAAGAAACAAACACTGGCTACAAGACATTTAAAATACTCAGATGTCAATTGAATTCAGTAAAGAGTTTTAAAATACAGATATTTGTGTGGTTATCCCTTGGCTTCCACCTGCATTTTGAATTTGATTTTAAATTCCCTTTTTCAACTTTCAGAATCTGGTTTCACATTGTATTATGTCATCTCAAAGCATATTATTAATTCCTTTATTGACTAATAATGACTAAATAATTTTTTAAAAGTCATTAATTCCACCTAGAGCCTTCAAGAGCATAATGGGTATTTGAAATGATATTTTTCAAAATATTTCTGCACTTAAAGAAATGTCAACAATCTGGGATCTTTATATGGTCTGCTTGAAAGAGTTTTAGTTCTCCATACATTTCTACTTTTAAAAATCTGGATTACTTACTCAGCTTGTGAGAACTATTAGCTTTTCATGGTTGTGTATTCTCTCGTTTATATGCAATACTGAAATGCAGTGTTTTTCCCTGGCTCTGCAGATTACTGATGAATGAACTTTTGTAGTTTCATAGAAAGCTTATTAAAATAACTAGGAGTTGTAAGCAATGCCAAAGATAAAATGCAGGTCACATACTTGCATGAATAACATTAATAAACATCTTCTGCAGTTTGGGGAGCTAGGTATGTGCATCCAGATATCTTTAAGATTCTTAACTGGCTAAAATGACAAAAAATGATTTTAGAAACAAAGGACAATATAAAAAAATCCTGCCTGGGTTTCAGATAGTCAACGATATACTGGCAATCCTAAATACATAAATATTTTTCTCATTCTGGCCTGGGTGCTCTGCCCAAATGCTATTCTTCAGCAGGTGAAGAGGCATGATGAAATGCTTAATTTCAAAGAGAGAAATTTAGTGTAGTAATATTTAGTGATATTTAGTGTAGTAATCAATTTCAAAGTAGCGATTTCCCAGTTTCTCTTGAGCAAGATAGTCTACCATTTCTGATGTGATTTACTTTCTTGAAAATACAGACTTTCCAGGAAAAAATAACATTTTCTCACATATATGATTTTTCAAGGGGTTAAGATAACTGTAGCTTTATCCATTAGTACTGCCTCTTAATAGGTTGTTGTCATTTTGGGTGTTGTGTTCATGTGATGAATCTCAGCCAGAGCAGAGACACACTGTGCTCTCCTTTCCCAGATTAGGATATACAGAGTGGCCATTTCTCCAAGCAGATAGCAATTTGCAGCCCTAAAACTACCTTGTGATCTTCACAGGCTGACTGCTGCCTTTGGATGCAATTTCTTACAATCAGGCAGTTTCTGTGTAAGGACAGCAAATCTCTCTTCTGATCTCAGTGAAGAACTGTTGATGGGGAAGATATGAAAGAGATATAGGCAAAAAGATGGAGAGGAAAAAATGTGGAGACAAAGTGCTTGGAGAGAAAAAAATGCATAGTAATTTTGGTTTTACTTTTTTTTTAGAGTTATTTGGTCACCCTTTGGCAACAGACTCCATTAATTAAGAAATAGGATTTCTTTGGGCTTTGTGAATCTAGATTTTTTAACTGTAAAATATAATGCCAACATTTTCAATAACCTACTACTGAATAATCTGAAGTACAGTTTTGACTAACTCTAGAAGTGTAATATTATCTTGTGTATATTCATGTTCCATAAAAGGCTCTAAAATGGTAGGATCAATTAGTTTTGATTTCCATACCAACCAGTCCAGATGGTTCCCATTATTTGCTGAAGATAGCTGCAAACTGAATTTTTTGAACCCATGATTCACATTTTGTAAAAGGTGATACTTATTTTTGTAGAATAATCAGAGCTGAAACCTGCCTAAGCTCACCTTTCTCCAGTCTTGGAAGCAAGTTTGAAAAGTACATTGTACTATCTCAGGAAAAGGGAAAAACAATCAATGTTGCATTCTTTTCAGGGGAGATGGAAAAATGTTTGCTTAGATCATTTAAACAATTTACATACTGTCTTGTTCCAAGGTAATAGAAATGATGATGGATTTTACAAAGTGTCTGCAACTTACTGTAACAATGATTCTAGGCATAAGCCATTACTAGCACTTCAAATATGTCTACAGCTGAATATAATCTACGCTCTATTTTATATCATAGCAAAACGCTCTAGGAAAAAGTGTTTATAGAGAATGTTAATTTAGTAGTCAGTGCAAACTTCTTGTAAAGGGTCCCCCGCAATCTACCATACTCCTATAATTTATCTGAACAGCATTTAATAATCCTTTTTCACACTTATAAATGAGAATTTAAGTACTTAGAGCATTTGAGTCCTGAATTCTTCCTTACATCATGTAATGTATCTTGCTTGCATAAATAATTCAGGTTTCAGCCCACCTATGATGCATAAGCCTATATGCAGCAGTTTGATCCAGGATTAATGTTGTAATGTTGATTGCACATTCTACCATTCCCCTCAGGTAATAAGAATTGCAAAAACATGTATATACATGTAAGCATGTACACAAACTATATATGGATGCATATTATATCTTTACATATGTTTATATATATCTTTTATATATATGTATGCACAATATCTTTAAAGGTAATATATTCCACTCTTAAAAAGCCACTTGAATTTTCTATCTTTAGCTATTTATGAGCCATCTGGAAGTTCTGAATTAAAATATCTGGAGGAATTGTGAAGTTTTTCATGATCAAATAGTCAAAGCAATCAACAATCAAAGAACATGAACCATTATAGCCAAATTACTGTTAAATAGCAAAATAATAGCTACTGGAGATAGGTTTCAGTTATTGTTACCTGTATTTTTTTTTATCTGCCTTATAAACTGTTGTAGCATTAATCATACCATTTGCATAACTCCAGAGTGAGTTTGAAGCATCCTCAGCTGTCTTGCAGTAGACCAAAGGAGTGGGAATTTCAAAGGCTAGGAATGCAATTAGCACTGGGCTTTGTAGTATTTGGCTTCTGATAACAAATTTATCTTTGCACTCCAATTAACTATGACGCATTTATTCCACTTTTACTAACATGCTTTCCCAGTTGCATTTTTCTTTAAGGTTTTTAACCTGATTGCCAACAAAAACAAGAGTTGTGTGATTACATTGTCAGCCTCGTTTTCTTCCCCTTTGATAACGTTTGAATTCACTGACTAATTGCAATCCAAATTTGATAGGTGGACAGAGCTTTCAAAAATAGTTAAATTCTTACAAGCTTTGTAAAAAAAAGCAGCCGAGGAGAGGAGGGAGAATCTCTGAGTGCCTGGATGAAGGGAATGGCAACTGTGAGTGTGTAGCTAATTTGACACTGGCAAATCCACAGCCATGAGAGATATAAATGTATCCACTGCTGGAAAAACTTCAGCAGGATCTTTTACCTTTTCATATACCAAAATAATTGCAAGCATGCAAGTAGGAAAAGAAGCTTCTTGTTTTCTTGCTTCTTGGAAAGGGAGGCTGAACTATGTAACTGTTACGATAAGAAGCATTTGGGAACCATATGCTGTTCTCAAATTTAATTTTTACTTTTTCTATTTTTTTTCCTTAAATCAACACCTAATACTTATTATGCCCTGAGAAATTTTACAATTGGATGCTCCTGCTTAGAGAAGCTGTGAAGTAAATGAGATTGAGTAGAACAACTAATTGAGCCCTTCAGAGACTGTCAGACCTGAGGCCTAATAAGCACCTTGTAATGCCAGTGAAGGTAACTGGCCTGCAGCTACTGAAGATGCTGAGGCTGAGTTTTAGGAGGAAAGAATAGAAAAAAAAAGAAAAAAGAAAAAAAAAAGGTCAAAATGTTTTGAGCATGAATTACTGAGTCCAGGTCATGCCATCAGGTACCCGTGCTTAGAGAATAATTGATGACAGAGAACTTGCTAACAAATTAAAATGAAGGCTTATATTGAAACAAATAATATGAAAAATGTGTAGCTGTATGTAGGGCAGATAGAAATGACCTTGTTTTGCAAAAGTTTACTTGTCTCTAATTATTATATGATAATCACAGTAGCAATGAGCTACATGCCACTTTTATTCTGATACTCTAGAATTAGGGTCATCCTTATAATAGCAACTCATTTGAAGCAAAATATCCTGGAAAAATACCAGAGAACTGTGAAACAAAGAGTATTAAAAATTACTGTCTCTTATGATAACTCTTCAGTAGCTGACACCTGCAGAGCTTGTTGGCTCAGAGGTCACCAGGAGTAGAGCAGGCTGCAACCACCAGTGGCCATCAATTTATGCAGCACAATGTGAAGAATTGCTCCAGACGCCATCTGAACCAGGCAGAGTCACCCTTAAAAGCCTTTCATTCTCCAAGGCAACCTCTTTCTCACATTTTTTGAGGATTCCTCTTTGATGTATTAGCACAAAGGTACGAAGCAGCCTGTAACTTTTACAATGCCCTTGTATTTTTATTTCATTCCTAAAGGTTGTTTCCCTTCTTTTGCATTAGGAAATAACACTTTACTTGAAAGGTAACAGATATTCAGAGTAATGAATATTCTTCATATTTTCCTTAGGTAAACCACAGCAGGAGAATGCTTACAATAAATCACCTGCTTTTGCAGCAGACATGAACAGGACTTGCATGCCAGCACATTTTTGGTTTAAAATCAGGCAAGCTGTGCCCTAGAGCTGCAGAGATTTTTTGGGCTGAGCTGCGCAGAGCGCAGCCTTACTAACATCAGAGCCAATGCTCCTGAGTGCAGGCATGCTCTGACAGCATCTGAAGCACATTAACAGCTTGTGGACCGCTTCTTTAAAAAGGGTCCTTGGAGAACCACTGCAATCATGGCCAATGTACTAGAGTGCCTACTTTTCGGTGATGTGTCACACAGAGCTTTCAGTTGGTTTAAAGAGAGGTGAATCTATGTGTTTAGATACATTCTTATTGTGCAGTGAATTACAGAACATCTCTCCAGTAAATTTATTTTCTGGTACTGTGGGCTAGACTTCCAGGTCATGGGCTGGTGCAGGTGATGAACTCCTGCTTTTTGTAAGATTCCTTCTTGCAATTTCATAGTCAGTTGTGGGGAGAGGTCTTGGCTAAGGATTTCTGGAGAAGGGAGCAGTCAGAGGTTTCTTCTGTGTGATGTTTGGGGTGACCAATGTTTCCCACTGTCCTCAGCACCCTTTCTCCATGCATGGCCAGGCTTTTCTACCTCATTAGAGCAGGGAGGAGAGGAACACATTCTTTCTAAGACCCTCTCCATAGATGTTTTTTTACTAGATATCTACTCTTGGTTTCCTTCTTCAAAGCCTCTGGAAGGACTGAGCCTTGCATTGGTAAGATAAATGTTTATTACAGCATAGTATGGTCAGGGCCTCTTTATACGCCCGTACTGAGCAACTGGTTAAGCTTTTCACAGGTTGTCACAGCTAATCACATAAAGCTGCAAGTGTCTGAAGGATCCCTACCTGTACATGTGTGTGTGGCAGAGAGAAGAGGAAGAAGAAGTTGGTGGGTTTAGAGGGAAAGATACAGAAGAAGGCCAAAATCCTTAGCTGTTTTTTTTTTTGGTTCTATGTGTCAAAAACACCCAAACAAAAAAAAAAGCGAACAAACAAGCAAAAAACAACCAACAAACAAAACCAAACCAGAAAGAGACTTACAGAAGTGACATCATTACTCTGTCTTCATTGCTGATGTGCATCATTGTCTCTTCAACATCATTTTGAGGGCTGCTATGTGGGAAGTAGTCCTGTGTTTCATGCACTGGGACATACTGTCCCCCAGTATGTGTTTCCATGTGTTTTTCTTTCTGTATGCTCTTTCCATATCAGCAGTACCAGCATTTCATATTTTGTTATTCAAAAAAGATAACAGCCATATGTCTGTATATAAGTGTATATACACATACAAACATGCAAACATAAATATATATATAGTATAATGACTTGTTTCTATTTTGTCAATTCAATTGATTTGGTAGGCCTGTAGTTTAATAAAGCTGGATCTTTAGCATAGCAACTAAATTTATTCCAACACGTTTGAGATTCTGCCTTCTTTACCCAGAGCACATGTCCTAAAACATGGAGAGAACATTTGAGACAAACTTTAAATTGTTCTAAGTCCAATAAAATATTAAAAATATAACTTTATCATAAATATTTTACTGCTGAGTCATATGAGTTCACAGTATTCCCATTATAGCTTTTAATTTATTCACTTTCTGTATGAGACACTTCTATACATGATCCACATTTATGGTGAGTTCACAGATGAATGGGATTCTTTTTATCCTTATATATTGCAGTTTTAGCATAAATAT